>NC_143015.1:112398087-112698087 GCF_055824585.1 Amblyomma mixtum
ATGAATAAGAGCACGCAGTTGAGGGTCCAAACGAGAGAGGGGAGGGGGTCGCCCTAAGTGCCTACAGAACTATCGCTTTGTAGCCGACCCCTTTTTTTTGGCAGCATTCCTGCACACCTCGCCCCCCCCCCCCCCCCCCCGTTCTTCTTCGTACAATGTCTATAAAAAAGTCTCGAGTCCGCCTCGTGAATGGTATGCATCTGTATACTGCATTTTTGTGAGCCTTGGCAAAGTTCCGTCGAAGTTGATCGGAATTGGTTGCAAGGTGCCGCCGCATGTACGACGAATATTTGCTTCTGAGGTAAACACATTCCGACACCCTGCGGTGCTAACCCTCTCAATAGCAATTTCACGTCTCTTGCGCAATGTCGATTCATCTCAAGGGTAAACAGAAATTGACAATTGCCCACTTCTCTCTGCCTTTTTCTTTACCAACCATAGTTTATAAGGTTGGACAGGCATACGCTGAGCGTTGACTAAATTGTATAGCTGTCTTTGTTATAGTTTTCTTATCATAGATGCAATATCATTTGATAAAAAAAATATATTTTTTTTCAGCGCTATAGTTAGCAGGTTACACTCTAGACCAGGAGTGTTCCGACTACTACTAATATTACTATGCATCAACAGTGACGAAGTGATTGAACGCGCAAAAGACGAGGGCAGAAGGAAGGACACAAGAAAGGCACCGATTTCAACTATAAGGTTCATTGAAAAAAAAACGCTGGAAATATATACATGGGACATAAACATAATTAATTTTCTTTATTTCACACCTTCCTTATTTTTGGCGTCCGCTTCCTCTTTTCGCTTACTTACTAATTTGCTCTGTGCAATTATGTCGACAGTTATCACTAACTCTCCCAAGTTTCCACTGTGTCGACGTTGTGCCTTTTGCGATGCGGGCTGGGCAGCATTATTTTTTTCTTTTTCTTTGCTCCCACTAATATATGTCACGACATTGAAAACAGGAAATCTGTAGTCGCGTAAAACTCAAGAACGAAACGGCACATTCCCTCAAAGGAGGCCCTCCAGATAGTAACATCGACGGTACAGCTTTCTGCGGCTATTTAGCCAAGGCTAAACAAGAGAGAGAAGGAAACGGTCCTCTGTTCCCGTGCTGGCATCCTTATCCCGAACAAGGATCACCTCACCTCTGACGCCGTTTGGACAAAGACGGTACCCTCTTTGCCCCGGCTCGCCCCACTCTCTTTGGCTTTGGCAAGGGACAGGCAGAGAAAGAAGCATGCGGAACCACCCCAGCCAACACCTCCCCCCACGCACGACGAGGACTAGCAGCCGGGCTTGCCATGGTTCGTTTGTAATCCTCTGAAGGCAGGCGCAGCAACAAAAGAACCCTCACGCAGCACAGGTGCACGGGTCAAGAAAGGACCGGACACGTATCTCAACATCTCAACCAAAACCAGTTTCGGGTCGCTGGGGGCAAGACGGGTAGACACTTTCTCAGTGATGGATCAGTGTCGTAGTACAGCGAACTAGAATATTGGGTAGTGTGCTCACAGGCCCGCTCGAGGTGATCCCGCCGGTGTCGACAGGGCGCGGTGGCGCGTGGTGGCGCTGCACGCGTCTTCACGGGTGAAAGCGAGTGGCGCATTCGGCTGGCGTCACAGTAGCCGTGGTAGCCGCGCCGACAAATTGAATTATTATCGCAACATTCGCGTGTGTGTCATCGAAATGGCTCGGCAGATCTTGAATGGAACTTAGTTTCTGGCATGTGCACATGTTTATTTATTTCTCAAAGTTCCACAAGGGACATTGCATGAGGGGTTACATGAGCAACTTTTATCAGTATACGCTTGGCACGCAGGGATGATCCCGTATTGTCACTCGTGCCTGCAATGTTTCCCTGCAGTTACAACGCACTGCGTACCGAGGGGTCATACAGCTTTTTGTCTTAATACTTAAAGTTAATAGTAGTAGCATGTGGTGTGGCGGAATTTGATTATATGCCAGGGACAAACGCGGAATGGAGAGTGTGTCGGCGGCAGCAGTTATTTCTATTCGCAAGGAGCCAAGCTGCAGCACACATAACACAGAGGGGCAGGGAGGTAGAAGGGAGACACATAAGTGAGCGAAAGTACAAGGAAGGGGGGAGGGGGGCATATACATTATTTAAAATTAGCGCTTTGCGCTAAATACGATCGAGGCACGCGTACCGAAACAATTTCGACACAACAGTAACTGACTTCACATTTTTTTGAACAGCCATGCAGCATCCACTGCTATTTTAAAAAATAAAGAATGAGGCAGATTTGTCATCACTGCATGCATTTATGCTCGCTCATTTCGCCTCTGGCAGCGGTGGCTCAGATGGCGCTCGGCTGCTGATCCGAAAGACATGGGTTCGAACCCGGCCACGGCTGTCGAATTTCGATGGAGGCGAAATTATAGAGGCCCACGTACTGTATGATGTCAGTGCACGTTGAAGAACCCCAGGTTACAGTGAGTTGTACCCATGTGGTGGAAATTTCCGGAGCCCTTCACTATAGCGTCCCGCATAGCCTGAGTCGCTCAGAGACGATAAAACCCCGTAAACTAAACCACTTCGCCTCTTTTTCGTTCAACTTTTTCTAGCACTTCAGAACAGCCTCAGCAACGGCTCAGTTTAAGGTGCTTCGCCCGTTCGAGTTTTTCTTCGCTGCAATGAATTACATTCCGAAAGCATTCTTCATATATTGGAAGTGGTTAGAAGCAGACTTCAAAAAGAAGTTGGTTCTGTGAGGTTTTCTGTGGAGAGGTTTTCAAGCTTCAACACAAATCCATAAAGCTGCGCCGGTGGGTAGAGCAGTCCTCCATGGTCGCGGTATTTTGTCAGCCTCGCAGGAAAACAGTTTTCATTGGGAGACTGCATTGTAAGCAAGGTAATGCACATTTGGCAATTTGTCTCCAGTACACACTTCCGTGCAACATACCCTATTACGTAGAAAACAAGTCTACAGTCACTTCTACCTACGTGCTCATCGTGGTCATGCGCAGGCACCCAAGTTTGAATCTGGAGGGCCCTGCATTTGAAGGCCGCTTATCTGGGCAAGCTTGAACAAGCACTGGCACCATACGTGAACAAAAACGTGAAATGACCCCCCGAGAAGCGCTCAAACCAGTGCAAAACCGCACAACAGAACAACAACGAGCCCACAAATACACACGGCGCACTGACGGCGACGGCAAATCCTACCGTGAAGTCTACTGTGGCGCTACCTCGTGTCGGCGCCGCGAAACAGAAACCTGTCGACATTCGCTGGGCCACCGCTCCCCCATTGAGCCGGCGCGGAGTGAGCACACTCGTAGCCTGGTGGCAGAATATGAACTACTCGCAAGATGGCGGCAGTGGAACCGCCACCTTAACGTCCCAAAGCAACTCTGGGTATGTTGACGCCGCAGTGAAGGGCTTCGGAAATTTCGACCAGCTGTGGTACGCTCTTTAACGTGCACTGACATCGCTCAGTACACGGGCCTCTAGAATTTCGCCTCCATCGAAATTCGGTCACCGCGGCCGGGATCGAACCCGCGTCTTCCGGGCCAGCAGCCGTGCGCCGTAATCACTGAGCCACCGCGGCGCTGCTTTTGTTGCTGTTAAAGTTTCTGCGATAGTCAAAAGCGTCTGCATAAACGACAGAGAAACATTATAATGAAGATTTTGCTACAGATCGGAAGAGTGGGCTATTACTTTAAAGTGATTTGTTTGTCAGAAATATTGAAAATGAAATACGGCAAACGCGGATGTACTGGTTTCTGACACTAAACAAAATGCGATTATGAAAATAGGCAGGACAGACTAGAGGTGCACCCACTTTTATATTCAAAGAATTCCTGTGTCATTGATTCGCCCAACTTTGGTTTTTATTTTGTATAATCAGCGTGCTTTTTTCGGTCTATTTCGAATTTTTCCTCGACTGTATATTCTTCAACGAAAGAATTATGCCTTTTTGGTCAAATGTTTAGGGGAATCCCCCAAGGTGGAGTATATTTGTGTGGAGTAGATTATGCCTTTTTAGATTGTTTATTGGCGTAATCTTGTATGTTCAAAATCGCTTACATTCTATTATCTCTGCGTTTGGTCAGCATATGGATGCTTGTTTGCGAATAATTAACGCACAAAGCACTTTCCTGTGATCGTCTTTTGGCCTGTTTTATTATGAGGTCTTTCATTGGGAACTTTATTAGAGTTTGCGCTTTTCGTCGTTCCTCAGCCCTCAGTTTGCGTCATCATCGTCGGCCGCTGCACCACCATCTCGTTCCCAGGCGACACTCGCGCATCCTTTGTGGGAACAGAGACTCCGCTACCCCCCCTTCTGAGTAAGCTCAGGAATGTCACCAGTTTACTTCAAGGTGGCTGCGAGGTAGCCGTCGAGACTACAATTGCTGTCAACCTTATGCGGCACTGCAGTAGAGGCTAGGCAGGCCTTTTTCTCTGTGCCTCATGTGAAACTTTATAAAAATGTTCTGCTGAACAACACCGCCGCTCCAACTTCCTCCCTTTACCTCCCCCCCCCCCCCCCCTCGCACTCCTAGCCCTGCCTAGACTCTGCTGCAGGTAGAGTACGACTAAAGCCCCTGTATTGTCGCTAGCGACGTCATGAGTAGGGGGAGGGGGGGGGGGCTCTAAGTGCGACCAACCGGAGTTTTCATTCGCTAGAAGTATGTGAGCGCGTTATCTGGGTTCGAGACCTATTTGTTGGAAAACAAGCTTTGCAGAGATAGACCGGGTTTTCACTACCTGCTTCGCTGCTTCTTGAATGAACAGCGCGAACGAAGACGAGCACAAAAGACAAGGAAACGGACGACTTCGCTGACTGAAGGGGTGGGAGGGGGGGGATGAGTTATCGCCTCCACTTTCCTTCCTCCAAAAGGTGAAGGGGGCCTGCCCCCACCCGCTCCTCGCGCCCCTGCTCTATTGTGTCCTTCCATCAACTTCCCTCTCTCACAGATAAAGGGGCATTTCCGCTCTCCCTTTCCGAACAAAGCCGTCTCCAAAGGAGGGTGTTCGGTGTTGGAGAATTTTAGAGGGCGCTCGTTATTCTGCAAGTTTATTTGTTTATTTATTTATTCATTCAAGTTACCCCTAAAGGCCCTCCAGAAGAGGGTATTGGGGGGGGGGGTACAATCATAAATAATCGCGATACATTTTAACAAATAAGTGTAACAAAAAATGTTAATTAAAACATAAGGCATCACACAAAGAAAAAATGAACACTAACAAAAACAGCAAACTTTTACACATTTCTCTCACAGCGAAGAAGCTCTTGGAATTTTTTATTGTCAGTTTCTGTGGCGATGACTGATGGCAAAGTATTCCACTCAGTGATAGTACGGGGAATGAATGAATTGGCATAAGACGATGAATGACAGTTTACGCGTTTAACTTTGATCACGGCGTGGAAAGACAGCATCAGGTGACTGAAACAAACCCCTGCGAAGGGATGGGTGGTGATAAAGCTTATGGAAAAGGGTTAAGCGAGCAAGTTTACGGCGATATGACAAATCTTCCAGTCCGTACGTTTTTTTAATGCTGAAACGCTTGTGAAGGGTGAGTAGTCTGAAAATATGAAACGAACAGCACGGTTTCGCAAGGATTCAATGTTGACAATTGAGAAAGTTGACAATTATGTCGCTATTGTCGTTTTCTTCTGTTGTGAAAAGGAGTAGCCTGCGACGCTAGCAGGCACCCAAACCATAAAGCCTCTCAAACATCCTTTTTTTTCAGGTCCATGTAAAGTTGTAATATTCTGAGATCCTATCGTACTAATTTCGCTTATAGCCCTCATGGCGGAGCCGCGCGCTGCAGTGCGCACGTGTACAAAGTATCCAGTCACGGGACTGCCACGGACACGCGTTTTTCCGCGAACTTTTCCAATGGCATCGCCGTAGCTGGGGTTCTTGACCCCCCAAACGTAGCTTTAGCGACGTGCAGCGCGTTTTTTTTTTCTCCTCTCTCTGCGACTTACCCGACCTGAACAACAGCGACCCCCTTTCCACATTCCCCGACTCCTCTGCAGCTCGCTTAACGTTGCGAACCTCTCCAGTGCACCCTACACCTCTTTCGCACCGCTTGTCCCGCTCCCACTGCGACAGCCCTTGGGACCTGGCTTTTGCCGTTTGTCGTCCCTTTTTCCGTCGATATTATTTCATAGGTATTTGCGGCCGGCCGTCTGCTGAGTACGTGAGTATAATCCTTGTATACGTATTTGAATTGTTGTAGGTACTGCTTCACACGTGCTTACAACTCTCGACCGGCAAACCTCCAGAATATAAGCCGTAATGAGTTAGCCTTTGTCGGTACTTATTTTCAGGGTGGCAAGGTTTTCCGGATTATGTCGAACGATACGAATTATATAAAACACTCAAGTGTGATTAACACAGGTGTTATGTGGTGAAATTTTCACCTGTGTATTGCGTTGCTGACTTCGCCCATGATTTTGTTAAGTGCTGCTCCCCAAGGAATTATTTCGCTGCAGTGATGGTCCGCTTTCCATAGGATTCAGCTGTCCTAGTCTCTGTTGTCCGCCTCGCTTTTGCTCCTTTTCACATTCATATTTTTAATGGCAGCAAACCGATATGGTTCATTGCGCACCGGTGGACGTTGCACATGAGTTAGGAGCTGTACGTCGTCGGCGGAGTTTGCTGGAGGTGGCGTCATCCTGACTGGCTCTTGCAACTTTCCTGCAGGAGCAGCGTGCGCCCACTTCCAGTTAGCCATTCTCGAGTGCTTTGATTCATGCTCTTGCCTTTGTAGCTATAAGAACTCCACAAATGTGCAAGTCATGTGCCCTTCACGCATTCCATTCATTTTGTAGGGAAAGCTAGACTACTCTATCTGGGACGCATTTCGCCGTGAGAAATACCTGAGTTAATTTTCGATTCACTGGTAATTGTCGAACATGTAGCCCTGCTAAGAGCTTAACTTCCGGTAGGTAGTGTCATCGCCATTGGAAATAGGCAACAAAACATTAACCGGTTTAACCGAGCAAACGTGTGCTAGCGGGTATTTATTCATCAATTGGCGGGAGCACTCAAGATCCGTTTTAAGGGTATGACGTGATATCTTTCATGCATTGATGCCCATTTATGCAGACCTGGTCAATCTCTATAGTTAACAATCACAGGTGGCGGCGAGTCCTCATACCACTACCAGCGCAGTGGCGCAGGGGTTAAACGATGCGCCACTGCACCGGCGGTTTCTATCACAGCCACCGGCAGGGATATGCGACCAATGTTGGTCTTCCCGATCAACGAGCTGGCGCGACACTCCCCAGAACTTGCCGAGTCACTATCCGAGCTTGCCCGAGTAACTACCTGACCTCACCCGAGTTAGTACCCAAGATTACCCGTGTAAATGGAGTTGCTATAGGTGACGGCACCACAGAATCATACGTACGCATGTATTAGTGCTTTCACACTAATACTGCTGACAGTAACGAACCGTCACACAATTACGGCAGCGGAACTCTGGTTCTAAACAAGTGCAGTCTCTCTCTTTGTCGAAAGTATAGCGACATCATCAATTGCATTGAGAAAAAGCCTTCGCGTAAATAGGACGCTTGAAATGTCGTGGTAGCCACACAGTTCTGCAGACTAGAGCCCTCCTCAGCGTTTTCTGTCGGCCAGGTTAAGTACCGTCAAGCTTCCACTCCCGCACGGCTTTTCCTGCTCATATAGCTTTCAAGCTTCCGGTATAACAGAACCGCTGTAATTTTGTTTTCTCGGGTCGAGTGCGACTGCAGCGGCGTTGCATAGCTGCGGTTCTCGTCTACCACCTACCGAGGGAATGGCGCCGCAATGGAGAGAGGAGTCTTAGAGGGAAGGGATTATCTCCTTTCATCTACCATTCCCTGCATTGTCATGCTAGCAGGGTCATGAGAAGCGGCCAGCACCACTAGCTGGAAGGAGGTCCTTTGAGGGAGAAAAGCCGCTGCGTTAAGTTGTATCCGCGTGTAGACAAGGAAGAACAGCGCAAGCTACACAGGGACGAGAAAGTAGACGAGACACACACAACGCTGTTTTTTTTTTTTGAACCCCGCAGCAATGAAAGGATATCAGGTGGCATCACCTGGTTGCTGATTCAGAAGCTGAGCGATCGTGCCCTGCATGAAACTGCTGTGATGAGTGGTACCAGGCGGTGCGGGTCATAACAGGCAGCTGAAGGGATTCCCGAGGTACTAGAAATGACCTTGAATAACACATCGCGGGCTAGTTGGTTCATCACAAGGCAGAACAGAGCAAGCTACACAGGGACAAGAAAGTAGTAGACAAGAAAGCTGCGCTGTGTGTGACTCGTCTACTTTCTTGTGCCAGTGTAGCTTACGCTGTTCTGCCTTTTGTGATGAACCAACTAGCCCGCGATGTGTTATCCGCGTTGAAGTACGCAGCGCCAAGGCACGGATACTGGCGGATACAAAATAGACAAACTTTTAGCGCTTGCAAACCAGGACGAACCTGAAGAAGATAACAGGTGCTCTATACTTCGTGCTCCTCCTCGTTTGCACACGCTAAAAGTTTTGTCATGTCATACCAACTCGCCTCAAAAGCCACTCTGAAAAAAGAGACGACTTCCGGTGGCAGCCCGAAATCGGAACCGGAAATACCACACGCTTATGCCGAAAGAAAGTAGCGTCACTTGTCAATGATTGGCGGTACTTGAAAGGGCGTCAGAGGCCATAGATGAGATGACCACGGCCTGTGGGTGTCGAATTTGCCCCTGTCTCGGCGCATTTCTGTTCTTTGTGGTGTGCATCTCGCACGCTCTCCTTGCTCCTTTCGCAGCCTTCCATCGCAGCCATTGGTGCTGTATATCCTGGCGTGCAAGGCCACTTCTGCTTTTTGTGATCGACAGTTCGCTCAGCCCCACTCGCTGCTTTCGCTGTCTGACGCGCTGCAGCGCTCGCCCGTATTGCTCTGGCGATGGTAACGCGCTTGGCCGCCTTCTCACCTTTGTGTGCGGGTACACACAGGTGTCAGGGAGAACGGAATTACGGCTTTGTATGCCTTAATTCAATCAACTCAAGTTCACGGTGACGGAAGGGCACTACTGGCTCCGGGCATTTAGAAGCGCAGAGGGAAGAGATGGGGAACGTGGGGAAGAATAATTAAAGGATTGCGCTTAAGTCTGCTCAACAGCGAAAATGCCAAAGCCTTTCCCTGTTTGCTTTTTGGTTGTCGTTTTTGTTTTTATTTTCATTAATTTCTCTTTCCAAGTTTTTTCTTGTTTATTTTTATTTATTTTCCTAGTTATGTTGTTTTTACGTTTGTTTTTGTTTTCAATTACTGACTAATCAGTGATTCTTAATTAGTGACTGATTAGCGATGGTTAACGGTGTGGACAATTTTTGCTCACGCAACCTGCGCACACATCCTGCTGACGCTACTCATGAGCGAAGAAATGTTTCCGCATTACAATATTTAACCCGTGTAGAGCGATATAGAGCGAGATGAGTCTTATACAGTCGGCTAGGAAGGCCCGTCATTAAATGATAAATCACAGCTCCCGATTCGTTCTCCTTGATGTTATGGACGTTTTTCTTCACATAAACTCCCGCTCGCTATCTTTTTCCCCACTTTTATCAAACAGCTGACACCACAGTTTCTCCGGTTGACCGCGGCCATGGAGCCAGCTGCCGACACGGTTGGGTCCAAATCCCAGACGGTGGACGTCCCACCACAGGCCACCTATTGCGGAAGCATGGAACTTAAAGACGACAGCGTGTCCCGGTCAATCAAGGTCCAGCTGTCCGCGGCGAAGGTGGCGATAGTCGCGCAGTTCATCGAGGCGTCGCCTTCCCTTCGGGTCGTCACTTTTTCATCGTGGCGCAGAGACGTATGGCTGTGCCACGATGACCAGTGGTATTGGGTGGACGAGTGCTTCCAGAAGCGGACTATTCGGGAGCTGGAGATCGCTTCGCCGTTCTTCACCGAGCTCGACGCCGAGTGTCTGGGCGCTGCCGTCGGCCGTAGCCGAAGTGTGCGCAGCGTTACTGTCAGGAATTATGCGCCGAGCACGCAGGGACGCTCCTTCGTCCGTGGCCTCGCCGCCAACATCGGGGGCAACCGGACGCTGCTGGAGGTCACCCTGGATGGCACTTTGCGTAGCCACGCAGGCGTAACTGAAGCCAGCCAGTGGGGCATTCTCCGAGACCACAGCAACAACAACTGGCTCCCCTTGTATAGGGCTGTTCTGTACGCGAAACGCGAATGCACCAAATGGTAAGTGCACTTGGGATTGCATTATTTCCGTTATAAGCAGCTGTAAACCTCCGCTCCATGGACTCCGCTAGTTGGTCGACGAGGCAATTCTTGGACGGCGGAGGAAGCCCCCAGTTCACCACAGGCGCACTGCTTCGATCGCCCGCAGCCGCCTTAAACTTACCGTAGCATAAATGCCTATTTATTCAATGGCCTGAAATGATTTCGACGGGCGTAATGTAGTCCAACAAATACGTATAGGCTGTGGATATTCGAGTCAAATTTGGAAACTCTGCTTGGACCTTATAATTCAGAAATAATTTTAAAAAATCGTTGCTCGCAGCAGCTTGCTACAGATTAGGCTTAACACACGTCACCACGCGTCTCCGACCCCGATGTCGTCGGTCGACAGATGGAGCGACTTTGAAGGCTGACTCTTCAAGCTCAAACACTCTAGGGAGATTCCTAGCAAGAAATGGCGCGCCCATCACGTACAGTCTTTGCACAAAAATTAGGCAATGGCTTAGCTCTGGTTAAGCCTGGACATACAAGGGAAAAGCTTCAGTTACGCTTGGTTTGAAGTCGTGGCTGTCGCAGCTGGCGCACAGTGCACTGGGAGCACCACGATAACGGTGGAGGCGTTCGGCCGTCCACAGACTGCTTGTGCGGAGGAGGAGACGGAAATCGGAGCGGTTAAAGTTCAGGGGGCACTTGGCTCTTTAAAGTGCTGCAAGGCGAAAGCGTTTCCTGGCACACTGCATGTCTTTTTTGTTTCACCGTCTACTGTGCGATGTCAGTGCACGTTAAAGAACCCCAGGTGGTCGAAATTTCCGGAGCCCTCCGCTACGGCGTCTCTCATAGCCTTAGTCTCTTTGGGACGTTAAACCCCATAAAGCAAACCAAACCAACCTTTCTTTCATTTTTTTTTTGTTACATTTTTTTTTACTTTTTATTACTTTTTTATTTATTTCTTATTTGAAATTTTTTCATAGTTTACTTTTTACATTTTGTTCTTCGTTTTTTTAGTTGTATTTTTTTATACGTGTAATGCTGTATGGGCTTTGTTTAATCAAAAATTAAAAGACGGACGCCAGGAGCAAGTCTACATTCGCAAGAATCCCTACCCTCTCCTACTATGCTGAAGGCCTCCGAAAAGAAAACATTCAAAGCGCATTTTTTTTTTCCTTGAGCTAAAAAAAAAACTTTGAAGCGACCCCCGTGCACGGTGCGTATGCAAGCACCTCAATACACCGAACAGCGTGCTGCAGAGGACCTGGGGGATGTTTTTTTTTTTTTTCGATTGAACAGCTTTTATTTCTATCATAAAAGACGTTTATCCCCTTCCCCGGCACGCAGGCCTGGGAGACCGGGAGTTCCGCGTGCGCGGTTAGAGGCTGGCTGGCAGTCCTTCACTGGCAGCGGCCTTTTCCGCCAGATGGATGGTGGTGCGCTGGAGCTCAGGGTCCGGCCTTCTTATCAGGGTCTCATTCCTCTATACTATCAATAGCACGCCCTTGTGACGTCAGTGGTCAGAAGTTGTCAGAACAACAAGCTGTTCGGAAAGAATAGTTCTAAAAATGCCCACGACACCGAATTAGTATACTGAGACTTCGAGGAATCGTAAGCAGAGCGCGCACGAAAAGAGTACCGTATTTTCCGATGCATAAGACGCACCCGCCATATATGCAGGCTGCCATTGAAAAAGGTTGTATATAAGACGCACCCGTGTATAAGACGCACCCCAACTTACCCAGTTAGGCTGAGGCTTAATTAATTATGCTTCAACAAGCGGAAGCTTTGGGCCAGTTGGTAGTTGGTCTGACATGTTGGAGAGGAGGAATAACCGCGAACTTAGACGAGACTGAAGAACGAGAACCGCTCGTCCTGTCCTCTTCTCGTTCTTCAGTCTCGTCTAAGTTCGCGGTTGTTCCTCCTCTCCAACATTAAATATGCTTGTGCGACCATTGCGAAATGCACCGTAACTGTGAGAAGTTCTTAAGCAATGCTAATTGATTGAAAAAGGCAACACTCACGCCATGCCCGCCCGCGTATTAGCAAAAAAAGCAAAAAAATTAAAGAACTCTCCTTATGTCAACAACATTTTATTTTTACTTGAAACCTTTGAAGTCTTCATCTTCGGAAGCGTGATCAAAAAGTTCGCCCATTTCAGGAGGCAACGCGGCTGAATCATTCTCTTTGCACTACGTACGTACTACGTACACGGAGCAAAGTTGCAAACGGTGGCTAAAAAGGAACTCCGGCTTGTCTTGGCTTGTCTTGACAATGGCGAGAAGCGCGACTGTCGCCATCTTTTGGCATTTCGCATTACTTTTGTTTGCGGCCTCCGAAACGGTCGTTGGTTTATGATCCCGGAAGTCGTCATCCCCGCCGTTTCATGATGAAGTTCGCCTAAAAAAGTTGCGCACGGCGGTCCCCGTATTGAAGTATTAACCTTGTTGCAACCGCGTGATTGGTAGTGATATTTTTTCCGTGAAGAAAGCTTGAACATGAACCCGAGTAATTTCAGACCTCGCAAAAAAAAAAAAAAAAAATTGCGTATAAGACGCACCCTTGTATAGGACGCATCAGCAATATTTTTGAAAAGAAGCCGCGTCTTATACACCAGAAAATACGATGTCATGGCCCCATTAATTGAGTGCTCATTTTTTTTTTCCTTCGCCACAGGCAACGCATCGGAGCACTCGGAGCACTGGAGACTATCAGTCACTATCCCACACTGATGGAGGAGTTGTGTAAAAAGCTCAATGTCAGCAAGGCGCGAACTGAGTGCTTCGTGCGGAAAGCGCTGCGTCAGTCCCAGTCTCTGGATGAGTACATGATGATGGCGGGCGTGGTCAAGCACCGTGTCCAGTGCCTCCCGAGGGACGACCACCGCACTCAGCTGGACTGCCTCAATGACTACTGCTGGGCTGCGGTGCGAAGATACCTCAAGGTGGACGACGTCTTGCGTGAGGAGCGCGATCCCGATAGTAAGTATACTTACAGGACTCCGCACTACAATTTCCTTGCGGAAATGTGGAAGAAAAAATTTAGGTTTTAGCTCTGGGAGGCTAGCTTTGGCTTTACAGAAAGAATATATCTTAATTACTCTAGAGAGAAGTGAAGGATAGCTCTGGATGAATAGAAAGTAACGATATACCTTCAGTGCTGCAGAGAAAAGCGGAGGCTAGCTCTGGATGAATAGAAAGAATGAATAACCACAATTTCAGAGAGGAGCGGAAGCTCTCCGGCGCAATGGAAAGAATGAGTATATGCTCCGGCTGTATAGAAAGAATAAATACATCTTCATTTTTAGAGACAAATAGAGGCTAGCTCTGGTAGAGAGAATGAATGCAGCTATTGCCGCGTTAAGGTACACACATCAAAGACACGGCTTAAAAGTCCTTTATTATATATTTGACTTCGACGCATCAAGCTTCTATATTCTGTTGATTCCTAAAAGCTCGCATGAAGGAGTTTCTAGTGCTTCGAGGGTGTACGCTTGGCTGTAGCATCCGGAGTGTTTTTTGTAGCAAGTGCCGCGGAAAATAATAGCTGATACTTCGTTCGCAGTCGGCAGACACCAAGGCATTGGTCGCCGCTGTAGGATGCGTCGGTGCTGTCGACTGAGACCATCTCCTGAGTCCAAACGGAGAGGGGAAAAAGAGGAATCCACGTGATTCGAAAGGACAGCGACGTCGCTTGCGCACCATCGACACGCTCAAGGTGGTTATTTGTCGTTGGTACGTGTAGTAATACTGCTGAGAAGCACCAGATACAGAAACACGCCGAGCCTCAACAGCAACAGCACGCCCTCTCCGGACTTATTGAAAACACTGTGATACGTCCATCATACCAGAAGTGGCTGCTTAATCATCATCATCATCATCATCATCATCAGCCTGACTACGCCCACTGCAGGGCAAAGGCCTCTGCCATGTCTCTCCAATTAACTCTGTCCTAATGGCCAGCTGTGGCCACCCCATCCCTGCAAACTTTTTAATCTCATCCGACCACCTAACTTTTTGCCGCCCCCTGCTACGTTAGCCTTCTCTTGGAATCCACTCCGTTACCCTTAAGGACCAGCGGTTATCTTGCCTTCGCATTACATGCCCTGCCAAAGCCCACTTCTTCCTCTTGATTTCAACTAGGATATCATTAACACGCGTTTGTTCTCTCACCCACTCCGCCCGCTTCCGATCTCTCAACGTTGCACGTATCATTTTTCTTTCCATAGCTCGCTGCGTTGTCCTTAACTTAAGCTGAACCCTCTTTGTTAGCCTCCACGTTTCTGCCTCACCTGATTTGCAAGGTTTACAGAATAATTCAGCGTTCCTTCGAGCGAAAGGGAGATGTGGCAATATGCGTAAGGGAGCGGTTGGGAAATGTGGCAAGAAAAGTGGCAGATGAGGGAGTCCTCATACCACTCGCCAGGAGGGGTACGAGGACTCCCAGGAATCTATGAGTGTAAAGTAGAGAATGACCTTCTGCATACATGGGAATTAGCCCATTACGCTATCGCGTAATACCCTTAATTTGTACCCTCTTGTTTTTATTTTCACTTGGCCGGGCACCATTTGATCAGGAGAGCGTAACCGCGATTATAATTGCTATCAAACTCATAGAAAAAATATCTGTATCCACCGATCGGCTCGAAGAGGTATAACCCTGAACTGGAGAAGACATCCCACCGCGTGAGGGAACCTCGACCTAAGAAGGAGAAAAACAGTATATTGAAACGAATAAAATAAAACCAATGAAAACATTGCATCTGGAGTGTGATAACACATTCATGGCGTCCAACGAGTCGCTACGGGCCAAGAAATGGCGAGCGCTATGACGAATGAATCAGCAAAGCCCTCGTTGTGCGCTGAGCAGCGAAAGAAGCTGCTCTCTCTTTGATTTCTTTTATGCCTTTCCTCACTGCTTGGTTCAGGTACACACCGAGAGCGAAATAGTTACTGTTTCGTCCAAAATATCAGCTCCGCGGGACGCTAACCGGCGGCGGATGCGAACTATCCGCCCACTTCGAAACGCGGGCGAGAGCAGGAAGAAGTGCAGCAGCCGAAAGATCTGCCGTTATCTAGAGTTGTGGTTCGTGCTTGTTCATGCTGCATGACTGAGGGGAGTCGTTCCCTTAGGTTTACTTCCCCGCGATGGGTCCTTCCTAGTTTCTAGTTACTATAACAAGGGAGAGTGTCGCAGCGACACGAGTGCCACGAACAGCGCCACTGCTGCTCGCGCGCGCGGTTGATAACCCTTGCTCTTCGGCTGGGGAACTAGCGGGGTGACGCAGAGACGTTTCGGCGCGGCGCGCCGCTCTCCTTCAGCGAGGTGAGACCTTCTGGGATAATTTCCCCTCTAGCTCGTCCCGTCCGGCCTCGGAGCTTCTCCTCTGCCCTTGCGTAGGCCGACGTTCGCCCGTAACCTTGCTGGGGAGTCGGATGCCCTTGATTCCTTAGCATATTTTGTTGCTAGCTGGCGTTATTCCTGTTGCCGCAATAAATGCGTTGTTTGTGTCAGCCAGTGTGTGGTTCTTTTGTTCGCACCTCACAGCAAGGCTCGCCGTGATCGGCGTGCGTTCAGTAACGCTCACAATCACGGGGTCGGCTGTTTTGAACTGAGTCAGCTGTGGTTGAGTGGGGAGAACGTATTTATCCGCCTTAATACCCCCCCCCCTCCGCCCCCGTATGGCTACCATCTGTGAGTGGTTCTAGGAAGCTCCATGCCTTTTGTGCAATACATTTCATGTTTACGACTTCTCAAAATGACGAAGTGGACTATCCTGAATATTTTTGCCCCAACATCATACATCGTCGACTCTGACACTTTCACAGACTGCGTAAAATAAAGCGATCGTGTCATGCACTTGGGTCAAAGCACAGTCCACATTCAAAGACTATGGTCAAAGGTACCTGCTCTAGTTTAGCCCCGCTATAATGCGTAGTGATTACAGTTAGCGGTGAGAGAGACTCCTGTGCAGACTGTGTCCATACCGGCAATATTCGTCATTACGCAACTACCGCGTTCATCGAGCCACCACGCAATGCAAGTGGTATTGATATATTGCGCATTTTAAGTGAACAGGGCCGGGCGTGTACGGGGAACGGCGAACTCATTGTGCATAGTTAGGAAAAGGTCGCCGGGGATCATGCACTGTCGGTGCGCACTATGAACTAAAAAAACACTCTTTGTCACACGAGATTCCTTTACGAAGCTATGAAATTCCACTAACATTAGATGTCGCGTATCCAGTGACCAAGAGAATGTAATACCAGAGAGCATGTATCCGCCATCAGTGCGATAACTACTTGAGACCTGGATATGAAAAATTAATGCGTGAGACTGCACAAGAGAACCTCAGGGAGTCATCCATGGAAGGAGGTTTAGTGGCATAAAAAATCAATTCTAGGCTTTTGTTCTGAGCCTTGCTGCTACCTGGTAAACATGGTCAAAGTCGTAGGCAATCCGAGCGCCTAAGCACAAATTTGTCCGAACATGGAGCTTTCCTCTCTGCTTTAGAAATTTCGTAATTCTCTCTGTATTCGAAAATGTGGGGCCTGGAGCCTAAAGACATAGAAATAATAAATTTATGTTTATCATGTTTTAGAGCTACACTTATATCTAAAGCGTTCGAAAAAAATTCGGTCTTCATAGACTTCTGGCGTCAGGAAGATAAAGCACATACCGCATCCACGTCACCACCGATACGTTGCCGGCAATAGTGACTTTTTAACTACAAAATAACGCTGCGACCGACGAAGAAAGAAGTGCCCTGTGGTCGCATAGCTGTTTTGGTGATAAAAAAATGTCACGACTAGCTCAGCTTTCCGTCTTGCTGAGGAAAAACGGTAATACTGAGCGCGACATTAGACACCTTTAGCATACCGCGTACCGTGTTACCGGTACCAGAGTACCGGGAGCCCGCGCACAGCCAATGCGCGTGAGCTAATCGCCTCACGCCCGGATGCTGCGCGCGCGCCTGCAGCATCGGGACCAATCAGCGCGTGCTCAGCGGCGGTGCGGGAGCTCGCCCACCACCGGTGAACACACGCTGATTGGTCCAGTTACGATATGCGCGCGCAACTGCAGGGTACCTAGTGCCGTCAAGGCGATCTGCGCATGCGCACTGATGGCCCGCGGACTTTGGGCTGCCCGGGAACAGTAATCGCAGCACCGTATGATAAAGGTATCTAATAAGAGCATAAGGCTGCCTGCTATGCTTCTCACGTTTCTTCCGGCGAGCCATCCGTTCCTGACGTCCCGGCCTCGTACCCACGTGACGGCTGCACTCCAGACACACTGGACCTCTTCACAGTGGGTCTTCCTCTGTCCACAGGCTGCCGCTGGTGCTTGGGAACAAAGCGATGCGTTTGTATTAGGAGAACTTCATAAGCATCCCAAACAATAATCAAATGAGGAAACATTCTGACAGGAACACTTGAGCGAAGCTTACAGCTAAAGCATCATCAGCCTGGCTACACCCACTGCAGGGCAAAGGCCTCTTACATGTCTCCATGTCTCTCATTTGATTCTGACTACCTTTAGTCTTACCCGTAAGTTCCTTTTTTTTTCACTGAATGAAGTTGCCAGTCACATGCGTATGGCCGATTCCCCTTTCCTTTCATGGACATTCTGCAGACGTGCTCCTTTCACCTTTTGCACTTGTTTTGAACAAACCATGCGCAATTTCGCAACGATCAATTTCGACACTGCGCTTGTACAGACTGCGTGACCATCATGCCCCGCCAAAGTTGTGCTCATACTGCTTGCAGGTCTGCATGTACTGCGTGCCCGTGTACTGTGTGATGGCAGTGGACGCTATAAAGAACCCCAGGTGGTCGAAATCATCCGGAGCCCTCTACTACGGCGTCCCTGATGGCCTGAGTCGCTTTGGGACATTAATCCTATAAAGCCATAATCCTTTATGCTGAAGCATACTAACTTACACACGCTTCTGAACAGGAATGTTTGCAAATATTTTGCAACAATACAGCTTTAATCTTTATTGCTTCTGGTCCCAGCTGCTACTTTCTGTGTTTGTGCATCAAGCAAATAGGAACATTTTCAGTGCGGCTTCCTTTCAACTTTGTGTTGCTCTTCATTGCACCCTGCGTTATTGGCTTGCGTAGACAACAGGGCTCCATCCCTGAAGCTGGACGGTGCCCGAAGCAGTTCTCGCTATCAGACTCGGCGACAATTTCATTCCGCAACACTGACTAACGGAGTTCACGTTATCGGTGTATGCGACTGTTCTCGTAAGCAGCCGCATGGCAAACGTAAATTTTTTTTTTGACATATCTGCGCTTACACACTTAACATGGTGACTGATGACAGAGCATTGATGGGTGACCTTGAAGTTTCAAGTGCTTTTTAGAAGTTTCCACTCAGCAGTTGGACCTTGACTATAGTCGGATACAACCTAAGTCTGGAGTGAAGCTCCGCCCATATTAAGGACCGCCGTACTGGATTCCTTCAAGACAAAAAGTTGTCCGCTGTTGTTAAAACTTTTCTTGTTGCCTGAACAAGAAGCTAATGACAAGAAAAAATAAACTCTAGCCTCATGACAGCTGCATTAAAGCCAAGAACTAAAGAGCTAATTTCACTCACTCTTGTGATTGGCAAGCGAAGGAATACAGGACGCCGCAGACTGTAACCCACTGTGAACAATGTAACTGCTGTTTTTTTTTAAGTTGTGTCCTTCTATAAAAGCCAATCTGAATATTATTCTTGACATACACTGGTAAGCAGGTCTTCATGACTTGAGAAACTGAAATTCATTCCGCGTAAATTTTATTCCTCTTGTTACTGCCCTCCAGCTGTCCGGATTTGCGTTGTTGGTTTGCCTGAACAGAATTATTCCCTCATTAGTTTCAATAATACGTCACTGTACTATTCGCACGCTCGTCAATATAACTTTAGTCTCAACTTTAATCCTGTTGCAGTGTTCATGAGTTCAGGTCCTCAGATAAGCGCTGCTATTCCTCCACCGAGTGGCTTAGCAAACAGTATGTTACTGGCACGGTTTCCAGTAACCCTTATGCAAGACTTTTTTTCCGTTCAACCCTGAATATGCGTCTTGTTGACGTGCAATGGAAAACAGCCGAGATATTCTGTAACCTTCCTTAACGCGTATTCCACCCGTGTCTTCTATTGGGGATGACTAGCGACCGTGCAGTCTACAGAAATTTTAATGCCAAAGCTTTTATTGGCCCATCAGTGGCGTTCGTCCGACGAGAGAGATCCACAGCCAATCCAACACTATCCACAAAGTAACACATACATTGGCTAAACTGACTAAGCAGTCCTTTCTTGGTAAAAAAAAAGAATAAAAGAACATTTTAAAAACTACTAAAGAAAAAGAACCAAAAGAAAAATATACGCGACAAAAATGAACAATAAGTAATAACAAATATGCACCTTTGCACTAAGGGCTCCCCAGCCGCTCCCATATTGGTTCCTGGACTGTCCTGAGCACATCGCGAAGTGGCAGTGGAACCGGTTTCTAACAGTCCAGAGAGGAGGCACTTTGGCAACTCCCTCGCCCAATGGATAGGTATGCCAAGGTAACGACATAAAAGAAACAAAAATTGCGGGCAGGAAGAGAGGACAGGGAAAAGCTTACGCATTTCCGCTCTTAAGCAGGCGTAATAGCCATCTTCTAATTTATTCTCGCCTCAACATATGCGCCACCACTGCACCTAAATTGCCCTCACTTTTTGTGAGCAGCGAATGCCAATTGGCATCGAGCAGTGTGCATTAATGCACACTGCTCGTTTGCTCTTTCCAATCGCAGTCTTAATCGCAAGCTTTAGACAAAAGTGTAGCATGGTGTTCATAAAACACTTACTGCTTTCAGCCTCTGGCTTGGACTCTGCAGCCCGACTAGCACAGGAAGGAAGAGACACCAGTGGCCAAACCTCCGAAGGACGTTGACACATCCAAGGCGCCGAGCACCCTGCGGAGATCAGTCATACTTACGTGCATGAACAGCTCTACGTTGTCGCTAACCACTCTGCCATTTAGTCAGCAGCCAACACCACGGTTCTGGGCATGAACTTTGTGCATGCTGAGATGAGAGGATGCATTTAGTTTCTGTCACTGTCAGAACGTGTGTTTGGGTTAGTTGGTTTTCCATGTCGTACAAAAGTTGGCGCAAAGAACAGGACGACGGAAGACGCAACTTCCGTCACCAGTGTGGTGTCTTCCGTCCACCATTAGCTACACAGCTGAATTCGGAGTATGAGGAAGCCTCTAAAGGATGGTATTTTATTGCACCGAACAAATTTTTACGGTGTTCCTTTGATATACCAGGAGTTTCAGGGAAGACTTCAATGTCGAAAACAGTTTTTTTCGAGCTACAACTATGGTTTTCAGCATGGTACTATTACTTTTGTAGGCAGACGAAAGAAAACCGGTGAATCGCCTTAAGTAGTAAGCCTGCTAACCATTTTTGAATAAGTAGCTAATTTCTAATAATTCACTCTTGGAGTTAGGCACCTTGTTGCAATTAGATCTTGAAACTAGGACAAACCACCTAGGCAAAAATAGTTTCACAAGGACAAAAGAGACGAGGAGACAACGGACAGGCGCCTGTCTGTTGTCACCCCGCCTCTTTTGTCCTTGGAGTAATTTGCGCCTAGGCGGTTTTGTTCCAAATTTCAAGATGGAAAACTGACTAGCCCGTCAACAAGCCTTACTATGCAATTAGATATTTGTCGCCGATCTTTAAACTTGGCTTATCGAAGATAAAACCTTATGGTGTACCATGCGTACCAAAGGTACACAATGGTGGCTTGTTCTTTGACCTTGACGGTCGACCTTTGACTTTCACCTTAGATGGTTTTCGCCGAGTCGTCAACGTAGGGCGCATATACAAAACGCCGCGTAGCCGGGCTTGCCTCATTAAGCATGGAAGAAGAGTCGGGACCGTCTGTCTGTCTATGCCACAGCTGTCGCTCGACCTCTGGGTATAGCCGTGGTTAAACCCTGCCTAGCTTTTTAATGCAGACATGCATTCCTGGCCTCGAGCTTGCTCTTTTCGTGTACATGTCCGGCAACTCCCCTTTGGGGTTGTCTTTGGGGCTTGATGGATGGGCATTCGTTCGTTGCTGCGATGCTCGTACTTAACTTGACGTCACACTATGCCCATGCTCTCAGAGAACGAAACCGAAACTGACTTCGTTAAATGGTGTGGTAGTTAAGTCGTGCTTCGAAATTCCACCGTTCTGGACCACGAGCTACCTATTGAAGTAAAGATCTCAAAACATAAATATGTGTCTACACACCTTTAACAGGGCTAAGCGATAGCATTCCTTGGTGGTGTGCCTGGGTTGCGCCAGAAGGGACGGAGGTTCGATTGCACCACTTGACAAACCAGTTTTTCTTTAAAGCGATATTGCCTGGCGGTGACGTCACGACCGTTGACCAACCAAGATCTTCCTGTCACAACACCGACATTCGCCTGGTTTTCAGCCGAACTACAGTCTTATAGCCATGGAGTTAAAAGGGGGCTAGTCGGTTAGCCGGACAGCAGAGTAGATTGACCCCCCCCCCCCCCGCACAGTCCTGCAGCGTGAATGGGAGCAACCTTTGAATATACCCTGCCTCTTCTCTTCCTTACCGTTCTTTTCAAAAACTTTTGTTCCCTCTGTTTCTCTGAATTGGGTGCTGGCCGGCATGATTCTCTAGGCCGCGACCATCGTGATCAAATGTACCACAGACACTGCCGATAATAAGATTTCGAAAATCTGTAAACTTACAGACCGGGGGGTCGAGGACAGCGGTTCCGGAGCAACGGAATCCATCCCGTCGATTGAGAAAAAGCGGAGATTGTGATCGTGAGTGGAGGCGGGCCCCGGCGCAGAATGACCGCTGCGGAAGAACGAAAGCGAATAAAATTAAAAGGAAATCTTAATACATCTATCTGCGCATAATCTAATGCATAACACTAATACATAATACACGCCTCGTCCGGAGGCATGGTTGGCTTGCATAAATTTGCCTCTTCTCGGGGGCATATTGTAAACGTTGGCCAGCTTTTGCCACATGCCACACGGAACACGTGTACTCCCCTGAACGGGCCACCTGAAGAAGGCGATGCCTCGAAGACGATGACGCCCTGAAAGCAATGCCTTCTTTGTAGAGCATGAGTCGCCGCGGTGGCTCGGTTGTTATGGGGCTCGACTGCTGACGGGAAAGACGCGGGTTCGATCCCTGTAGGGAAGCTCGCTTTCCGGTGGGGGCAAAATGCAAGATGACCGTGCGATGTCAATGCACATAAAGAACTCGAGGCAGTTATATTTATCTCTGGAGTGGGAAGAGAGTTGTTGGAAGGGTCGGTGAGCTGTGCTTCAGAGACTTTTTGTAAGGTGTCATCTGGAAGAATGAGCAGGAGTGTCGCTCATTATTAAAACATATTTGACTTTCTGAGACGATAACAAGTTTGACAGAAACAATGCATCTTTATTGTTTCATTTTGTCTATACATGGAAAGAAAAATGATTAATGTTAAAAGATCAGAAGGAGACAGCGTGGGTGAGGGAACATCGCGAGATAAAGACATCCTAGTTGAAATCAAGAGGAAGAACGGGGCTTGGCACATAATGCAAAGGCGAGATTAGTGCTGGTCCTTCAGGGTAACGGAGTGGACTCCAAGAGAAAGCGTAGCAGGGGGCGGCAGAAAGATAGGTGGGTGGATGAGATTATGAAGTCTGCGTGGTACGGGGCAGCAACCGGCGAATGACAGGGTTAATAATTCGACAGACATGAGAGAAGCTTTTGCCCTGCAAGGGCCTAATCAGGCAGATGGTGGTGATGGTAATGTCGGTATCACGTGCCTGTAAGCTTGTATTATGTATATATTTTTATTTTTTTGACACATTTTAAAGTCAACGTCGCTTTTTTGTACAGTGCATTCTATGCTCATTACTTGATACGCTGCTTGCTATGGCATACTGAGGCCAAGCAATGTTGGTTGTATGTAGGTTGTATGGGGTTTAACGTCCCAAAGCGACTAAGGCTATGAGAGACGCCGTAGTCGAGGGCTCCGGAAATTTCGACCACCTGGGGTTCTTTAACGTGCACTGACATCGCACAGTACACGGTCCTCTAGAATTTATCCTCCAAAGAAATTCAACCACCGCGGCCGGGATCGAACCCGCGTCTTTCGGGTCAGCAGCCGAGCACTATAACCGCTGAGCCACCGCGGCGGATTGAGGCCAAGCAATGGAAAAATTGTCCATTATATTAGACAACAGATACGCAGGCAGCCGAGGAACGAGGTTCAATGCCGTTGAAACCTAATTCTCAGCTATTTTAAAAAACTATGCTGCTGTCTAGTCAGTGCACCCAATTTGGCATTGCTTTATTTCTCTAGAAAGGCTGTTATAAACATGGGATTTAGTTAGAGCATATACAGTGGCGGTCACAATAAAGCAGTCCGAATCACTCACAACTTACAGAGGTCGTAAAGTGCTGAGCCCACATTAGCGCTATTAACAACGGAACCAGGACACGCACACCCAATTCTGGACAAAATCATTTTTAAACAAGAAACCTTCTATGAACGCATTTTTTTTTTGATTCAATGAAGCATTTGACTTTAACAATCAATATATCCGCACACAACCCGACAGCAGTATTGCATTTTTTTGTGCACTATCGTCTTTGCCCTCGCGAAAGCATTCGCCATTGTTTTTTTATGGCAGCGTTAACTGTTCGATGTGATCGGCGGTGAAACCCTTTAAAAGAAAAAAAATATTGCTACGTATCAGAAGAATGGCTAATGACGAAAGAGTGTATGAGTCGTGTGAGACTCTCCTCCCTCATTCCGTTTCTTCTGCTAGTGACCCTCTTGAGGATTCGCATGGCGTTAGCTGTCTTGTGCTTTAATTTAGTGATCGTTTCGCCGTTGACGCCGTTGGCCTCGATTATCATGCCGAGGACCCTAATTGTGTGTACTATAGGGATGGTTGCTCCGTCTCTCGTACGTAGTCTGATCTCTTCGTACTCGCGCTTTGTCGTTGCCGCATTGCGACCACTCCCGGGTGGTCTGCCCCTCTGCGTGGGGCGGTAGAGTAGGAGTTCCGACTTTTTCGGCGAACATCGTAAGCCCGTACCCTCTAGGTATTCCTCTATTGTCTCGATTGCTAGTTGCAGTGCCGTTTCGATGTGACCGTCGCTGCCTTTGTGCACCCAAAGGGTTATATCGTCGGCGTATATTGTGTGCCGGACGTCTTTCAGTTCTTGTAGCTTTTCTGCTAGGCCGATCATGACCAGGTTGAAGAGCGTGGGCGAGATGACGGAGCCTTGCGGGGTGCCGGGGAGGCGCAGCGCACTTCACAACTGGAAAGATTAACGGGAACGACAGCAGGCCGCCAGATCATGGAAAGTCTCGGCATCCGTTACCACGTACAACAAGGCCAGAAAGTCGCCATTCCAAACGCGATCAGACAAACGCTAAGAGTCGACCCGATTCCACGAAACGTCCACCCGGAACACAACCGGGGAAGAAGAGTGGCCAGGGCCAGAGCTCTCCTGCACAGCCACGGAGACGATACGGGGACAAGGTTCGTTGACGCCGCGGAATACGCAGAACGCTCGCGATTCGCGGTTGCGGTCGTCGATTCGTGCGGCAAAACGCGCATAACGTCAAGTGTAGCGTGCGAACGCGCAGAAGAGGCGGAGGAAGCGGCGGTGGCACTCGCCCTCACGGATCCGACGTGCACCGTGGTTCTCTGCGACTCGCGTCAGACGGTTAGAAACTTCGCCAAAGGATGGATCTCACAGGGAGCGGCCCGAGTCCTGAGGAACCGACAAGTCCAGCAGGAGGTAGAATTCCAAACCAGAATTCAATGGTTCCCGGCGCACATGGGAGAAGTATCGAGGACGTATCTCAACCGCAACGAGACGGCACACGCCAAGGCGCGCGAGCTCGCGAACCGCGCCGGCGACCGTCGTCCGTGGAATAGCACCAAAGACTGCTTGACCAGCTACAACGAAATTACCAAGGCCCTCTGCCTGGCCCGCCGAACCTTCCCTCCGCCCAGCGACAAGCTGGACAGGGCGCACGCGGTGGCCCTCAGACAACTGCAGACGCTCACGTACCCCAACCCGGAACTATACCACAGGCTTTACCCCGGTACATACCCGACAAATATATGCAAGGTCTGCCACGCCTATGTAGCCAGTTTAACTCACATGCTCTGGGACTGTAACAAAAACCTTCACGGTGCGAATTCCGGAACCCTCCCGCCGCGGTTGGCCGCTGCCTTGCGCAGCCCCAGCCTCGGGGACCAACTCTGGGCCGTCCAGCAGGCCCGCGAGGCGACGGCGAGGCAGCGCCTCGACGTCCCCACGTGGAAGACCTAAGGCCCCGTCGGCGAAAGCTCTGCAGGACTATGAATAAAGTTGTTACCAACCAACCAAAATCAGAAGAATGGAGCATTAACTGAAATGTCTCCCTAACAGTGTCTTGCAATTTCCAAATTTTCAAAATTTTTTCTCGGGGAATGCTGGACAAATATAACCACACTTCTGGGAGGACATCGGGCTCTGATGTTTCATTAAGTTCGAATTGGAGCTAAAAAAGAAGGCGCCAACGTCACCAGCGGTGCGCTGCAGGTGCACAACTACAAGAGCGCAAAGCCATCAGCAATGCTCCTTGTGTTGAGTTTTGTAGCGAAAGCTACATTGGCCATGAACTTGCGATTTCGCTGTGGCGGTGCTCCGAGGAGGCACAGAGACCGACCTTGAGCCGTTGCCTAGCAACCGCCGCAGCTGGCGGACGCCGCGCGCTCGCCACGCCATCTGGCATGACGTCACACCGTGGGCCTCGCCGCGGAGCCACCGCCGCCGTTTGGTATGACGTCACACCGCTTGCCTCGTCGTCGCGCTCGCTTTCGCTACGTGTATCGAGGCATAACCGAGGTAAGCCACTGCCCATTTTTCTTGCGGGCCCCTTACGTGCTCAGGCTCTTGGGATTCCTGTGCTGGAATGGACCCACATGACGGCTGCACTCAAGGCATACTGGACACCCGACTCCGTTGTCTTGATACAGGGTCTTCACTGTGGCTGGAACATCGGAACAAAGCGATGCATTGGTATAAGGAAAACATTATTGACATCCAAAAGAACAATCGAATGAGTAAATTTCCTACTAGTATATCCTCAGTGAAGGGTACCGATATAGTCAGATACAACTTTAATCCGCAGTGAAGCTCCGCCCACATTCACCCTCCGCGCACAGAATTCCTCCACGACGAAAAAGAAGTCCACTGCATAAATTTTCCTTGTTTTCTAAACACGAAGCTTAAGAGAAAAAAAAATATTAGCAGCGTGTGCTGTGCGATGTCCGTGTAAAGCTCTCCAGGAGGTAGAAATTCTCTCCGATACGGCACCTCTTTCTTCCTTTCTTAGCTCACTCCCTCCTTTATTCCTTCCCTTACGACATAGTTCAGGTGTCCGCCGAAATGTGATAGAAATACTGCGCCATTTCCTTTCCTTAAGAACCAATTTTCTATTTTCATTTGGACACAACTGCATTCCCATAGATTCTTGCTTGTCTTGAACGATTTCCAGAGTGACAGCACAGGTGTAGACGGGTAAGAGGAGCAGGCACACGCAGAGAACACACACTGCTGAAGAAACGGTGCATTAATCTCACGCGTGATACATAATGCGCCATTAAAAAATACCTCGAAGAAACTCTTTCGATGGTGCATCTGATATTAGCGTACTGCTGATGCTCCTTAAATGTACCAGTGCAGTTCACACACGCGGTAGATTACTGCAACTGCACCGCCGAAATCTTTTCGTAGTGTTTCTCTGCTATTTGTGCTCCGATTAGGTCTATGAGATCGAGTTATACGTTCAAATCTATGTGAAAATCGATGTTCCTCTTAGCGCTTCGCCATTCCATTCCTATACACTGACAAGCTGCGGCGAATCTGACGCTGAAGCAATCAAATCCCGTTACGCTCGCCACTCCTTCCGAGCTCATTCATCAGCTAGCGCCCATCACAAAGTTAACAAAGGTTCCTAATACGCAGCCCAGAACGACGCACTTAAAACACACCCCCTTGCACATGCATCACGGAAGTCTCGGTGCCACTAGCGCCAGAGGCAGCCTAGTCCCAGTCAGAGAAGCAGGTTTTTGCGGCTGCTTCTCTTGACGACGCCGCATCCAAAACGCCGGTGCTCCCTGCGAAGACTATGGATGCCCACGTCACTAGCTGCACGCAACATCAAACAGGCAGAGGCTACCCGCGGGCCCTCCAAAGTAAGGAGCAAGTTTCGATGTCTGGGGCGCTGCAACGGCGAGGCCAGAAATTTCTTACCCAAAACAATAAACAACCTAGTTTTTTCGTAAGGTCTGAGGCTCTTCCGTAGTCCATTCTGTACGAAAAGATTCGCTTGCATATTTTTAGAATATTTTTCCTCTTTTACGATGGACCCACATGACGACTGCACTTTGAGACAATACTGGCACCGGACTCCGTTGTCTTGACACAGGGTCTTCGCTGTCGCTGGTGCTTCTGAATAAAGCGATGCATCGGTATAAGGAAAATATTATTGACATCCAAAAGAACAATCGAATGAGCAAACTTTCTACTAAGTTTGGTTTGTTTTGGTTTGTGGGGTTTAACGTCCCAAAGCGATTCAGGCTATGAGGGATGCCGTAGTGGAGGGCTACGGAAATTTCGACCACCTGGGGTTCTTTAACGTGCACTGACATCGCGCAGTACACGGGCCTCTAGAATTTCTCCTCCAAAGAAATTCCAGCTGCCGCGGCCGGGATCGAACCCGCGTCTTTAGGGTAAGCAGCCGAGCACCATAACCACTGAGCCACCGCGGCGGCACTTTCTACTTTCTACTGAGTGAAGTGCACAGCTACAGGTCGGATACAACTTAAAGTGGCCCAGAAACACAATCTTAGTTAACTGTTTTGCCTGCTGATTGCATACGGTGAGTTATAATGGTGCTATTAGCGTCGGTAATGATGCGTATATTCCGTTTTATAATATTTTAATGTCCTCCCAAAAACAACTTCATGGCTCTCATGGTGTCGCCACACAGTGGCCGGTTTTTAGCAGCAGATATGACATCACCTGGCGAGAGATTGTTGACTCGACCAACAGTAAATATACTGCAAATTGTGTGAATAAATATAGACACATTTTGTCACCTGTCTGCGTTTTATATTAGATAAAAAAAAACAACTTGTTTGTCTTAGATAAAAGCCCTACAAGGCAAGTAAAATAAAAATACACTACCAGGGGCGCTCTGGCATGGAAACGATGCTGCCCGTCTCAGAAAGAACGAGTTACAGAGAGCAGGTAACCATGGAGTACAAACTTCCGCGACGTGCTCTGGCTGGCTGTTTTGATTGGTTGCGCCAGGTGCCATCATTGGGAGAGCGAAATAGGAGTGGGAAGCCCCGCCAAAATCGAGCTGAGGGCAGCGTTTTGTTTGCTTGGATTTTCAAATTTCTTCACTGAATAATTCCCGTTCCTGCGCATCGATTTTTGTAATTCTTTTTAAGTCAGCATCTGTGTGACATAAAGAACCCACCTGAAGTATAGCCGGTATCCCCCTAAGCAGTGTTTCGCAGCCCCTTTAAGTCTTCAGTGAAGCTCCGCCCACATTCAGCCTCCGCGCACAGAATTCCTCCGCGACGAAAAAGTAGTCCACTGTATAAACTTTTCTTGTTTTCTAAACAAGATGCTTATCAAAACAAAAAAAATTACGAGCTCTAGAAGTTTGATACGTGGATTGTTTGATATAGCCAAACATCAAAATAGCTGATTTCGTTTACCGTTGCGGTTAACCAGCGGAGCAATACAGGATGCCGTGGATCGCGGCCCATTGTTAGGAGCTGCTGTTAAGTTGCATTCTACTAAAGAGCAGGCTCTTAGACATCTCCTTAAGCAATGAGGTCAGACTTTACCCAACTTTCAAAAGTAGGCTTTTTGAGTTATAATGGCGCTTTTTTCGGCATAACATTGTCACGGGTTTAGCACATCAGAATACAGCTCAGACGTGGTAACTAGCAGATTTATTAACTGATATTGATTAGTTAGCTTTTTAACTTTTATCGTTAGCCTGCCTAATTTATGAGAGACGTGTAGCCCACCGTAAGCAATATCCATATCAGTTTTTAGAATTTCTCCAATGCAGTTACGCTCTGCGCTGTGATCCAACAAACTTTGGCCATTTCGACGAGTTGCGTGCACTGGAGACGTTGTTTTGCCTGCAAGCTTCTCGAAATGGCGTGTATCTTAGCGCGATGTAGGCAAAATTTGTTGGGTCACAGCGCCGAAGGTAAGCGCGTTTTCTAAATTCTAAAAACTCTTAGGGATAATACTTACGGGGGGCTACACACCTCTCAATAATTAAGGAGTTAATAGCGATTGTTAGAAAGTTGACAATTCAATATTAGTAACCAGCCCGCCAGTTAGCACGCTAGTTAGCTGATAGCTGTTTTCACAGACGGTAATGTGCACCTACCACGAACTGCAAATAAGACCACATTAGACGATTAATAGAAGGCGCTCGTCTTCCTAGCCGGAGTAACCCGGTTCGAACCCGACCCTGGTGGCCGCGTTTCGATAGAGGGGGAACCGAAAAGGCACCTGTGTGCTGTGCGACATGTGGTCGAAATTATTTCCGCTACAGAACCTCTTTCTTCCTTTCTTCTCTCATTCCCGCCTTTATTCCTTACCTTAAGGCATGTTTGTTCAGGTGTCCGCCGAAATGGGATTCAAATACAACGCTATTTCCTTTCCTCAAGAAACAATTTTCAATTTCCGTTTGGAGAAAACTGCATTCCCACAGACGCGTGTCTTGAGCGAATTCCACAGTGGAGCAGTGACGTAGACGGGTGAGAGGAACAGACACAGGCAGAGAACACACAGCGCTGAAGAAGCAGCGCATTATTCTAATGCGCGATTAAAAAATTTCTCGAAGAAACTCTTTCGGTGGTGTGTCTGATATTTGTGTGCTGCTGATGCTGCTTAAAGCTGCGCTGAACAGCAATCTGAACTCATGTTTTTACCGCCGGAACTCGATCTACGCGTTCCGAGCGTTCTTAGAAACTTCCAATTAGCCCTGTGCGGCCGGTTTCTCTAATTCAAATCCGATTAAACTTCCCGGCTTCGGCCTCTTTCTTTACTTCCCCGCAGACGGTGGGAGGAGTCGACCAACCTTTCAACCAGTCCCGTGGCGGCTTTCTGCTCTGCCATCGGCGGAGTGGCACGTAGTGATCGGCGAAAGCAACGAGTCCACGCGTATATTTATATTCGTGGGCCTAATTTGCAGCTATGTAGTCTCTGACTAGACCTCTTTATTCACGGACTCCTAAAAAACAAAATAAATTTAATTAGCAGTACCAGTGCAGTTGGAACGCGTGCTCGAATACCACCACTGCACAAACGAAATCTTTCTGTACTGTTGCTCTGCTATATCTGCTCCGATTAGGTCTGTGAGATCCAGTTATACGGTACAATCTATGTTAATATAGACGTTGGTCTTAGTGCTTCGCTGTGCCATTCTCATACACTGACAAGATGGTCGCTGCGCCGAATCGGCGCTGAAACAATTTAATCCCGTCATATTTAACCCATCTTCCGAGCCTATTCATCAGCTAGCACCCATCGTAAACTTGACAGATATTCCTAATACGCAGCCCAGAACGACGCCCTTAGCACACTTACTGTTTTGCAGCATGAAGCGCAATAAAAGATCCACAGCGATTACCGCCAGAGGCGGCCTAGTCATATGCAGAGAAGCCGGTTTCCAGGCTGCTTCTCTTGACGACGCCGCATCCAAAACTCCGGTGCTCCCTGCGATGACCATGGATACGCACGTCACTAGCTGCACGCAACGCCAAACAGGCAGAAGGTATACCCGCGGTGCTTCCAAAGTCAGGAGCAAGTTTCGATGTATAGGGTGCAGCAACGGCGAGGGCAGAAATTTCTTCCCCAAAACAATAAACAGCCACGTTTCGTCGTAAGCTTTGAGCCTGTTCCATACTCCATTCTGTGAAAGCATCAGTCAAGCGAGAATGGCCAGCGTGTTTAAGCGAAACCATACCCAGCAATTCTAAACGATGCTACATGATGGACTATTATCATAAGGAACTCATTTAGATGGCGGCGACTATTTGAGGGTTCTACGACCCAAAAAAGAATCTGCGTTCGACTTGCACACGCGCACATGTAGCGGGGAAGCCATCGCACTCGGCAATTTTCCTCTGCTCCTTTCCTGCCGCAAGCTTACTCTAGTGCCACATTGTTATAACTTCAGTTTAATCATAGCCCACAAACTGCGGGCAACAACTTCAGCCAGCGAAAGAACGCTACACGCCCTTCATGGAGCACATTGGCGAAGGTATGGCCAGCAGTTGCCGCTTAATTTTCACATATGGCAACACACGACTGCTCAAAAGAGACCAGACGAATAACATATGAACAACATGCTTCTGAGTGTAAATAATAAAGCAGCGGTGCATCTATTTTTGTTTCCTCAAGAATCAGAAATTTGGCGCCACGAGCGAGTCCGCTTTCCCAAGAATCACTAAGCTCGCGTACTATGCTGGAGGCTTCCGAAAAGAAAACACGGAAAATGAATTTTATCTCACTAAGCAAATAAAAAAAACTTTTTGAGCTACCACCGTCCACGGTGTGCACGCAAGCACCACAAAGCAGCCAACACCGCGCAGCAGACGACGCGAGGCATGCCCTTGCGACGTCAGAGACCAGCGGTTGCCAGGCCAGCTAGCAGTTCGCGAAAGGAACGAAAAAATGCATTGTAAAAATATCTAGCGTACAGAATTAACTGAAACCTCGGGGATTTATAATTTGACGTGTCGGTAGTCAAATGCAATAACCAGGATATGCGCGAAAATGGGCTGCCGTGACCCCTTAAAAAGAAGTATTTTGCCGCATATCAAAAGAATGGACCTTCAATATTTCCGTAAAAGTATCGCACACTTTTCCAATTTTCATAATTTTTGTCCGGAATTGCTGGACATCACCTAAGTAGAGTGCTCTGCAAACTGCTTTAACACGAGCAATACAAAACAGCTAATAATAAGACCCTCAAGCACCCCTACGAAACGATAAAGCACATCCTTGGAAGTATTCCTTGAGAAAATGACGGCACTTGGTTAAGCCAACTCTGCTTGTTTAAAGGCCGTTGTACGATCGTTTTTCGGGCGGATCCGCCAGCGAGCGAACCGCTCGCTTTCGGCCTCCGCTCGGGCGTGGGGCGGAATGGTGTTGTACACTCTTAGAAAAAAAGGTAGTGAAAACGTAGTAACGGCTGCTGTTACAACCTTTTTTTAACCCCTACTACCTATGTACTATGTTGCTACGACCTTGTTACTACTGGAAAGAAAATTAAGTAGTAACACGGTAGTAACTTCTGCTGTTACTACGTTTTTTTGGCAGTTACTACACTTGTACTACCTCATTATAACCCTGGTAGTATCCATTACTACCTTGATCTGGAAATGGATGATCGGAATATGCACATGTACGTATACTAACATTCCCGGTGACATTGCTACTCAATGCCCCATGTTTTTATATAATGAAAAGGGTTTCCTAATTGGCAGCAAATCTAACAAAATTGCCAGTGCAGTTTTTTGTTTTCAATACAATATACGCAGCGCGTATGTGTTCCACTCTTTAGTTTGATTTCTTAATTGCACTTTTTCACCAACCCCAAGCTATTGTGCCTGACTTGTGCTCATTTTTCCTTCCGGTTTACTACAAGATGCACAAAAATGGGCGTTGAGTTTCTGACGTCATGTTCATGCACTCCTTGTGACACATTAGAAAGTCACCACGAAGTCAGGTATTAATGTCTTTCGACAATAAAAACTCAGCAGAGACTCTTTTTCGTTAACACAGAAGATTTCCTTATGTCATTGGCCATCAGCCACTGAAAGGTCCTTCTCAACAACATTGTTGTCCCGTGCGAGAATGTAGATGCTGCTGCTACATTTACACGCAATGAAAAGAACAAGAAACAACTGTGGCTGCACATATCATGGCACATAAGTTGACAAGTTAACGTCTGGTGGCGTGGCGTAGTGGTTAGCGTGGTAGGATAGAAAGCATAGAAACAGGATAGAAACAACTTGAACATAGAAAGTCAAAGGTCCGCGGTTCGAATCCTCCTGAAGGCAGGGATTTTTTTTTCTTTTTTGTTTTTGCTCTAGTTTTTTTTTGCTCTTATTTTGCACAATTACTATCTTTTATATGCATACGATTCTAATGTCAAAAGTCATTAGATTATTTCTTAAGGTGTTTTCTCTCGAGAGGTAGTAAATGTTACTACCTCGCAGTTACTACGTACAGTTACTGAGAGGTAGTAAACGTTACTACCTTGCAGTTACTACGTACAGTTACTACCTAGGTAGTCATATATGTGACAGTCGTTACTACCCTAAAATGTAGTAACCTCAACTACCTTTTTTTTTAGAGTGTACGATCATTTTTGCTGCTGACGGACGAGACGGATGGTTCGAACGTTCCGATTGGCGCTCCCGGCAGTGCCGCCCGCCTAATCGCCTGCAGCGGTACAGGCATGTGTTTGTAGCGAAACACGCAGATATCTTGCGGTAGAAATTACCCATATTAAATGCGGCGTATTCAAGACAATATCCGTTGCGTCAACGTTTCTTTTGCTGCGGGATTTTCGTCAAAGGTAGACTCGTGGTCGGCTGTGATTCGGGCTGAAACGGCACAAATCTCGGTTCAGACGACCCTGACGGCCGCGAAACAATTCGCGACAAAACTTTGCAAGATCGAAGGCAAGTCTGCTCATCTGAAGCGATGCCGTCGGAAACGATACGTGTTTGGATCATTTCTATTCAAGAGATTGAAAAACGCGTCACATCGCGTCCCCGTTCGACGATACGTTCTCACAACGGACCGTGATTTCCGGCCCCAAAATAACAGAATGCTGCCTGCTCTGAAAGTTACGCTGCCCTGACGATTTCGCTGCGACGACGCGGTTCTTACTGCGAATTCTCGATCGGGCCACACTGCAGTACAGACTGCTAACAACCGTCCGTAATTACTATCGGCATAATCCCACTTTTTAAAATAGTTACGATTGCATACTTAAAATTTTGTCAGTTATTCAAAATAGCACACTTCAGTGTTTTTGCATTGCTGACAGAGAAAAAAAAATAATTGCACTTGCAGCCTTTCCCAAGCAATTTGCACAGTCACTGTAATATGTAAACGGTCTTCTCTTTGGCTCCCTATACTGTTACTGCAAAAGACATGCTTACCTATTCAATATATAAGGTGCGGGCGTGCGTGTGGGGGTATGTGTTAATTGTGCATGCGTTTAACATTCACAACTTAGCACAACACTGCTGTCAAACACAAATGCTAATGGACATGAGAAGTTATGTTTCCAGCTAACTGGAACACGTAAAATCAGTTGTAATTAAAGCAGTTATGCATTTCACAGAACAGTGAAAATGCAACAATAATGATTTATTTTTGTCATGTTTTTCACGCCATTATTAAAGCCAACATAGAAATAGCACTCTGTGGCTGCAAAGGGGCTTAGACGTGCATCACTGGGCTAAAAGGGCATGGCTTTGTTCTGCACAGTGACAGCGGGCCATCAAGTTGTGGTTTAGCATTTCTTCCCGAGCTCATATTGCAGTTGCACAAGACAGAATGCAGTGTTGAAAACAACTATTGGAAGTTCTGCTGAAGGCCATGTCATTGTTGCCATGTACAAAACAAGCTGGAATATACTCTGTGCAACTCCAAAGCATTCTCAAATGTCGCTGTGAATGCAAAGCAAAGTTGGTGCCTTCGTATTGCATAGAAGTCTGTGCACGCCATTCTCATTAATATAAATATAATATGATGTCGGAGCCAGTAAACGGAATTACAGGTTCAGTAAATGCAAGAACCAATTTGGAGGGCTTACATGGCCACGGCTCCCGGCTTAGGCTGAGAAAGAATACTTGTATAGTCAGGGGAACAAGGTACGATGGCCATATTATCTGGTTATCTCGAGCAAACACTAACACCTCAAGTAGAATTTGTAAAATTGGGTTTTGCAGTAAGGGAGCTATGATGTAGTATAAAATGAAATTACAAATAAGCCGTTTAAGTATGTGACAGGTATATATGCATATGTTCTCTGATACAGCCTTAAAGCAATGTCTAAAGTTATTTTCACTGATCAGTAAAATGTAGAATGGCTGAATGTAACGATGACCACTTCCCAAGGTAGCAAGCAAAAGTGAACATTGCTAACTGTTAAGTGATGTTCATACCACTTAACATATGCTGAATTATAGAGTGCTATTAGTGGCTGACTATCAACATGTTCAGCAAAATATACCTATATCGCTGCCAGTCTGCTTTCAAAAAAAGAAATTAACTAAGGCATTGACAGGCAACAGAAATTTGGGAAATAGCAATATGAAGTTAGGCCGAAGAATGCCGAAGAAAAACAGAAAAGCAGTGATGGCTTTTGTCGTTTCTTGCATCTCTATACTGCAACTTGAAGTTGACGGCTTTTGTGTTTAAGATGAACCAGCAGTCCTGTAAACACTATCCTGAATATATAAAAGTCACATGCATATGTATGCATTTGCAGCATTCTCACTGAGCCATGTTATGAAGTCGATGTCTTGCTTAGCTGAAGATACGATAAGAGAGAAGCGCCAAGGAAAGACTGACACAGATAGGCACAGTAATGCATGCTTAGCTTTTCAGTGCACGAGTTTAGCTGGCTAGACCTGGCTTGTGCAGTGTGCAAGTTAGCCTAAATGCAACTGTAAAGCGTCCGACAAAACTGTTGTGTAAATCTGCCCCAATATTACTTGAAATAGATTGTGAGGATAGTTCTTACACATAAGATAGCTTTGTATTGGTTTCCTGAGCTGAGCAAGTGGCTAAGCACTTTATTACAATAACTTATGTTAACATTTATTATACCTGAACAGTACTAATTTATACTAATAAGAAGTAATTAACCATTAGCATTCAAGTACAGCCATACCGCTACAAAGGAAAACTTTGTAGGTTTTCTTTGTAGCCTTATGGCTTCACTTGAGTGGATGCTAATGAGTAATTACTCCTTTATCACAAATCTTCACCTTGGGGGATTTACCTAATTCAGTGGATGAACATCATCATTTACTGCATGGATTTCTGCAGTGACTAGCTCAAAGGACAAGAGGTTAGTAAGCCCTGTGAGTTGGAAGGCCATTCCAGCCTTTTGTGGCAAAAACAAAAATGAATCTTGAAATGCAGTGGCATGCGCTAACTGAGGCACAACACTGCTTGTGCGACTAGTGCAGAAGGAACCATGACTAAGAACAGATTAGTTGGTTATGCGACAATAAACAGTTTTAAAAAATCTGCAGTTTCTGCACGACATGCAGAAATTTGAAGATTCCCTTTTAGTGCTGTTACACTGGAGCTTCAAAAATAGTCTGAGAGAATAAAACAAGTGCCTCAGGTCTGAACTCATTCCAGGATTCTAGTTAAGTTAGATTTTGTGGCATGTGCCATTCGAATACACAAGCTGATGCCACAAAAGGGATTTGAACGCAAGCAACTTGGAAGACGGCGATACTAAGGTCACGTCGAGTGTAGATATCATGGGTTGTGGGTGGGTGTACGAGGATTATTAGGTATTTGAACCAGTATACAGTGAATATACCTTTATCGGAAGGCCTTATAAGTTGGCAAAATGTAATGCTGACAATAAAAAAACAATATTAGTGCATTCTTAGTAACATTAGCAAAGGGGCCAACGCAGGGCATGCTAATTGTTGGTTTGGAGAACTGAAATGCTGGTATTAAGGCGGAAGCCTTAAATGTCTCATCATTGTAAGCAGCAGTTGTCGACAGAAAATGTCACGCTTTTCAATTGGTGGAAACGGTCGTGACGTCACAGTGCGCGAATTTCAAACGGGGCCAATTGTACTTTGGCTAGTAACCATGCAACCAATTGAAGGGATCGTATAGTGATGCTCCAAGTAAGTGGGACTGAGCTTAGTTAATTGCTTAATTATCCAATTAGCCTAACTAGCTTTACTAGTCAGGCCATATAAATAAATAAAACCGATTAAGAAATTGGTGGAGCTCAGGAATCGAACCCCGGTCTTCGGCGTGAGAGACGAGCATGCTATCCACTCCGCCATGCCAACTCGATGGTTTGGAATGAACAAAGGCGCGTCTAGTGAATACGTTGTCTTCACTCACTCTCATCCTCCTCCATTCCCTTCCGGCGAGGTTTGGGTGTCCACCGACAAATGAGGGACAGGTACATTTCCTTTCCTCAAAATCCAATTTACCGACGAGTGAGGCGTAGAACCGAATGGGCGATGGCGTTCTATGGACTCCTTGGCAGCGTTGCAAGACGCTGTCGCGTTCCACTCTTAGGGGCGAAGCTTAACATCAACCACACATCAGTGACCACACTTTAGGTCAAAAAAGTGCCCCCCTGAATTTGTGAGACAGTTACTCCGTAATTTCCTTTCCTCAAAAAGCGTTGCGTTCAAAGGGCAAGGCATCGCGCCGAACGGGTGGTGGCGTTCCGTGGACTCCCTGGCAGCGCTACAACGCGCTGTCGCGTTCCACTCCTAAAGCCGAAGCTTAAGCGTAATTAATTAGCAGTTAATTAGTATTCAGGCATTAATTCGTAATTAACTATTAATTAGTGTTTTGTCATCACTTAGTAATTAGTACTCAATTATATGTGACGCCACCAGTGCCACAGAAACAGCGAAGGTGGTGCGGAAAACGCTTCCGCCTCTACCCACTTTAGACAGTCAAAGTGCCCCCTGAATTTTTTATTGCAATATGGCAGACCCCATATGGCTGTCAGTGAAGGCATGTGACAAAACACTGAAGGGACGGTAATAATGCAAGTAATAAAAAAGCTGAGTCCCAAAGGAGTGCCTTGGCGGACGTCTGAGATTGCAGGAAAAGGCAAGATACATAAGAATTGGCAAGGGAAATCTGCGGAAGGCTGGCTGTTTAAGCTTGGATCCAGTTTAAAACTTTTCTCGTGCTTTAAAAAGTTAAAGCACGAGAAAACCAGCCTCACATAAATAGGGGAATCGCAGGCTTTTTCAAAGCAAAGAACAAAAGCATCATAGGGGGATGTTGTAGTCAAGGTGCATGTCGTGAAGAGCAAGGAAAAGTTGGCTATTGCAGAAATGTCTTCTAAAAGCTTGCCGATTTGAATCAAACAACTTAATGGGCCAAAACAATCTAGCAGGGTCAAGAGTATGAAATGTGTTTGGTGATTTGCAGCACATGCCAATAACACAAATAGGGCCATGGGTGCTGGGTGATGAAGGGTTAAAAACAGAGGGGCCAGGCTATAATAAGGCAGGAAGCTATCTGTACAGCATGCACTAGATATGCCTATACAACCTGCTTCTTTTCCCGTTGTTACTTTCTGTAAATTTCACAGAACTTGATCATAGCATACTGTGGGGTGCACCGGGGGCAAGTTGGCATGTCGAAACTTTGCTAAAGGACGACGACAGAGCAAGAATTGCTACCCTGTGCAGTGATGTTGTTACCATCGTCTTTGTTCCTAGCGTAGCTTTACCAGCTCCAGAGGGCTTATTTTGCAGTCTGCAAGTAGTCATGTCTGTAGCAAGCAGTCACAGGCAAATGAAGGTGGTAGCAGACAGACATATGCAAGTGCATCGACGAGATCTTCTCAAAGCTTCGAGAATGTCTTGTTAAACAAACTGCTGCGGCTGACCCAGGAAGCGCCGCTGAACAACCGCTTAACACCAATAAAGCCGATTTCGCGAGCAGCTCTGCAACAATAGTATTGCGAACACATCTAGTTTCACACCACTGATCTCCGGATCGAAAAGGACCATGAGCAAAATCAACAACAGACACTGTCATTGCCTATGAGGTGCTTCAAGACCACTGTATTTTTCTGATTGCAGTGGAAACCAACATCCCACTTAAACTGTATACAGCCAAGCATTTGTCAATATTGGCTTAACACTGCTAAGCAAAAAGAGAAAAAAAGCAATGGCAAAGGTTTTCTCAATATTTTTTTCTTCTTTTTTATCAAGACTCGTTATGCTCAACTTGCTCTGCGGACAGTTTTGATTGCATAAGCTGCTGCCACACTTTTCTTTTCTGCACTACATGAATTGAAATGCTCATGAAAAACAGACTTATGAGTTGGCACATATTAGAGATTTGTGTCAATCAGTCGTGATTTAAAAGCGGCAATGATTCTTGTTTGTAATCGTATAATACCATGTTGTTACGACCTAAACCGAAATGGCTAGAGGAAGTGTTCAGTCACCCATTCATCACGCCGATATGTTTATTGCAGGCAAATGTGCGCACAGCCGGCAGGAAATAAAAAGAAATGACGCTCCCGAAGATAAATTTGCACTGCACTGATGTTTTCACACAGGTTACACAGTTTCTCCGGCGAGTCGTAACCCGAGCACCCATCATCACAAAACGTACTGAATGGAGCACCAAAGCGCAGAAGGATGGCGACATCGCTGTTGTCGCCGCAAACAGTCCTACGGCCGTGCAGCCAAGCTCGCGTCGCGTCACGTCGCACACACGGCAATTCTCAAGCACAGTGCCAACACGAATCGCGAACAAAATGGTAACGAATGCGTAGCCAGCAACAACGCCGTGTGCACGCTTCGGTCGCGATCACTGCAACCATCGCAACGAATGCGACTAGCTGCACAACGCCACGTTCATTTCAGCATTCGGAAAGCACGGCGTGTGTAGTGAGCTCTCGAAGATGCACATTTCACTCCTTGACGTAAAAGCACTCGCTTCGATCGCAATCACTTTCACTACGCGGACACTAGTCACTGTGCTAGGCAACTCATGCACGCACAGAAGTTCACCGTGAGCAGCTTTTGCTCGCCGGTGTGCGTGATGATCCTCGCAGGAATTAGGAACGCTTGCAGCAACCACAAACAGCTCCATATAAACACTTCGTGACACCGCCAACACGTAGGTCTTGCGTCTGTTTGAAGAGGCGCTCTGTCAACTACATCAGCGTCGATTTCAACTCGGGAAACTGTCGCTGCTCGCCGCTGCTGCACGCGGAGAAGTTCGCAGTCGCTCTGAACACTCGTAATATCAACATGTGGTCAATATAGTATGCCTCGCGGCATAGGTGCCATCTCTACAGAAACGACCTATGCCTCGCTCCCCAGTTCAGTCGACGGACGGCCATCTTGCCCCGGCAGGAGCGGATGCCTACGTCACGTAAAAAGCAGCCAATCGCTGCAATTCGGTCGCCGGGCGGTTCGCTCGTCCGCCCCAAAGTTGAAATTCACCAACTTCCCTTTCGCCTGCCGAACGGGGCGAATGCCTATTGTCTGGTCGTTCGGTCCGCCAGTCCGCCTGCCTGGCGGATCCGCTTAAAAGCGATCGTACAACGGCCTTAAGCGGCCGAAGCCGCGCTCGCCGAAGCGAGAACCTGTCAGTGCGCATTACAGCATGCAGTGCCGCCTTTATAAGTGCCTGCAGCGTGAGGGACAAGTGGCCTCCTGTCTTCTCCCCCAAACCGGGTAATGCAGCGCCGCCCCGCGCCTACGACGCCGAACTACCCTCCAACGAACAGTACTTGTAGAAATTTGCGCTTTTCTTTTCGGCGAAAATATTTTCACAAGTAACGAAGAAATGTCAGCATTAATAATATTTATGAATAATACTACAAAAGAAGGGGGCAATTTGCCTCTCTAAAGCGCTGCAAGGCGAGAGCGTTTCCTGGCGCACAGTGTTTTTATTTACTTTTTATTTTTCAGATCGTTTTTATTTTTTGCTCCTTTTCTTATTTTTATTTTTGCTTATTTTCTTATTATTTTGGATTTTTCATCTTCTTGACTTTATTCCTTTTCGTTTATTTATGAAACCCATGCATTCACTTGAAGCGCCTTTATTCGTGCTCGAACCTTGAGCCTTCGTGGCAGAGTGGTAGCGCCTCCGCTTCAAATGCCAAAGGCCCTGGTTCGATTCCCACCCTCGACGCAGTTTCTTTTTAAGCAGTGACGCGGAAAGGCGGACAAATCTGCCGGCACGGCTGCCGACGCGTCTGCTAACGACAGTATGAGGCATAAAAGGCTTTCGCTTTATAAGGTTAGGGAAAAGGGCGGAGCCGTCCAGCACCTGTCGCTCCCGGGCATGCGGCGATGATACGCCTTAGACGGAGTAGTTGAAATCTCCACGGGCACAGAAGTGCACGTATCCGCAAACACTCTAAGAGCGGACAAAAAACGTGTGTGATGGTCTCTCCGACTACCCGCCTGCCACTGGAATGGTGGAAAATATTCGTCCAATGGCCCTGAGAGCAGCATATAGTACACGAGTTCCACGAGTCGGCGTCGCCGGCTTCCCGGCAGGACGCTACGGACAAGGTTCCGCGGTTATTTCACAGCAGATGTGTGTGTGTTCTTCCTCACAAGCAGTATTAAGGCGAAAGCCTTTAATGCCTCATACTGTCGTTAGCAGACGCGTCGGCAGATTTGTCCGCCTTTCGGCGTCACTGCTTAAAAGGCTCAAGGTTCCAGCATGAATAAAGACACATCTAGTGAATGCATGGGCTTCATAAATAATAAAGAAAAATAAAAACTAAATAAAGGTAAGATGCGGAAATAATAAAAAACAATAAAATTAAGAAAAGGAGCAAAAAAATAAATAAAAAACAAAATATGAAAAATAAAAAGTAAATAAAAACAAACACATTGGCCTAGGAAACGCTTTCGCCTTGCAGCACTTTAGAGAGCCAAAGTGCACCCTGAATTTTTTATGAAGGTCTCCTGCATTTCAGGAGCGAGCTCGAAGGAGCAGGATGAAGTCGTAAAAGGTTTGAACAGTCGGAACCATTACATCAACGGCACGGTCACCCGTCCCCGAAAAGGGCCTGGGCAGCAGCCAGTGTCCGAAAAACGAATTTACCATCCAATTGGTAAATTTAAACACGACATTCATTCTAAACGTTTTTATCGATGCACACCAATGGACAGCGTACTTGGCGTTTCAGTACAACGCGGCGCTCCTCGACGCTAGGGTAGGGCTAGTCGCAGGGGCCCGTGCATGTGGCCGCCACACCCTCCTCGACCGAAGGAGCGGAGGGAAACCGAATCACCGCCATCTTGCACCACTTCAAGCCGTTAGGCTTAACGAAGGCCTAGTATCTCCGCTAAAATATCTCGCAGCCGAAGCACGCGGTCCAGAATCAGGTCGCCCACGCAAATGCCGCCAACATCTCGTTACCGGCCATAGACTGAACGACAGACGCGGAGAGTTCATCGGCTAAACTAGCAGAGAAGTGCGTTTAACTCTGCGACGCAGCTGTGTCCAAAAAACGGAAAGCTTTCATCGCCGGTCAAATAAAAATATAAACTGCCAAATGATGGCCAGATGCTAAAACCATACTGCACCGGAGTAACCTTGTCTCGCTGTGGACCGACCTGCCTACCTTCGCAGCCCTGGTAGATGGTATCGTTTCCCATTACTAGTGGACGCTGCAGTCCTCACCTTATGCGATGACGTGTCGATCCGCCGCAGTGACAGCCGCTGTGGAAAGCTACCGTGGAAAGCTGTTGCCTGTCGCTTGTATAACTGCAGGTGTCCTCCAGAGCGTCTCCGTTAGCGTCCAGGAGCCCCCGATGCGTCTTCCGATGAAGGCCGGTCTCGCGTCCCCATAGAGTTTCTTACTATTACCTAGAGGGAAAGCTGGCAAGCCGTCTATGGGAGTTTGCATGGAGACCCCACGTGACCACCTCAGCCACCATGGGCGCTCAAAGCATCATGGGGCGGTGAGCTACTTGTTGCGGAACTGCAACTTTTGGACAAAAAATAATAAAAAAATAAAGCTGTTTGATAGCTACAAACGTCCTAACATTCAATATCTTGTCTAATGATTGCAACAAACGAGCAGAAAAGCATTTAAGTGCAATGTTTGCCTAAAACAAGACATGACTAGCTTTCCTATTGGCCAAGTGATGAACACTAAAAAAACTAATATTTCGTAATTAACAGGCGCACTTTTAAAAGTAAATATGTTTTAAAAAAAAATGTTGTTGCTTAGATACTTCAAGAAGTTTTTTAATGGCATTTCGGAAGAGTAAAACCTTTTATTGGCGTCGTGTGTCGTCGCGTCTTCACTACTATGGCTTTTGCACACTGCGTTCGCGCGAAAGTCGTCTGCGCACACACGAACTACGTTCACTACGTTTTCGGAATGAAACGCCTTAGTACTGCCACTCTGTGTTCCCGAAAAACTACGACTGTGCCGCAACAAGTAGCTCACCGCCCCATGATGCTTTGAGCGTCCATGTTGGCTGAAGTGCAGCGCCGCCAGCTTTCCCTCTAGGTAGTAGTAAGAAACTCTATGCGCGTCCCTGTCAGTGCGCACTGGCATCCCCCCGAACTGACGTTGGATACGCGTCTGGTTAGGCGGATGACTGCTCTGTGGGAAGGCCACGTCAGCGGAGCACTGCGCGATCACGTGCTTTCCTTCTGTCTCTCCTTTCTGTTTCTACAAGTATCGCGCTGCCCCTTGCGTAAGCCTTCTGTGACACCTCCGCCGTTCCCCCTCCCTCACGGAAATTGGTATTCAGGAAAGGAAACACCTATAATAGCTGCTGAACAATCTAGGTAGACACCCCAACCGCGCCGACAGTACAGAGCTGGACGGACGGAAAGGAGGAAAATAGAGACGCTGGAGTGGAAAAAGAGATGCTGCTGTGGAGTTCCACACCCATGCGGCGCCCGCGTTTCGATGGAGGCGAAGCGCAAGAGGCGTTCACAGACTGTGCGGCGTCAGTACATGTTAAAGATCACCAGGTTTTGTTTTGTTTTGTTTTATTGGGGTTTAACGTGCGAAAGCAACTCAGGCTATGAGGGACGCCATAGTGAAGGGCTCCGGAAATTTCGACCACCTGGCGTTCTCTAACGGGCACTGACATCGCACAGTACACGAGCCTCTAGAATTTCGCCATCATCGAAATTCGGCCGCCGCGGCCGGGATCCAAGGTGGCCGAATAATTCCGGAGCAGTCCACTATGGTACCCCTTGAAAAATAAAAAAGTAAATAAAAACAAACAGTGGCCAGGAAACGCTTTCGCCTTGCAGCACTTAGAGAGCCAAAGTGCCCCCTGAATTTTTCTTTCACCTTTGCCCTTCCCTCACGACGCGGTTAAGCGTCCACCAAGATTGAGATAGTTACTCCCCCTTTAATTTCCTGATAATCACCCCGCCGCGGTGGCTCAGTGGTTACGGCGCTCTGCTGCTTACCTGAAAGACGCGGGTTCGATCCCGGCCGCGGCGGCCGGATTTCGATGGAGGCGAAATTCTAGAGGCCCGTGTACTGTACGATGTAAGTGCAAGTTAAAGAACCCCAGGTGGTCGAAATTTCCGGAGGCTTTCACTACGGCGTCCCTCATAGCCTGAGTTGCTATGGGACGTAAAATCCCAGTAAACCAAACCAATTTCCTGATAATTGGTTATGCATTCAGTTGTGTCCCGCCACAGGGGCTAAGGCGGTCGTCTACTGAGCCGGAAGGGTTCGAACCGATCGCGGCGGCCGCGTTTCGATGGAGCCGAAACGCAAAAGGCACCCATGTGCTGTGCGATGTCAGTGCACGTTAAAGCAGTACCTCCTTCGTACATTGCCTGCAGGCTGAGTGTCCAAGTGGCCGCCTGTCCCTCTCCAGTCCCCTCCCCCAAATTGGGGTATAGCGCCGCTTTGCGTCCACGACGCCCAACTGCCCTCTAAAAAAAACACTTACTAGAAATTTGCCCTTTTTTTAGAGGAAAGTATTTTCACAAATAACAGAAATTTTCAGGATTAATGATATTGAAAATTATCGGTAAAAAATATAGAACTTATCAGGATGGGTAAAAGAGCGGCGCCACTGCACGGTCCCTCAATCAAGGAGACGGACAATCGAAATACTGCGGGAAAGGGCGGGATGCAGCAGGAACTGCACTAAATGTTAGTGTAGTAAAGATTCCCTGGTGGTCGAATTTACCCTGGAGCCCTCCACTTCGGCACCCCTTTTTCCTCTTTCCCACCTTCCTCCCCTTCTCGCGGCGCGGTTGAGGTAGTAGTAGTAGTAGTAGAAAACTTTTATTTAGATCTTTTAAGAGATTCGCGGATTCGAAGCATCCGTCGTCTTTCGTGGCGCCGGCGACTTGAGGCTTCTCTTCAGCAAGGTTGGGCCCCTAGTCCAGGGCTCCACTGAGTCGCGCTGCATCAGTAGCGTGCCGCACTAAGGCCCTTTGGGCCGCGAGCTCGCTGCTGGTGAGCCGGCTCTCCCATTGCTCCGCACTCGGGAATTCGTGTTGGTGGAATGCTTTATTTCGTTCGCACTCCCATGTGATGTGGTATAGTGTGGGTGTGTCGCCGCACCAGGGGCAGTTTGCTCTGTATTGTGTTGGTGACATCTTGTTATAGATGTACAAGTTGGGGAAGGAGTTTGTTTGTAGCCTACGCCAGCCGACTGCTTCCTCCCTCGAGAGGGCTTTGTGTGGTGGTGGGTACTTGAATCTAGTCCCTCTGTATAGTTGTAATGTCTCTGTGTATCCCCCCTCGCATGCTAGTAGCTGAAGCTCCAGAACATCTGACATGCCTGCTCGGTATGTAAGCCCTCGAGCTAGGCTGTCTGCTGTTTCGTTCCCCGCTACGCCTGCGTGGCCTGGGACCCAGATTATGTGTTGTATGGGTGTCTTCTCAGCAGAGGCTGCTGCCCCACTGATTATCCTGAGGGCCATGCCGCTAATTCTGCCCTTCGTATAGTTATTACACGTGTCTTTCGAGTCTGTTGAGGTATCCACACTTGCCATGCCTCTGCTTTCCTCAAAACCCATTTTCATTTCTTTTAATTGAAAGCTTCGCTACGCTAGGGTAAAGCCACTTTCGCGGTGACCCCAGTTTCACCTTCAAATGAATGACCTTAAGCTTCGAAAGCAAAGGAAACGCGCATAACTCCTCCCCCCCAGGGCAAGTGGACACTTCAGTCGTACTTTAAGCTACGTGGAAGTAGTGACAAATGGGCGCTGGACGCGTTGGCATTGACAACGTTGTGGCAGAAACGGGGCACTGAAGTCAAAGGCCCTCAGCGTGGAGTTTAACGTTACAGACGCCAAGCCCCGTCTAGTTGCCCGATACGCAGTAGCTTTCTCCCTCTAACCAGGTTCAGGAGTGGTTGGACCGTTGCTATTTTGCAAATGAAAACGTCCAGGTGTGCCTCAGCAATGTTTTCACCGTCCTGAGCATACGCAAAAGTAGTCAGCTTACCAGGTACCCCTTACCGGTCAGAAATCATAAAGACAAAAAAAAATTACGAGGAACTTTAGCGGCTAAAGTGGTGAAAGGCGACAGCCTGAGTTCTGCATTCTGCTACGCGACTGTTCGCTTCCCATTCTGTTGGTGCATTAATTAACTGCCAATTAATGACGCTTAATCTTTGCCTTTAGGAGTGGAACGCGACAGCGTGTTGTAGCGCTGCCAGGGAGTCCACGGAACGCCACCACCCGTTCGGCGCGATGCGTTGCCCTTGGAACGCAACGCTTTTTGATGAAAGGAAATGGCGCTGTAATTCTCTGTCACCTCGGTGGACACCTGAACAGCACCGCACAGGAAGGGAGGAAGTGGAGTGAAAGAAGAAAGGGGGGCCGTAATGAAGAAAATGAAAATTGTATTTGAGGAAAGGAAATTACGCAGTAAATTAGAGAGTTTTAGTATAGCGTTAGCGTAATAGCGGACCTAAGAAAAATTACGTTAGCGTGCCGCAAGCAACTTATCCCCAAAGACAGTTCTAGTATAGCTATAGTATAGCGTTTCGAAAACGTTAAACGCCATCTGCTTGACATGGATGCGAACGGCCCTTCTAAAATGGTGGACACTGCCGCTAACTTACAAAAGTATAATATTTCCGAGTTTTTTATATGAATTATTAGTGCAGCGTTCATTTTCGTCTGCAAAATGACCCCGAAATTAAAATAAAATTAAATAAAAACGTAAAATAGTGGCGCCATCTAGTAAAGGCAATGTTAACTACAAGCCGTTGGAGCAAGAGTATTTGCCATCACATGACGTATAATGTTCAAAAAACTTTTGTAAATTTATGATAAACTCTCTTTACATAATTTAAGTCCATAAAACGCCGCGAAAAACCTCCAAATCTATTTTTGTCTCGTTCCAGACGTTTTTGCTAGGTGTCTGCTGCGCTTTGGGCCGTTGCAGACGGTAGCAGTGCAGCTTGAGGTTCCATTAGGCTTGCGCGCTCCAGAATCGAGAGCGTATCTCAAAAACTGGGCTGAATTGCAGCTTAAACTTTATCGTCGAAGCAAGGTAAGGCATAGCGAAAAGCAAAAACACCAGTAGTTGCCGGTAAACATGCCGACCAGAATCGCAAGAGCTGCTGAATCGGCTGAAGCGGGCGGCTGTCGCTTGAAAGGACGCCGCCATGTTTCCACGCTAAGCGCGCAAAAGCCGCAACACTAAATTCTGAAAATTGCGTGCGTACGCTAACGCAATTTCCCTGTTAGCGTTCTGCGCATGCGCACTCTGGACCCGCTATTCCGCTATGCACGCAATTACGCAAAGCCCGCAATACTAAAACTCTCTAGACTGTCTCCCATATCTCGGTGGACACCAGTCGAAAATTGTATTTGAGGAAAGGTAATTGCGCAGTAACTGTCACATATTTCAGTGGACACCCGTCAAAATTCGCGCTGTGTGACGCCACGACCATTTCGACCAATCTGAAACGCGAAGAGATTTGCTAACACGTCTTGGTCACGACAGTATGAGCCATTAAATGCTTTCTCCTTAAAAGTGGTCTTAACGTTGGCCATGGAAAATTTTAGTGCGTTCTGCAGCACACACATCAAGCTTGGCAGCTGCCTTCATGGCGAGCGTTCAGTGGAGCTATATATGCGACTAGAGTTCCGGTCCGTTCCGCTGCAGCAGCCGCCGCTTCCATCTAACCAGTGTAGCATTGTTCCGTGTACAGTCGGAAATAATCTAATTTTAACAAATACAAACCTACCACACTTTACGCCAGTAACTTGTCAGTGGTGCTTTTCTCTTAGCCGGCAGCGTCCAATCTCAGGTGGCAGCGTTCCGTTCCAAGTTGGTGGCGTTTGGGTTGGTTTGGTTTGGTTTATGGGGTTTAACGTCCCAAAGCGACTCAGGCTATGAGAGACGCCGTAGTGAAGGGCTCCGGCAATTTCGACCACCTGGGGTTCTCGCCTAATCTGGACGCCTGCTCATGCCTCCCTTGCTGGTAATGAGGTGGCTCATAACCTAGCTCGAGAACTATCCCGCCGAGCTGGGTCGTGCAGTACACCCGCCCTATACTCCGGCAAGGACAGGTTGTTTTCTTACAGAGAAATCCTGCAGCACTACAGGCTTGCAAGACTCAGATTTCCCCCAGCAGATAAAACGCTTTCCAAGCAACAGGCGAAAGCCTGGCGTAAACTTCAAACTAAAACCTATCCAAATCCCCAATTGTGTAGCTTCTATTCGGATGGACTGTACTCAGACAAATGCAAAAATTGTGATGCCAAAGCCGATCTAAATCATATGATCTGGAACTGCCCGCAGTCCCTACCCGCGAGTCGCTTCATTACCGACTCTGATCATTGGGAGGCTCTATTGCTCAGCCCTGACCCGGGGACACAGATCAAGCTCCTCCAGCTGGCTGAAGACGCCGCCGCTACCCAAGGGATATAGCGGCCGCCGTTTAAGCGGGGGGCGACTTCGGGTCGTTCCTCTATATCCGCTGGAAATAAAGTTCCACCACCACCACCACCTGGGGTTCTTCGTGCACTGACATCGCACAGTACACGGGCCTCTAGAATTTCTCCTCCAAAGAAATTCTAGCCACCGCGGCCGGGATCGAACCCGCGTCTTTTGGGTCAGCAGTCGAGCACCATAACCACTGAGCCACTGCGGCGGCGGTTGGTGGCGTTTGATTGAATCCCAATTACACTCGACGGCACTGAAATACCAATCTTAAGTAGACAAGTGTCCGTTTGAGAAGACTGGGTTCCACATAATCGGTAGAGTTATTTTCAGTCGGTGGCGTTCGATTCTCATACAAGTCCTCGCCTCAGTCGACAGTGTACCAGTCACAGTCGGTATCATCCATGACTTGCGGCGACGGGCGACAATCATTAAAGCTAACAGATCAGGTATCATGACTTGCGGCGACGGGCGACAATCATTAAAGCTAACAGATCAGGAATCGGCAGCGTATCGAGACGCCGAGACCGCGAACTGTGCCGCCTGCTCTTGCAATGGGAATGGCAGCGGAAAATGACAAGTAGGAGGCGTCCAGCACCACTCGCTCCCGGGCACGCGGCGATGAAACGCCGAAGACTTATAATATAGTAGCAATCTCCACGGGCACAGAAGTGCACGTGTTGGCAAACTCTCTGAGAGCTGACAAAACGTGCTCGATGGTCTCGCCAATTACCGGCCACTAGAATGCCTGAAAAAAAAATTCAGGGGGCACTTTGGCTCTCTAAAGTGGTGCGCAAGGCGAAAGCGTTTCCTGGCCACTGTTCGTTTTTATTTACTTTTTTATTTTTCATATTTTTCTTTTTTATTTTTTGCTACTTTTCTTAATTTCATTGTTTTTATGTTCATTTTCACATCTTATTTCTATTTTGTTTTTATTTTTGTTTATTTTTTTATTATTTTTAATTTCCTTTTCTTGACTCCTTTTTTTATTTCATTTATGAAGCCCATGCATTCACTAGATGCGCCTTTATTCATGCTGGAACCTTAAGCCTTTTAAGCAGTGACGCCGAAAGGCGGACGAATCTGCCGACGCGTCTGCTAACGACAGTATGAGGCATTAAAGGCTTTCGCCTTAATATTCATGCAATGGCCGTGACAGCAGCGTCGTACGAGTTCCATGCGTCGACGGCTTCCCGACAGGACGCTACACGAGCGTTTCCGCGGTCATTAACGCGACAGCGTTAAGGGCCCCGTGTTGCACAAAAGCCGGTGTCGTCGTCGGCGGTGTTGGCCGCGAGCGAAAAATCCCACAAGTATTAATAAATAAAACCGAGTAGGAAATCGGTCAAGTTGGGGAATCGAACCAGGGCCTCCGGAGTGCGAGGCGAGCAAGCTAACCACTCCGCCTCGCCAGCTCGATGGTTTGGAATGAACAAAGGCGCGTCTATAGTGAATACGGTATTGTCTTGGGTGATTTGGAAACATGTACTGTGGTGTATATTCCTTTCGGTGTACACCGAGATATGAAAGAGAGAGGCGTTTCCCTTCCAAACGGGCAAGGCGTCGCGCCGAACGGGTGATAGCATTCCGTGGACCCCGTGTCAATGCTGCAACACGCTGTCGCGTCCCGCTCTTAAAGCCAAAGCGTCCTCCCAATTTTTTCGCAGTAGATCTGTTTACGTTCTTATCCGTCACGGCGCATATAAGGAAGGTCGTGTCTGTATATCAGGAGTGAACTCGAAGGCGCAAGATCCACTCGGAAAAATTTCTCGACAGTCGGAACCACTAGGCCTACGGCACAATCGCCCGTCCCCGAAACTTGGGCAGCGGCCAGTCTCCCAAAAAACATTCACCACCCCATTCGTATATTTAAACACAATATTCTTTAATTCTAAACGTTTTTATCGATGCACACCCATGGAAGGCGTTATTGACGTTTCAGTGGAACGCGCCAATTCGCGACGCTAGGCCTAGTTGCAAAGGCTCGTGCATGTGGCCGCCATAGCCTCCCCGGCCGAAGGGATCGCCGCCATCTTGAGCAATTTCAGTCCGTCAGGCTTAGCGAAATCCTCGATCCCTTCTAAAACACCTCGCCGCTGAAGCACGCGGTCCAGAATCAGCACGCACACGCAAATGCCGGCAACACCTCGTTAGCGGCCATAAAACAGACGCGGAGTGTTCTTCGGCTAAACGCAGAGAGTTCACCGGCTAAACAAGCAGACAAGTGCGTCGAACTCTGTAACGAAGCTGCATCCAAACAACTCACAACACTTTGATCGCCGAGCAAATGCAGATGTAAACTGCCAAATGATTCCCAGATGCTCAAACCATACCGCACCGGAGTAACGTTGTCTCGCTATGGACCCACCTTCCCACCATCGCAGCCCTTGTAGATGGTATCGTTTCCCATTACTAGTGGACCCTGCAGACCTCACCTTATGCGATGACGTGTCGATCCGCCGCAGTGACGGCAGCTGTGGAAAGCTATTGCCCGTCGCATGCATAGCACCAGGTGTCCTCCAGAGTGTCTCCGTTAACTGCCCGTCTCAAGGTCCGAACAACGCGCACTGACATCCTCCAGCCGCCACGTTGGAGACGCGTCTGGTTAGGCGGATGGTTGCTCTGTGGGAAGGCCACATGAGCGGACCACCGCGTGATCACGTGCTTTCCTTCTCTCTTTCTCTCCTTTCTGTTTCTACAAACATCGCGCTCCCCTTTGCGTCAGTCTTCTGTCTCACCTCCTCACTTCAACCTCACTCACGGAAATTGGCTTTGAGGAAAGGATAGGTGCAATCATGGCAGTACGTACGTACTACATCTAGGCAGACACCTGATACGCGTTGTCAGTGAAGAGATGAAGAACGGAGTGAAAGAAGGAAAAGAAAAAGAGGCGCCGTAGTGGAGTTCCATACATACACGGCGCCCGCGTTTATTGATGGAGGAGAAACGCAAAACACGTTCATATGTTCTGCGATGTCAGTAGTAGTAGTAATGGTTTTTATTTGTACGTTTAATATGGAAGATAAAAGAATGTTTGCTGCCCCGGCATCTGCTATCGCAACTGGAAGCACCTGAGCTGGGGCAGCGAAAAAAAAGGATAGCAGGCAGTGTATAGAAGTGCACGTTAAAGATCTCCAGATGGTCGAAATTACCCATTAAGGCGGAAACCTTTAATGGCTCATACTGTCGTGACCAAGACGTGTTAGCAAATTTGTCCGCGTTTCAGACTGGTCGAAATGGCCGTGACGTTCCTGCGCGCGAATTTTGACAGGTATCCACCAAAACATGTGAGACAGTTACTGCGCAATTTCCTTTCCTCAAGTAAAATTTTTAAGGCGAAAGCCTTTAATGCCTCATACTGTCGTTAGCAGACGCGTCGGCAGCCGTGTCGAGAGACGCGTCGGCAGGAGTGTCGACAGACGCGTCGGCAGCCGTGTCGACAGACGCGTCGGCAGATTCGTCCGCCTTTCGGCGTCACTGCTTAAAACGCTCAAGGTTCCAGCATCAATAAAGGCGCATCTAGTGAATGCATGTGCTTCATAAATAAAATAAAAAGGAGTAAAGTCAGGAAAAGGAAAATAAAAAATAATAAGAAGAAAATAAAAATGCAAACAAAATAAAATAAAATAAGATGTGAAACAGAAAATAAAAAACTATAAATTTACGAAAAGGAATAAATAAATAAATAAAAACAAAATATGAAAAATAAAAACACAGTGGCCAGGAAACGCTTTCGCGTAAAGTGCCCCCTGAATTTTTTGACTGGTGTCCACCGGCATATGCGAAACAGTTACTGCGTAATTTCCTTTTCTCAAATACAATTTTCATTTTCTTCATTACGGCCCCTCTTTCTTTTTCTTCTTTCACTCCACTTGCTCCCTTCCTGTACGGTGCGGTTCAGCTGTCCACCGAGATGACAGAGAATTACAGCGCCATTTCCTTTCCTCAAAAAGCGTTGCGTTCAAAGGGCAACGCATCGCGCCGAACGGGTGGTGGCGTTCCGTGGACTCCCTGGCAGCGCTACAACACGCTGTCGCGTTCGACTCCTAAAGGTAAAGAAAGCAGACACCCCTTTGTGTCTGCTTTCACTACCTCCGTACTCCCCTCACGGCACGGTTGTGTCCACCAAGAAGTGGGACAGTTATTCAGCCTTTCATTTCCTGATAATCAGTTGTGCTCTTGTGCCTCTTTTTAAAGCATGAAATGCTTTTAGCTCCCGTTGTCGGCAGTGCGGTGACGTCACGCCGAGACCGAGAGCCAACATCCGGGCACTGAATTCCACTCATCCGGGCACTGAAACGAGACCATCCGGGCACCGTACGAGATTTAACGAGATTCAACGAGACTCTCTATGCCCTCCTATAGGACCGGCATACAAGCGCCTGTAGCTTCGCGCCGAACGGGTGGTGGCGTTCCTCCCTTCCTTTACGGTGCGGCTCGGGTGTCCACCGAGATGGCATAATTACTGCGCCATTTACTTTCGTCAAAAAGCCTTACGTTCAAAGGGCAAGGCATCGCGTCGAACGGGCGGTGGCGTTCCTCCCTTATACGGTGCGGTTCGGGTGTTCACCGAGATGACAGAGATTTACTACGTAATTTCCTTTCCTCAAAAAGCGTCGCGTTCAAACGGCAAGAGAAGAGAGAGAGAAAAAAATTATTTATAGTCTTTGAAGAGGAAGGCTCTCTTCTGGCGCAGGCGGGCTACTGTCGCTTGGTGGCCTTATCTCGGATCTCGGCGACCTGGTCAGCTCTCTCTGTGAGCAACTTTTGTTGCCACAGGTCCGAGCTGCGCAGCGCGGTCTCCCACTGCTCGTCTGTGGTTATTCCGCTTAAAGGGTTTTTACTGCAGGCCCACATGGTGTGGTTAAGGTTAGCATACTCTCCGCAGCTTTTGCATTCTGCAGAGTATATATCTGGATGAATTTTGGCTAGTATTGCGGGGCATGGGAATGTGTGCGTTTGGAGCTGCCTGAGAGTGGTTGCTTGCTCTTGCGTGAGCGGTGGGTTGGGAGGGGGATATTCCAATCTGTTTCTTTGATAGAAAGTCGTGATTTCACTAAAAGCGAGTAGATGGTCCATCTCTGAGCCGGCCCCGTGGTTTGGGAACGCGTTTGGTCCTGCCCGGATAATTAGTTCTCGGGCTATGTTGTTGACATTTTCGTTTCCTGGGAGGCCTGAATGTGCGGGGGTCCATATTTTTTTTACTCGAGTTTCTGGGCGGTATTTGCTAATTAGTTTTGCGGCCGGGGAATGTACTCTGCCTTTTATGAAGTTATTTATCGCAGTTTTTAAGTCGCTGATTATGGTCTTTTCCTGCGAGACATTTAAGCACATGGCGTATTCTTCTTCTTCTTCTTCTTCACCTCTTTATAATGGCACATACCCACGTGGGGGGATTGGCCAAGGTGTAGTGGTATACATAAGAAAATTTTCATAGGATTAAACGTGAATTTTGAAAAATGTATTCATGAAAAACGACAGAAGAATATTTGAAGTGAAATAACAAAGAACATTTTGGCGAGAATAATAATAATTAAAAAAAAACAAAAAAAACTCCGAGACTTTTAAAGGAGTTAGCTAATCAACCTACCAGTATGCTATTGCTGCTTCTTCTGCTTCTTCTGGACTTTTCGCTGGTGTGGTCGCAACTGCTATGCATTCTTCTTTGTGGTCAGCTATAGCCACAACATATGCATCTTTGTGCCTGTACTCGGCAGCGTCGGCATGCAGCGCTCAACTGTCGTCTTTAAGTTTATTGTGCATAATAAGGCGGAAGCCTTTAATGCCTCATCGTTGTAAGCAGAAGTTGTCGACAGAAATGTCACGCTTTTCAATTGGTCGAAAAGGTCTTGACGTCACAGTGCGCGAATTTCAAAAGGGGCCAATTGTACTTTGGCTACCAACCATGCAACCAATTAAAGGGATCGTATAGTGATGCTCCAGGTTAGTGGTACTTACATAACCAATTAGCCTAATTAACCTTTTAATCAGACCAGATAAATAAATAAAACCGAGTAGGAAATTGGCCGAGCTCGGGAATCGAACCCCGGTCTCCGGTGTGCGAGACGAGCACGCTACCACTCCGCCATGCCAGCTCGATGGTTCGGAATGAACAAAGGCGCGTCTAGTGAATACGGTGCCTTCGTTCACTCCCATCTTCCTCCCTTTCCGTTACGGCGAGTTTTAGGTGTCCACCGAGATATGAGAGACAGATACATATCCTTTCCTCAAAAAGCAATTTACCCACGAGCAAGGCGTAGAACCTTTCCTCAAAAAGCGTTGCATTCAAAGGGCAACGCATCGCGCCGAACGGGCGGTGGCGTTCCGTGGACCGCCTAGCAGCGCTACAACACGCTGTCGCGTTCCACTCCTAAAGGCGAAGCTTAAGCGTCATTAATTGGCAGTTAATGCACCAACAGAATGTGAAGTGAACAATCGCGTAGAAGAAGGCAGCACTCAGGCTTTCGCCTTTCACCACTTTAGCTGCTAAAGTTCCTCGTAATTTTTTGCCGCGCGGGCTTTCCTTCTGCTTATGTTGTGAGAGGGATGCATGTTTTTTGGGAGGGGTGGTATTATGATACGTTCCCTTATTTCCCCATCGAGATCCATGATTTCATGCTTACTCTACTCTCGGTTGCGGGAGAGGCAGTTTTTTTTTCCGACACGCGGCGCTTATAACCACTACGACGCCGAAGGCTTTTCGTCCGAACGACCTGTGCAGACCTTTCTATCGGGCTAGAGGGTTGTCGAAACGCCTCCTCTCTGGACTGTTGGAAACCGGTCCCGCCGCCACTTCCACCGTGCTACCGCGAGGGGCCCACTGCAGTCCAGTGAACAATATGGCAGCGCCCAGGGAGCCCTTGTTGGAAAGTACGCTCGGTACAGGCCAAAGCCTAGCATGCCTAACCCGCGCCAAACGATCCTGCATTCGACGCCAACTCGCGTATGCGCATATTTCAAAGCGTGCGCGTCGCTTGTGGTAAGAAACATTTCTGTTAGTGACCGGAGACTAGCTCAGCACTTACGAAGCGAAAAGCTTCACTAGGCTTATCAGCACCGCGCTTCGCGTGAGCCGGAGGCCAGATTTGTCACTTCTACGCATGCGCGAAACTGAGCGACGTCATGAACGGCGCAGGTGGCCGCCGACTCCGTAATAAAAAAAGAATAGAAATAAGCATAGAAACGAGAATAAAAAAAGAAAGGAAAGAAATAAAATATCAGAAATGAAACAAATAAAGACAAACAGTGCGCCGGGAAACACTCATACCTCGACGGACAGGCGAATCGCGCCGTAAGGGAAGGAAAATGAAAAGAACATAGGTTTTAAGGAAAGGAAACGACGCCTGTCTCTCTCATATATCCGCGCAAGGGGTCCTGAATGACACTCGGCTAGGCGCCAGGTGCACAGGGTAACTCCCACGTCGGCACAGAGAGCCCGAAGATCTCCGCCGCTGCGCGGGCCTCCTGGACAGCCCGAAGCTGGCCGTGTAGTGAAGCACTTTATAGCACTCTGTCCCAATGTTCCTTGTTCTTGGAGTAGGCATCACTCGATGCACAACCGCACAGCATACGGTTCAAGTCTGCACGGCCACTGCACTGTTCACTTACATGTTGTCCGTCGTAGTCTGTCTGTCTCTCATATCTTGGTGTGCACCCGAAAGGAATGGACGCCACAGTGCATGTCTCTAAAGCAACCTTCTAAGACAGGATCGTATTCACTATACGCGCGTCTCCTCCTCCGCCTCCGTACAGGCAGTGTGTACGTGAACGGCCGAACGCACCACCGTTATCGTGGTGCTCCCAGTGCATTGTGCGCGAACTGTGACAGCCATGACGTCAAACCAAGCGTAACTGAACCTTTTCGCTTGTATATCCAGGCTTAACCAGAGCTAAGCCACTGCCTAATTTTTTCAACCTGCGCTCGTATAGTTGGTAGCAACGGCGCGGCTACGGCGGTCTACTAGGTTGTCTTAAATGAAACCGAAAAAGCACGAGGTATACAGGTCTGCAGTGTCAAAATATGGGGCGATACAGCATACCCGATCGCTAAGTGCAAGAAAAAGAACGACGGGATGCACGACGCGAGGCAGGTTTTCCCATGACGAACCTTTGTGATGTGCTGGCTCTCGCCCAGCCACTTCAGTGCGGAGAACGCCGAACATTGCTGGACACTGAAGCCATGCAGTTACTTAGAATGAGCCATACAAAAGCGATCTTCACTGGTAATACCTGAAAAAATGCTTTTTTATTCGCTTGGCTTTGAGAGAGGTGCACAGGCGAATGGATAGAAGTTTACCTCGAGCTAAAACGAAGTTACGTTTGCTCTGCAGAGCTAAATATTTTAAGTCATTCTGCTTGATAACTGGTTTATGGTCCGGTATTTGCTATTCTCGTCAGGTTCTGATTGACCAGCAATTGTAAAATTCAGGTAATGTACGAAATAACACTGCATAATTTTGCCGATAACATAGCGAAGTTTAATCGTTTTCTAGGATATGTGGTGAAAAAACGTACATGTTGAAGCTCGTGGAAGCGAAAATAAAGAAAAAACTACGCAAGTAGTACTTTTTTCGGGCTAGTTCATTGTGACATGAGTGAAACAGCGCGAGAGACGCCCGAAGGCGAAACGAAGAAGGGACAGGAAAGAGCGCTGATTTTTTTTTTCTGGCAACTGAATTTTATTCAGTGAAACTCTTACAATATATAGGAAGGCAGTGGCAAAGATAATCAGATGCAGTCAACGTCACATGGTGTAAAGAGCCGTAAAAGCGATAAAACATAAAAGGGTGATAAAGCTAAGGGTCAACTGAATCTCAAAAGGGATGATAACAAAATGAAAAAAGTACACTTGATAACTATAAACAGTTAATGTAACAAGGTGTAAAGAGCCATAAAAACGGATAAAACATCAATAGCATGTAACAAGGATAAAACCGATAAAAACTGACGAAAAGAAATGTGGAAAGAATAAAAACTGACTGAATGTGACAACGTGGAGCTAAAAAAGTGCGCAGACCTTAACAATAAAACGATGAAACAGTAACACTCAATGATTGAAACACCCGTAGTCAGCAATAAATATTTAGCAATGTTGTTCCAAAAAGGCAAGTTCACTCCCGTACAATGCTTTTGACGCGTCACTGACACATTCCAAGCCCTTTCTTTTTATAAAGAAGGCTTCCTTCAACTCCCGGGCTACGCTGTCCCTACTTCTATCTAGAACAACAGTTTCGTGTAAAAGAGGCATGCATTGCATTCTTTGCAATGAAGCTCTAGATTTGAGCCAGTGCCTTTTTCAAGTGAGCGCTCGTGTTCACTTAAACGTTCGTTCAAGCACCTTCCGATTTGTCCAATATAAACTTTGTCGCATGTAAGCGGAATGTGGTAGATCACCCCTTCCCTACACCTGACGAACTTGTTGACATGCTTTACGCCACAGGTTTGCTCTCTACAAGAATCTTATATTTATTGGCAACTTTTTTCAAATTATGTGCTACATGGTGGGAATACGGGACAACGGCTGGTGTCACCCTCTTGTTGCTCTCGTATATTTCTACTGCCGGACTACAGTGCTGCTCCAAACGTCGCGCTTAGTGGCCCGATGAATGCTGAAGGCGACAGGCAGCACTTGTTTTTTTTTTTTTAAGCCCCAAGAGATGCCCGGGACGTAGTCCGGGTGATTGCCACCTGAAAACGGTCCCCTGCGTTCAATTTACGGTCACATCCACATGGAATGTCGCGTCCAGGCTTCTCATAATGAGAGCCCGACAGAACGCGAAAAAGCTGCAGACGTTGATCCTTGCCCAAAAGAAAACATGCGGATTAAGAGGCGCAAACTATCATATTTCGATGCAGAAATGCAACACTAGCCGCGCAGCCGATCCGTCGCCGAAATTTTTCCCCCTCCACGGCCGCTGCGCATCGCTTTGGCCCATATCTAAATGCGATAAACTTGTGGAAGCTTGTGCCGCTGCCTTTCTTCAGCATTGCGGTTCAACCACCCGCACCACAACTCGCCGGAATATTGCAAAATGGTGTAGTTGGGTGGGATCCGGGTAGCGTGGTCGGGCCGGAGAAGGGACGAGGAAGGCGGGAGACGGGGTTACGACGAGATAAAAGAAGAACTTTATACAGGAATATTTACATTATTTACAAAAAAGAGCAACTGAGAGCGACTCTCAGTGTAAGGGAGCTTCTTCAGGAGTGAACGGGAGTGCACTGGAGTCCTCAAAACAACACCCGTTAGAATAGTCTTCGTATTCCCCAGAACCCTGACTGGGGAATAAACTTGGAAGGATGACGTCCAATCGCATGGACAGACGTGGACTCTGGAGGTACCACCCACGGCTGGGGCGGTGCGGTATATTCCGCTCTCTCGCAGCTCGGTCGATGGGAAAGGGCTGTGTAAACTGTAAATGAACCTCCCGCAGTTTACCAGCAGGTGAACGACCTTCCTCGTGCACATGTTTGACGCTTCCCTGCCGGATGTCCAAAACACGAGACGTCGAGGACAGAGCCGTCTTTCACTTACCACTCTGTCCGTCGACCCGAGGGTCGACTCGGCCACCTGACGCCGCCACGTCGCCACCATGTCGCCGCTGTTTCTGCCGCTGCTGCCGTCTTTGCCAGCCCCCGCCGCATCTTCGGCCTTCGCCGGTCAGGGTCCGCTGCCTTAAAGGCCGGAATACATGGAGCGTTTTTACCGCGGCGCGTCGTCGATTTTCGCCCGACGGCGCAGATTTGACGCCCGGCGTCGAGAAAAACGCCCGCCGCCGCCGATCAGGACCGGCTAGATTTTGACGCGCGGCGTCCTGTGAGACCGGAAGCGGCGGCTGAAGCGAGCCAATGGCAGCGCAGACAGCCCGCTCTTCCGGTCCGCTGCCTGCCGCTGCCAACATGGCCGCCATGGCCGTCGAGCTGCGCCGTGTTTTTGGCACGGAAATGTTATTGTCGTGAAAATAAACGCTTCATCAGACTTGAAATGTCGCTTTTTTTGGAGAATACGGCCGAATCTTGGATCGGAATGCCTGCGCTCCCTCCCTGAAGCGAATCTGTCGAAGAAAACTGCAGCCGCTGGCGTCCGCGGCTGAGCGGGCGTCCAAAGGTACGCGACGGCATGCATTCGAGCACGCAAATCTCTATAGATACTTAAGCGCGCGTGCTAAAATTCGTACAATGGTATCGAAGTGAAACTTTCCTGATTTTAAGACAATGGCCAGCATCACTGTTCTCACAGACCTCCTTGCACAGTGGTGTTTGAAACTTGTTGATCACATTTGCTTTCGCGTCGAGGGATACGGGATACGCGGCGGCGCGCCGCCGCTCCAACGCTCCATGTATCTCCAGCCGGGCGTCGCGCCGCCGCGACGTTTTCTGCCGCGCGAATGTCGTCGGAAAAAACGCCGCATGTATCCCGGCCTTAAGGCCGTTGTACGATCGCTTTTGAGCGGATCCGCCAGGCAGGCGGACTGGCGGACCGAACGACCGGACAATAGGCATTCGCCCCGTTCGGCAGGCGAAAGGAAAGTTGGTGAACTTCAACTTTGGGGCGGACGAGCGAACCGCCCGGCGACCGAATTCCAGCGATTGGCTGCTTTTTACGTGACGTAGGCATCCGCTCCTGTCGGGGCAAGATGGCCGTCCGTCGACTGAACTGGGGAGCGAGGCATAGGTCGTGGCTGTAGAGATGGAACCTATGTCGCGAGGCATACTATATTGGCCACATGTTGATATTACGAGTGTTCAGAGCGACTGCGAACTTCTTCGCGTGCAGCAGCGGCGAGCAGCGACAGTTTCCCGAGTTGAAATCGACGCTGATGTAGTTGACAGAGCGCCTCTTCAAACAGACGCAAGACCTACGCGTTGGCGTTGTCACGAAGTGTTTATATGGAGCTGTTTGTGGTTGCTGCAAGCGTTCCTAATTCCTGCGAGGATCATCACGCACAGCGGCGAGCAAAAGCTGCTCACGGTGAACTTTTGTGCGTGCATGAGCTGCCTAGCACAGTGACTAGTGTCCGCGTAGTGAAAGTGATTGCGATCGAAGCGAGTGCTTTTACGTCAAGGCAGTGAAATGTGCATCTTCGAGCGCTCACTACGCACGCCGTGCTTTCCGAATGCTGAAATGAACGTGGCGTTGTGCAGCTAGTCGCATTCGTTGCGATGGTTGCAGTGATCGCGACCGAAGCGTGCACACGACGTTGTTGCTGGCTACGCATTCGTTACCATTTTGTTCGCGATTCGTGTTGGCACTGTGCTTGAGAATTGCCGTGTGTGCGACGTGACGCGACGCGAGCTTGGCTGCACGGCCGTAGGACTGTTTTGCGGCGACAACAGCGATGTCTCCATCCTTCTGCGCTTTGGTGCTCCATTCAGTACGTTTTGTGATGATGGGTGCTCGGGTTACGACTTGCCGGAGAAACTGTGTAACCTGTGTTAAAACATCGGTGCAGTGCAAATGTATCTTCGGGAGCGTCATTTCTTTTTATTTCCTGCCGGCTGTGCGCACATTTGCCTGCAATAAACATATCGGCGTGATGAATGGGTGACTGAACACTTCCGCTAGCCATTTCGGTTTAGGTTGTAACAACATGGAAACAAGAATCATTGCCCCTTTGGATCACGACTGATTGACAGTGTACAAATCTCTAATATGTGCCAACTCATAAGTCTTGTTTTTCATGAGCATTTCAATTGATGTAGCGCAGAAAAAAAAAAAGTGTGGCAGCAGCTTATGCAATCAAAACTGACCACAGAGCAAGTTGAGCATAACGAGTCTTGATGAAAAAGAAAAAAATATTGAGAAAACCTTTGCCATTGCTTTTTTTCTCTTTTTGCTTAGCAGTGTTAAGTCAATATTGACAAATGCTTGGCAGTATTCAGTTTAAGTGGGATGTTGGTTTCCACTGCAATCAGAAAAATTGGTCTTGAAGCACCTCATAGGCAATGACAGTGTCTGTTGTTGATTTTGCTCATGGTCCTTTTCGATCCGGGGATCAGTGGTACGAAACTGGATGTGTTCACAATGCTATTGTTGCAGAGCTGCTCGCGAAATCGGCCTTATTGGTGTTAAGCGGTTGTTCAGCGGCGCTTCCTGGGTCAGCCGCAGCACTTTGTTTAACAAGCCATTCTCGAAGCTTTGAGAAGATCTCGTCGATGCACTTGCATATGTCTGTCTGCTACCACCTTCATTTTCCTGTGACTGCTTGCTACAGACATGACTACTTGCAGACTGCAAAATAAGCCCTGTGGATGCTAGGAACAAAGACGATGGTAACAACATCACTGCACAGGGTAGCAATTCTTCTCTGTTGTCGTCCCTTAGCACAGTTTCGACATGCCAACTTGCCACCGGTGCACCCCACAGTACGCTATGATCAAGTTCTGTGAAATTTACAGAAAGCAACAACGGGAGAGGAAGCAGGTTGTATAGGCATATCTAGTGCATGCTGTACAGATAGCTTCCTGCCTTATTATAGCCTGGCCCCTCTGTTTTTAACCCTTCATCACCCAGCACCTATGGCCCTATTTGTGTTATTGGCATGTGCTGCAAATCACCAAACACATTTCATACTCTTGACCCTGCTAGATTGTTTTGGCCCATTAAGTTGTTTGATTCAAATCGGCAAGCTTTTAGAAGACATTTCTGCAATAGCCAACTTTTTCTTGTTCTTCACGACATGCACCTTGACTGCAACATCCCCCTATGATGCTTTTGTTCTTTGCTTTGAAAAAGCATGCAATTCCCCTATTTATGTGAGGCTGGTTTTCTCGTGCTTTAACTTGCATCCAATAGCTCTAAACTGGATCCAAGCTTAAACAGCCAGCCTTCGGCAGATTTCCCTTGCCAATTCTTATGTATCTTGCCTTTTCCTGCGATCTCAGACGTCCGCCAAGGCACTCCTTTGGGCCTCAGCTTTTCATTACTTGCATTATTACCGTCCCTTCAGTGTTTTGTCATATGCCTTAACTGACAGCCATATGGTGTGTGCGATATTGCAATCAATACCAGCATTTCAGTTGTTCAAAACAACAATTAACATGCCCTGGATTGTCCTGTTTGCTAATGTTACTAAGAATGCAGTAATATTGTTTTTTATTGTCAGCATTACATTTTGCCAACTTATAAGGCCTTCCGATAAAGGTATATTCACTGTATACTGGTTCAAATACCTAATAATCCTCATACACCCACCCACAACCTAGGATATTTACACCATGACGTGTTGTTAGTATCACCGTCTTCCAAGTTACTTGCATTCAATTCCCCTGTGTGTCATCAACTTGGGTATTCTAATGGCACATGGCACAAATCTAACTTAACTAGAATCCTTGAATTAGTTCAGTCCTGAGCCGCTTGTTTTATTTTCTCAGGCCATTTTTGAAGGTCCAGTGTGACAGCACTAAAAGTGCATATTTGAATGTCTTCATCTTATGCAGGTTTTTTTTGCTCCTTACCAACACGTCCCCAACTAATCAGTCCTAACTTGTAGTCTCTCGTGCACTAGGTGCACTAACACTCTTGTGCCTCATTTAGCTCATATGCCACTGAATTTCAAGATTCGTTTTTGTTCGTGCCACAAAAGGCTGTAACGGTCTTATCCCACAAGGCTGTGTATCTTACTGTCCTTCGAAGTGGTTACTACAGAAATCATGCTATAAATTACGAACTCACTGAGCTCCTACCTGGCACACCATTTTAAAGCTCGCTACTAAAGTAACGTCATTTAGGACCACTGAGGTGTGATAAATATGAAAACAAATAGATCTGATATAGTGCTCAGTCACTCGGTCACCTCGGCAAGCCAGTACAATGCTTTCTTATGCATAACGTGTTCATTGAGAACTTTGTTCATAATTTATTTCAAACTATATCGGGGCAGATTTACACAATAGTAGCATTTGGGCTAATTTTGCACAAGCTAGCTCTAGCTACCTACATTCGCTCACTGCAAAGCTAAACATGCATTAGTGCACCCACCTGTTGTTGACCAGGCTTCTCTTTGTGCTTTTGTCTGTCCTGCTCAGCTGAGCAACACACTGACTTCATGATGTGGCTCAGTGAGAATTCTACATGTGTATGCTTATGCATGTAACTTGTATATATTCACATGTACTAAGGATAGTATTAACTGGGCAATTGGTTCAGCTTAAAAGCTCTCATCATCAGATTGCAGCAAAGAGATAGCAATAAAAGACAAAAGTCATCACTGCCTTTCTGTTTTTCTTAGTCATCCTTTGGCCTGACTTCAACTTGGTTTTTTTCCAACTTCCTTATGACTACTGATGGCTCAGTTAATTCGTTTCCTTGCAACCCAGACTGGCAGTGGAATAAGGATATTTTGCTAAGAAATTGGTAATTAGTAACTAGTACGACATTATTCTATATATAACAAGTGGTGCGGATATCGATTAACAAATACAGATTCTCTCTTTTGCTTGCTGCTTTGGGAATCAGAGTTGCCCTTAAAATTTCTCATTATTTTTTACTGATCAGAAAGGACGTACCTTCAAGATTTCTGTAGAGCTTTACTGGAGAACTTAAGCATCTATGGCCCACACATACTTCAATGGCTTATTTTTCAATTCATTCTGTCCTGAGACATCATAGCTCTTATTTCTGAAAATTAACTTTTTCGCATTCTGCTTGATATGATTGTGTTTGTTTGAGGTAACTGCAAAATATGAAGCAGTTCCCGTTCCCTTGACTATACAAAGCATTCTATCCTAGTCTCCGCCAATATTTGCTATGTAAACTTTCCAAATCGGTTCTTGCATTTCCTTAACCTCTAGGCCAGTGTACTTACTCCCTTATCTAATTATGTATGGAATAATGAGGATGGCACATGTATACTTTTCTGAAATACAGAGCAACCACTTAGTTTTAAATTCATGGGACAGTTAAGAATGCTTTGTGGTTGTACGCACAATACGCCACCTTGTTTCTTTGCATGTCAACATTGATTCGCTCTCAACAGAACTTTCCACACTTGTTTACTATGCTGCATACTGGTTTGCACAATGTTCACTGCAATGTCACCTCAGGAAGCACTGGTAAAAGGAAGCGGCCTGCCCACTGTCACTGCAGAACAAAAGCATGCACTTTAGTACAGTGATGCGCACCATATCCGGTTTGAAGCCACTGAGTGGTATTTCTATTTCGATTTTCGTAATGGTGTGAAAAACATGACGAAAAAAAATCAGAAAAGAAATCAGTATTATTGTGTCGTCATTTTTCTGTGATATTGTAAACACCTGCAGTTAACACTGATCTTCCATATTAGTAAAAGTTGGGAACATTGTAATTTCCTCATGTATAGATGCATTCATATCTGATGGTAACATGCTAAAATATGCTGACTTTTTCATGCATGCATAATACACACATACACATACACCTTTTCTTTAATGAGAGACAGTGGCATGTTTGATGTCATTTGACCACACATACTATGATGTGGAGAGAGTTGAAGTGCGGCTGGAGTGAACAGGGACACAAGAAGAATGATATACAGGTGATGCTGGATTTCCCACAGCTGAAGAACTAAGCTGGGCAAAAATGATCTGGTTTGGTTTGGTTTATGGGGTTTAACGTCCCAAAGCGACTAAGGCTATGAGAGACGCCGTAGTGGAGGGCTCCGGAAATTTCGACCACCTGGGGTTCTTTAACGTGCTATGACAGAGCATTGTTAAAGGCTGTGAACAAGCAGTCCACATCAGCAGCAGCAGATGTCCTCTCTACAGATGCAACAACCAATCTTGTCAAGGTCACCTTGACATCAGAAGCAGTAGTATGGACTAAGCCTCGGTACTATTCCCTTTTATCTAAGAGCACACAGAGGCATCTGCTCTACGTCACCTCTTGTGTAGGACAGTCCAGCATACACTGTTCGTGATATCGCTTTGGACAGTTGGCAGTATCAGTGAGGTGTTTGTTGCAGGTTGTCTCTTTTTGTTTCATGTTAACTATGCGTATCTATTCCTACAACAAATATTTTTGTTTGCATTGAATTGGCATCTAAGCTCAGCCAACAACCAATGTTCAGTTTTGGTTTTTGGCTGTCAGAACATGTTATCACCGGACACTATAGTCAGATTCAATTTAAGTCTGCAGTGAAGCTCTGCCATCTGGACCGCCGCACAGAATTCTTCTGCACCAAAAAAAGTAGTCCGCTGTTAAAACTTTTATTGTATACTACCATAAGAAGCTTATTACAAGAAAAAATGATAAGCTCTACAATTTTTATACCTGGATAGATTAATAAAGTCAAACATCGAACAACTTATTTTGTTTACTGTTATTGGTTAGTGGAGTAATACAGGATGCCTCGGGCCATGACCGAGTGCTAACAACTGCTGTTTCTTTTAAGTTTTATCCTACTATACATGAGGTACGCGGTATGTGAACCAGAATCATAAAATTTCAGTCACAGCAATTTCATCTTGTTCAGATGTTTGATGTGCGTTCCACAAGGTCACCATCCTCAAATCCAGCAAACCATTGTCATGAAATGCACCATTATTTTTTTACTTGCAGTTATGTTGTAGGTAGGCAGCCAACGTCAGTGTTAAAGTACTCCACTCAGGATGTCGGTTTGCTTCTGCAAACAATGGAAACTCACGAAAAGCATGTGTTTGATTGCACAGACCAGTTGAAAATAATAACAGTCATATTCACCCGACATCACTGCTATCATTCAGCAGCACAGAGAACCCTATGCAAGAAATTTGTGGCAACAAACGACAGAGTGCAGGAACCACTGTGTATACGCATGTATGGAGTGCATGCTGCATGTACTGTTTCTTACTTCAGAATGCTGGCCTTTGCCAGTTACCACCCAGCAGCTATTGCCCCATTTCCATCACTATGCAAGATCAGTGCTCAAATGCATGTGCGGTAATTAGTATCCAACTGTACAGCACTGCATACAAGAATTCCCAGTAGGTGTCAGCAGTTCACCCATGATGGCTATCATTAATCCTACTTTTCAATTATAACCTCAGGAATGCCTTCAGGTACTTCCCTGGGCCTTTTCACACCTCTGTCCCATTATGGGGACAGTGCTTCTAATTAGCCCCCTCAGTTCATCCATCAATAACTGTTTCCTCTTGAGGCTGTTCACTGGTACATGTTCCTCCATAATGTCATTTTCCACCTGTCTTAGTTGTTTTTTGGGCTTCTCCCTATAAATGCAGACTTCATAATCTCTTTTGTCTGTTAATTTGTTATCCTTTGTCATTGTATGACCGTCGCAGCATTCCTTTCTGAAAATTTGACATCCTTCATTTTAAATACCCCAAGTATGCGGTCTTGACATTGCGTGCATCCAACCCGGCATCCGTGGGATTGGTACGCGTTACAGATTCCGCAACTATGTGCTTCCGAATTCGCTCACGCGGAAATGTACAGGTCACAGCCTGCCTTAATTTCGAGTGCTACCATACTGTATATGCGCCCGTTTCTTCGCCCTCCATCCCGTGCCCCAGTAGTACGGAAGCTCTTTCGCAGCGGCTCAATGTGCGGGCACAGCGGGGAATCAAGGCATCAACCCACGAGACGATTCACTTTGAAACCGGTTCGCATCTCCGTGGTTCGCCGCGTGGCGTCACCTTTGCATGTGCAAAGTTCTTCGTCCTGTTGCCGGCTGAACTTCGGCACGCCATGGCTATGCCGAAGTTCAGCCTAGGTGCCGGTCGCCGAGGAGCAAAAAAAGACCACGTTTTCGCGCCGTCTAGGTTGCCAACAGGAGCATGCTATTGGACAGACGGCAATCCCGGGCGCGCCAATCGGAACGCTTTAAACCATCCGCCTCGTCCGCCAGCTCCAAAATGATCGTACAATACCCATTCCGCCCTACGCCCGAGCGAAGGCCGAAAGCGAGCGGTTCGCTCGCTGGCGGATCCGCCCAAAAACGATCGTACAACGGCCTTTAGTCCACTTATGGGTGTTGTACGATCATTTTGGAGCTGGCGGACGAGGCGGATGGTTTAAAGCGTTCCGATTGGCGCACCCGGCATTGCCGTCTGTCCAATAGCATGCTCCTGTTGGCAACCCAGACGGCGCGAAAACGTGGTGGTTTTTGAAGTTCTTGCTCTTGTACGCGGCTCTCGTCAGCAGATGAGTAGCTCGGCTGTAGAGGTTTTGACTGCTTACATGGGCAACACAAACAGGGTGAACTGGCCATTAGTCGCGCAGTTCGTCGCTGCCGACGCAGTCATTCAGCAGCAGCGTAAGCGTAGGCGCAAGCCTATACGACGTTGCGTAGGGTTCTCTGTGCTGCTGAATGATAGCAGTGATGTCGGGTGAATATGACTGTTATTATTTTCAACTGGTAACCGTCTGTGCAATCAAACACATGCTTTTAGTGAGTTTCCATTGTTTGCAGAAGCAAACCGACATCCTGAGTGGAGTACTTTAACACAGACATTGGCTGCCTACCTACAACATAACTGCAAGATAATGGTGCATTTCATGACAATGGTTTGCTGGATTTGAGGATGGTGACCTTGTGGAACACACATCAAACATCTGAACAAGATATGAAATTGCTGTGACTGAAATTTTATGATTCTGGTTCACATACCGCGTACCTCATGTATAGTAGGATAAAACTTAAAAGAAACAGCAGTTGTTAGCACTCGGTCATGGCCCGAGGCATCCTGTATTATTCCACTAACCAATAACAGTAAACAAAATAAGTTGTTCGATGTTTGACTTTATTAATCTATCCAGGTATCAGAATTCTAGAGCTTATCATTTTTTCTTGTAATAAGCTTCTTATGGAAGTATACAATAAATGTTTTAACAGCGGACTACTTTTTTTGGCGCGGAAGAATTCTGTGCGGCGGTCCAGATGGCAGAGCTTCACTGCAGACTTAAATTGAATCTGACTATAGTGTTCGGTGATAACATGTTCTGACAGCCAAAAACCAAAACTGAACATTGGTTGTTGGCTGAGCTTAGATGCCAATTCAATGCAAACAAAAATATTTGTTGTAGGAATAGATACGCATAGTTAACATAACAAAAAGAGACAACCCGCAACAAACACCTCACTGATACTGCCAACTGTCCAAAGCGATATCACGAACAGTGTATGCTGGACTGTCCTACACAAGAGGTGACGTAGAGCAGATGCCTCTGTGTGCTCTTAGATAAAAGGGAATAGTGCCGAGGCTTAGTCCATGCTACTGCTTCGGACGTCAAGGTGACCTTGACAAGATTGGTTGTTGCATCTGTAGAGAGGGCATCTGCTGCTGCTGCTGCTGATGTGGACTGCTTGTTCACAGCCTTTAACAATGCTCTGTCAGAGCAGGTTAAAGAACCCCAGGTGGTCGAAATTTCCGGAGCCCTCCACTACGGCGTCTCTCATAGCCTTAGTCGCTTTGGGACGTTAAACCCCATAAACCAAACCAGATCATTTTTGCCCAGCTTGGTTCTTCAGCTGTGGGAAATCCAGCATCACCTGTATATCATTCTTCTTGTGTCCGTGTTCACTCCCGCCGCACTTCAACTCTATCCACATCATAGTAAGTGTGGTCAAAAACATCAAACACGCCACTGTCTCTCATTAAAGAAAAGGTGTATGTGTATGTGTGTATTATGCATGCATGAAAAAATCAGCATATTTTAGCATGTTACCATCAGATATGAATGCATCTATACATGAGGAAATTACAATGTTCCCAACCTTTACTAATATGGAAGATCAGTGTTAACTGCAGGTGTTTACAATATCACAGAAAAATGACGACGCAATATTACTGATTTCTTTTCTGATTTTTTTTCGTCATGTTTTTCACACCATTACGTAAATCGAAATAGAAATACCACTCAGTGGCTTCAAAGCGGATATGGTGCGCATCACTGTACTAAAGTGCACGCTTTTGTTCTGCAGTGACAGTGGGCAGGCCGCTTCCTTTTACCAGTGCTTCCTGAGGTGACATTACAGTGAACATTGTGCAAACCAGTATGCAGCATAGTAAACAAGTGTGGAAAGTTCTGTTGAGAGCCAATCAATGTTGACATGCACAGAAACAAGGTGGCGTATTGTGCGTATGACCACAAAGCATTCTTAACTGTCCCATGAATTTAAAACAAAGTGGTTGCTCCGTATTTCAGAAAAGTATACATGTGCCATCCTCATTAATCCATACATAATTAGATAAGAGAGTAAGTACACTGGCCTAGAGGTTAAAGAAATGCAAAAACCGATTTGGAAAGTTTACATAGCAAATATTGGCGGAGACTAGGATAGAATGCTTTGTATAATAGTCAAGGGAACGGGAACTGCTTCATATTTTGCAGTTACCTCAAACAAACACAATCATTTGAAGCAGAATGCGAAAAAGTTAATTTTCAGAAATAAGAGCTATGATGTCTCAGGACAGAATGAATTGAAAAATAAGCCATTGAAGTATGTGTGGGCCATAGATGCTTAAGTTCTCCAGTAAAGCTGTACAGCAATCTTGAAGGTACGTCCTTTCTGATCAGTAAAAAATAATAGGAAATTTTAAGGGCAACTCTGATTCCCAAAGCAGCAAGCAAAAGAGAGAATCTGTATTTGTTAATCGATGTCCGCACCACTTGTTATATATAGAATAATGTCGTACTAGTTAATAAATACCAATTTCTTAGCAAAATATCCTTATTCCACTGCCAGTCTGGGTTGCAAGGAAACGAATTAACTGAGCCATCAGTAGTCATAAGGAAGTTGGAAAAAAACCAAGCTGAAGTCAGGCCGAAGGATGACGAAGAAAAACAGAAAGGCAGTGATGACTTTTGTCTTTTATTGCTATCTCTGTGCTGCAATCTGATGATGAGAGCTTTTAAGCTGAACCAATTGCCCAGTTAATACTATCCTTAGTACATGTGAATATATACAAGTTACATGCATAAGCATACACATGTAGAATTCTCACTGAGCCACATCATGAAGTCAGTGTGTTGCTCAGCTGAGCAGAACAGGCAAGCACAAAGAGAAGCCTGGTCAACAACAGGTGGGTGCACTAATGCATGTTTAGCTTTGCAGTGAGCGAATGCAGGTAGCTAGAGCTAGCTTGTGCAAAGTTAGCCAAATGCTACTATTGTGTAAATCTGCCCCAATATAGTTTGAAATAAATTATGAACAAAGTTCTCAATGAACACGTTATGCATAAGAGAGCATTGTACTGGTTTGCCGAGGTGACCGAGTGACTGAGCACTATATCAGATCTATTTGTTTTCATATTTATCACACCTCAGTGGTCCTAAATGACGTTAGTTTAGTAGCGAGCTTTAAAATGGTGTGCCAGGTAGGAGCTCAGTGAGTTCGTAATTTATAGCATGATTTCTGTAGTAACCACTTCGAAGGACAGTAAGATACACAGCCTTGTGGGATGCAAGACCGTTACAGCCTTCTGTGGCACGAACAAAAACGAATCTTGAAATTCAGTGGCATATGAGCTAAATGAGGCACAAGAGTGTTAGTGCACCTAGTGCACGAGAGACTACAAGTTGGGACTGATTAGTTGGGGACGTGTTGGTAAGGAGCAAAAAAATCCTGCATAAGATGAAGACATTCAAATATGCACTTTTAGTGCTGTCAAACTGGACCTTCAAAAATGGCGTGAGAAAATAAAACAAGCAGCTCAGGACTGAACTAATTCAAGGATTCTAGTTAAATTAGATTTGTGCCATGTGCCATTAGAATACCCAAGTTGATGACACACAGGGGAATTGAATGCAAGTAACTTGGAAGACGGTGATACTAACAACACGTCATGGTGTAAATATCCTAGGTTGTGGGTGGGTGTATGAGGATTATTAGGTATTTGAACCAGTATACAGTGAATATACCTTTATCGGAAGGCCTTATAAGTTGGCAAAATGTAATGCTGACAATAAAAAACAATATTACTGCATTCTTAGTAACATTAGCAAACAGGACAATCCAGGGCATGCTAATTGTTGTTTTGAACAACTGAAATGCTGGTATTGATTGCAATATGGCACACCCCATATGGCTGTCAGTGAAGGCATATGACAAAACACTGAAGGGACGGTAATAATGCAAGTAATGAAAAGCTGAGGCCCAAAGGAGTGCCTTGGCGGACGTCGGAGATTGCAGGAAAAGGCAAGATACATAAGAATTGGCAAGGGAAATCTGCCGAAGGCTGGCTGTTTAAGCTTGGATCCAGTTTAGAGCTATTGGATGCAAGTTAAAGCACGAGAAAACCAGTCTCACATAAATAGGGGAATCGCATGCTTTTTCAAAGCAAAGAACAAAAGCATCATAGGGGGATGTTGCAGTCAAGGTGCATGTCGTGAAGAACAAGAAAAAGTTGGCTATTGCAGAAATGTCTTCTAAAAGCTTGCCGATTTGAATCAAACAACTTAATGGGCCAAAACAATCTAGCAGGGTCAAGAGTATGAAATGGGTTTGGTGATTTGCAGCACATGCCAATAACACAAATAGGGCCATAGGTGCTGGGTGATGAAGGATTAAAAACAGAGGGGCCAGGCTATAATAAGGCAGGAAGCTATCTGTACAACATGCACTAGATATGCCTATACAACCTACTTCCTCTCCCGTTGTTGCTTTCTGTAAATTTCACAGAACTTGATCATAGCGTACTGTGGGGTGCACCGGTGGCAAGTTGGCATGTCGAAACTGTGCTAAGGGACGACAACAGAGCAAGAATTGCTACCCTGTGCAGTGATGTTGTTACCATCGTCTTTGTTCCTAGCGTAGCTTTACCAGCTCCACAGGGCTTATTTTGCAGTCTGCAAGTAGTCATGTCTGTAGCAAGCAGTCACAGGCAAATGAAGGTGGTAGCAGACAGACATATGCAAGTGCATCGACGAGATCTTCTCAAAGCTTCGAGAATGGCTTTTTAAACAAAGTGCTGCGGCTGACCCAGGAAGCGCCGCTGAACAACCGCTTAACACCAATAAGGCCGATTTCGCGAGCAGCTCTGCAACAATAGCATTGCGAACACATCCAGTTTCGTACCACTGATCCCCGGATCGAAAAGGACCATGAGCAAAATCAACAACAGACACTGTCATTGCCTGTGAGGTGCTTCAAGACCACTGTATTTTTCTGATTGCAGTGGAAACCAACATCCCACTTAAACTGAATACTGCCAAGCATTTGTCAATATTGACTTAACACTGCTAAGCAAAAAGAGAAAAAAAGCAATGGCAAAGGTTTTCTCAATATTTTTTTCTTCTTTTCATCAAGACTCGTTATGCTCAACGTGCTCTGTGGTCAGTTTTGATTGCATAAGCTGCTGCCACACTTTTTATTTTTTTTCTGCACTACATCAATTGAAATGCTCATGAAAAACAGACTTATGAGTTGGCACATATTAGAGATTTGTACACTGTCAATCAGTCGTGATTCAAAAGCGGCAATGATTCTTGTTTGTAATCGCGTAATACCATGTTGTTACAACCTAAACCGAAATGGCTAGCGGAAGTGTTCAGTCACCCATTCATCACGCCGATATGTTTATTGCAGGCAAATGTGCGCACAGCCGGCAGGAAATAAAAATAAATGACACTCCCGAATAAATGACACTGCACCGATGTTTTCACACAGGTTACACAGTTTCTCCGGCGAGTCGTAAACCGAGCACCCATCATCACAAAACGTACTGAATGGAGCACCAAAGCGCAGAAGGATGGCGACATCGCTGTTGTTGCCGCAAAACAGTCCTACAGCCGTGCATCCAAGCTCGCGTCGCGTCACGTCGCACACACGGCAATTCTCCAGCACAGTGCCAACACGAATCGCGAACAAAATGGTAACGAATGCGTAGCCAGCAACAACGTCATGAGCACGCTTCGGTCGCGATCACTGCAACCATCGCAACGAATGCGACTAGCTGCACAACGCCACGTTCATTTCAGCATTCGGAAAGCACGGCGTGCGTAGTGAGCTCTCGAAGGCGCACATTTCACTGCCTTGACGTAAAAGCACTCGCTTCGATCGCAATCACTTTCACTACGCGGACACTAGTCACTGTGCTACGCAGCTCATGCACGCACAAAAGTTCACCGTGAGCAGCTGTTGTTCGCCGCTGTGCGTGATGATCCTCGCAGGAATTAGGAACGCTTGCAGCAACCACAAACAGCTCCATATAAACACTTCGTGACATCGTCAACGCGTAGGTCTTGCGTCGGTTTGAAGAGGCGCTCTGTCAACTACATCAGCGTCGATTTCAACTCGGGAAATTGTCGCTGCTCGCCGCTGCTGCACGCGGAGAAGTTCGCAGTCGCTCTGAACACTCGTAATATCAACATGTGGCCAATATAGTATGCCTCGCGGCATAGGTGCCACCACTACAGCCACGACCTATGCCTCGCTCCCCAGTTCAGTCGACGGACGGCCATCTTGCCCGGCAGGAGCGGATGCCTACGTCACGTAAAAAGCAGCCAATCGCTGCAATTCGGTCGCCGGGCGGTTCGCTCGTCCGCCCCAAAGTTGAAGTTCACCAACTTTCCTTTCGCCTGCCGAATGGGGCGAATGCCTATTGTCTGGTCGTTCGGTCCGCCAGTCCGCCTGCCTGGCGGATCCGCTCAAAAGCGATCGTACAACGGCCTTGAGCTGCGTTAATCCACCCAAGCAGGAGGGGGGGGGGGGGGGGGGGGGCATGCCAAACACAACAACGGTGGAAAGCAACAAAAGGGCGACGGCGCGGGAGGGAGAGGCTTACCACGACTGAATTTCCCATCCGTCCGCGCCGTCGTCAACCCCTGCCATCAGTCGTGTACATGCGAGCCGCTGCAAAATTCTCTGCAGGGTGTTGACCCCACATGCCTACAGGGCATGCATGGACACAAAAGCTTCTCTTTCCTACCTATCTTCTCCAGCGTCGCCAAAAAAAAAGTTGTTCCCTTTAGCGAAGCACACCAACCTGCAGGGGGGGGGGGGGGGGGGGATAAAGTGGCCCACGCCTTGCATTGTGCGCAGAAGGGCTATGGGCGCCCTGGAAATCTGAATGTTTAAAAAAAAAACACGTGTTTCAAGAGCGCTACGTTTGTATAGCTGTGGTGGCACCTTTCTGTTGTTTTGCTTGCTTTCTTTGCTTTCATAAATCACAACTTGAAAATTTAAGGAATTCTAACTCAGAGGATCAAGTTATTTTTGAACCAAAAAACCCTCGTTCGGAGACTCCTTTCGTTTTTTCACACATCCTGCTCGGTCCACAAAAGGCGAGGGAGATTGGTTATACTCCCACCATTGTATTCTTTTCCGGGAAGGAGAATGCCCCTTAATTTGCGTGAACCTGAATTGGTGGCAGTTGGCGGAAGAGGAACAATGCTGCCTAATTCCCTCCACCAGTACCTGTCTGCACTTGGTTCTCGCGTTCGCATCCCTGCTCTGAACACAAAAGGGGAGAGCGGAAGCAACGGTCCTCCTACATTTCTTCAATGCCGGCGTGACTCCCTGACTACGCTGCACCCCCACGCGGACTCCCATTACGCTTTTTGAGGAATAAACGTTTGCTCTCACAGAGTTTAGTGCTGGTGAGAAGTTGGCACCAGTGCGCCCTAGTATCAGTATAGTGCTGGTGAGAACACATGGCACCATTGTGCCCTAGTATCAGTGGAAGCTTCGGATTCACTGGAAATCTCTCCTCTTCCTTCCGAAGAATGCGAGATTAGCGTTTGAGTACGAGATTATTTGGGTGGAAAGCACCATTTCGGACTCGCGAATGCCACTCGTCGAAAGTGACACAAAATGCGCTCGAGTGTCTCTCGAAGAATCAGCGCTGACTAGGTCGTTCTTAGGTCTCGGAAGTGTCAAACACAATTAGAAAAACGGCGGGAAGGACGCAGACGAAGAAGAGAAGACACAAGACACAAACACAGCGCTGACTAACAATTGATATTTATTTGCAGAAGTGTACAAATATATATACATGCCTTTATGCGTGACAGAAAAACAAAAACAGATGTGATGCGCATGCCGAAGATGAAGCAAATCATCTAGTCTTTCGCCTTGCCAAGAACGCCAGCTCTTTGTCAGATAACGCGAGAGAAGGAGTGCTAATGCAACTGTCCCACAGCTGCAAAATTCTTTTAGCTTCTATTATCTCCCTTGTGATGCGGTCTTTGTTTCTCTTATAAGTATTGCATTTATCGAAAAGCGGTTTGCATTCTATTTTGCGTTCTTTAATGCATTCGAGGCAGTGAAGAGGCAGGTTACGGTCGTTGGAATTTTCGACATCCTTATTCTGCTCTCTTAATCGATCGGTCAGGCAGCGTCCCGTTTGCCCTACATACATTTTCCCGCATGAAAGAGGAATCTCATATACCAGTCCCTCAGTGCAGTCAACGAACTTATTTTGATGTCTTGTCTTGCAAGCAAGAATTGGCTCAGTGCCGGGATTACTGACGCGACTATGCATTGACAGTTTACTCGGAGCGGAGAAGCTTACTCGTACATCAGAACGTTGTGCTATCTTCTTTAGATTGTGAGATAGGGTGTGAATGTAAGGCATGACAACTGTCTTTTTCGGCTTGTTCGAGATATCAGGTTGTCGGTTTTTTCCGTTGATAAGTTCGTGCCTGAGCAGACCTTCCGCAACAGAAACCAGCATATGGATCGGGCAGCCTAGGGCAGCTAATCTAGATGCTTGCTGGGCAAAACTGATGTCGAGTAGGTGCTCACAGGATTTCTTAAGGGCATTCTTAAAACACGAGGTGACTACGGCTCTTTTCACTAGTTTGGAATGCGCCGAGTGAACTTGCAGTACTGGCTTCTTGGAACGGGGCTCATACGCCCAGCACACATGTTGGTCAGAAAATGTAATATTTAAGTCTAAAAACCGAATCGATTCACCTTCTGAAAGTCCGTGAGTCAAGGTTAGTGGATTAAGACACTCACGAAAAATGGTGAGTGTGTTATAAACATCATGCTCGTAAAATGCAGAGCTGATGTCTAAAACTAGTAAAAAGTCGTCTCCGAATCTGAAAACTTTAAAAACATTTGATCCCTCAAGACGGTCTTGCAGAAGCCGGTCGTATTTAGCTAGTGGTAAGTCACTAAGAAGAGGAGCTATACATGAGCCAATACATATGCCCTCTTTTTGAAGATAAAGGTTGTCTTTCCATTTAGCAAAAGTTGAATTAAGATAAAAAGATAAAAGTTCCAAAAACCCACTAGCAGTTATTCCCGCAGAATTTTGAAAGGCCACCACTCCAAGTTCATCAATGCCTTATCTTATCTTGAGGCAGGGAGTAGTACAAATCTTTGATGTCAATTGACACTGCACCGAGACGGTTCTTATGGCAGGCGTTCAGAAAGTTGACGACATCGTCAACTCAAACACAATGTTTTTCTATTTTTGCATTCCGCCGTAAACGCTTTCGCAGACTTTCATTACACGTGGTGGATTGGCGGGACTGACTTAACACGATTAATGCAACGCACTCTTTATCAATGGTCGTGTCGAACGGAAGACCGATATCCGTCATGGCAGATGCGCAGCGCTGCTGTCTTAGTTTAGACGGCCGGAAAGGAAAAAAAATCTGACTGGAAGTATAACAGCTGGCTCGCTTTAGATATCACGCGGTCTCCCGCTGTCCGGCTTCATGTACATTTTGTTTCGAGGGCTCGAAAGAGGCAGATGATTTGATGTCAATGAATAGAATAGATACAAAATTACCTTGTGTTACGAACCACAGCGCAGTATATGCGACGTTATCACTGCATTGTGTTTTATCTTTACATACCCACGATGAAAAGTACCCCAAAGTTCATGCAGCTATGCATCCTCTTTGTAAAGACCAAGTGCCAGAGATGCACAGAACTCGGCACTAACCGGATAGTGTCATGTGGACGCAAGTTTGGCATGATCGCCACGCACTGGAGCAGGGGATATTCACTGGAGTCACAAACGGAAACGTGCGGACGAGAGAAGCAGTAGGAATGAGCCATAGCGTTCGAGCGCAGTTCAGAGGGCCGTCAGTGTTGGAAGGATTGTCCCCCCTCCATGACTAATCACCCCAGTCAGCCGGGGATCGGAAGCCAGATCAGGGGAAATGGGTGTAAAGAAGTTGCCCCGAGAGCCTCGGGCGCGCTTTCTTTTCACTCCACAGACATGTGGAATAGTTCTGGCATTGAACTTTGTCCACTATATCACTGCCTTGATAAACCCCCCCCCCCCCCCCCCCCCCCCCCCCCTCTTAACAGTCGGAGGTCTTGTCGCTTGGAGACGATAATAGAATCTCCATTCGGTGATTCATTGCTGACAACTGACCGGGTGGAACGTGTCGAGGAGAGCTGAATCTGTGGGGTGTGTGCTTTTACCCCCTTCGCAGTTGCCCTAGAAGTGGGATGTTATGGTGAATGCGGTTATCTTAACATTTCGGGGAACGCGTATCCGGATCTAAAGATCTCAATCGAAAGCTTCTGAAAAGGAAAGCCGAGGTCAGAAAGCAGCTTGAATGGTTGTTTTTCTTCACTTTTTTTTTTTAAAAAAAAGCTGGAGCCAATTCCTATCTATTCAGCCAAACAACTATGCCCAAGAATGTGGTTAGTCAGCATGTCTTCGAGAAGACAGGGCAGCGCTATGCAGCACTTGCTCCCGGAGTTTGGGTTGAGGAGGGGAGGAGGAATAAGGGGGGAAGGTGGGGGGGGGGGGAGGCAGGGGAGAGGTTGAAGGGACCCTATAAAGAGGCCAACATGCACAGTTCGCAGCCAGTTCGATTTTGTGCCTGTGCGAGAAAGTTTTCCTTCTCCTGTCAGCGAACGAAGCGAGCAACTGGACGGCGAAGACAATCTTCCTACCCATCCAGTCCTTCACCGGTAAGCGCTACAGTGGCTTTTTTCTATCTTCCTGTACGTGTAGTGGATCGTTAATTCGGAAAATGTTAATGTGAGAAGTTAATTTACGAAAACAATTTTAATTATCCGTATCTATTAATTATCCTGCAGCCTGTTTTCTTGGCAAGAGAGAAAAAAGAAGAGACGTTAGCTAACGCTGAAATAAAGAGGTGAAGAAGAAGAAGAAGAAGTAACGCTGAAATGCCGCCGGTTTGCTCAACACGTGCTTCTTATGGGGCAGTGCGTGGCCGGCAGCGAACGCAGACTATTTGCTTGAAACAGGGTCCTGTAGGGGTTGACACGAACGCAAAGAGGAAACAAAGAACAGCGGTGGTGTTGCAGGAAGATGAAGTGGGCGTCGGTCGCCCCAAATTTCGCCTTCCATGTGTCACCGTTCATTTTACCCCGTTTTTGTTTGTCGTTTTACTCTCCTTATACTTGGCAGCCTAGTGTTTTTCCCCGTAAGAGAACAAAATACGTTACCAGCAATTCGTGACACCAACCTAGGTCACTTTTTGCGCTACCATGTGGCATATGACAGGCAAGCTTGGTTCGCCCCCCGAAACCTTTTCATGCGATATCGCACATGCCAAACAGTTCTGCTCAAAAGCATTTTTGAACGGGAAAGAATTTATGAACGCAACTTTTTTCATCTATTGCAAGATTTCACTACAACAATCAACTCGCACATCTCCCGTAGAAAACCTTTCGTTTTTGTTTCTATTAGGTTTGGGTTATTGGGTTTTTAACGTCCCAAAGCAACTCAGGGTATGAGGGACGCCGCAGTGAAGGACTTCGAAAATTTTGAGCAGCTGGGGTACGTTCTTTAACGTGCACTGACATCGCTCATTCACGGGCCTCTAGAATTTCGCCTCCGTCGAAATTCGGTCGCGGCGGCCGGGATCGAACCCGCGTCTTTCGGGCCAGTAGCCGTGCGCCGTAATCACTGAGCCACCGCGGCGCTCCTTTTGTTGCTATTAAAGTTTCTGCGATCGTCAAAAGCGTCTGCATAAGCAACAGAGAAACTTTAAAATAAAGATTTTGCTGCAGATCGGAAGAGTGGGCTATTACTTTAAAGTGATTTCCATTGATGGAGCTTACAATTTTCTAATATTCAAAATTTGTCAGAAATATTGGACATGAAATACGGCAAACGCGGATGTGCTGGTTTCTGACCCTAAACAAAATGCGATTATGAAAATGGGCAAGACAGTCTAGAGATGCACCAACTTTTATATTCAAAGAATTCCTGTCTCATTTATTTCATTTTCCCCAGTTTCTTGCATAACATAGGAGTCCAACTTTGGTTTTTATTTTGTGAAATCAGCGTGCTTGTTTCTGTCTATTTCGATTTTTCGCTCGACTGTATATTCTTCAACGAAAGAATTATGCCTTTTTAGATGGTTTATTGCCGTAATCCGGTATGTTCAAAATCACTTACATTCTATTATCTCCGCGTTTGGTCAGCATATGCGCGTCTGTTTGCAAATAGTTCACGCACAAAGCGGTTTCCTGTGATTGTCTTTTTTCTGGTCTGTCGTCTTTTGGGCTGTTTTATTATGAAGGCTTTCATTGGGAACTTTATTACAGCTTGCGCTTTTGGTCGTTCCTCAGCCCTCAGTTTGCGTCATCGTCGAAGACTCAGGTATCCCCCTTCTGAGTAAGCTCAGGAATGTCACCATGATTAAATGAACGGCGGCGCAACAAGGACACTAACAAGAGAGGGGACACCACATGCGCGCACTACCAACTGTTTATTGCATGGAAAGGTGGCATATTTAAACATACAGTTCAGGCGATGACACTCATCGCGTTATCGCTCCGAACCCAACACGTGGAAAAAAGCAGCAACATCAGGATAAAAGACAAGAAACCTTTAACATCTGCAGAAAAGACTAAAAGATTTTCATAACAGAACTTTGAGCAGGCCATCTCGTAGCAAAAGCAAAATTGCTTAATGTGTTTAACTCTGCCTTTGCTACGATTATAATCTTTTTTTTTTTTTTTTGACTGCGTTTGCTTCTCTTGTTTGACTGCTTTTGCTACGAGATGGCCTGCTCAAAGTTCTGTTATCAAAATCTTTAGTTCTTTTCTGCAGAGGTTAAAGGTTTCTTGTCTTTTATCCTGATGTTGCTGCTTTTTTCCTAGTGTTGGGTTCGGAGCGAAAATGCGATGTGTCATGCCTGAACTGTATGTTTAAATATGCCACCTTTCCATGCAATAAATAGTTGGTAGTGTGCGCATGTGGTGTCCCCTCTCTTGTTAGTGTCCTTGTTGCGCCGCCGTTCATTTCATCATGCACTAACTCGCCCCTCAGGCCATTCTTCTGAATGTCACCAGTTTAAGGTGGCCCCGAGATAGCCGTCGAGACTACAATTGCTGTCAACCTACTGCGGTACTGCAGGTTCTAGAGCAATGTACTGCGGTAGAGGCGCCTTTGTTCCTGTGCCTCATGTTAAACACTCTAAAAATGTTCTGCTGAATAACACCGCCGTTACAACTTCCTCTCTTTACCTTCCTCCCCCCCTCGCACCCCTACCCCTGCCTAGACTCTGCTGCAGGCAGACTACGACTAAAGCCCCATTACTGTCGCTAGCGACTTCATGAGTAGGGAGGGGGGGGGGGGGGGAGGGGGTGCTCTAAGTGCGACCAACCGGAGTTTTCATTCGCTAGAGGTATGTGAGCGCGTAATCTGGGTTCTATACCTTTTGGTTGGAAAACAAGCCTTGCAGAGATAGACGGGGTTTTCACTAACTGCTTCGCTGCTGCTTGAATAAACAGCGCGAACGAAGACGAGCACAAAAGACAAGGAAACGGACGACTTCGCTGACTGAAGGGGTGGGAAGGGGGTGGATGAGTCATCGCCCTCCACTATCCTTCCTTGAAAAGGTGAAGGGGGCCTGCCCCCACCCGCTCCTCGCGTGAGCGCCCTGCTGTATTGTGTCCTTCCAGCAACTTCCCTCTCTCACAGATAAAGGGGCATCTCCGCTCTCCCTTTCCGAACAAAGCCGTCTCCGTGTTTGGTGTTGGAAAATTTTAGAGGGCGCTCATTATTCTGCAAGTTGACAATTATGTCGCTATTGTCGTTTTCTTCTCTTGTGAAAAGGAGTAGCCCGCGACGCTAGCAGGCACCCAAACCATAAAGCCTCTCAAACATCCCCTTTTCATGTCCATGTAAAGTTGTAATATTCTGAGATCCTACCGTACTAATTTCCCTTATAGCCCTCATGGCGGAGCCGCGCGCTGCAGTGCGCACGTGTACAAAGTATCCAGTCACGGGACTGCCACGCGTTTTACCGCGAACTCTTCCAATGGTCTCGCCGTAGCTGGGGTTCTTGAACCCGCGAACGTAGCTTTCGCGACGTGCAGCGCGTTTTTTTCTCCCTCTATCTGCGACTTATACCCCTGCTACACGGGCGTTTCGAATGCCTTCCATCCGAACGTCATTCGACTCGACTGCCAAACGTGCGCTGCTACACGACGTTTTTGAACGGCATTCGGTTGGAATGACTTTCCAGTCGAAGGAGCTCCGCGGAGACATTCCAGATTTTGGAATGCCTTCGAAACGCGACTCAGCCCGAACCAACCAATAGCCGTCGCCGCCTCCGTCGCTTCGCCCCGCCCACCGCCGCGCGACTGCTTTCGGCTCTGTGGCTGTTCATTTCGATACCCGCTACTCGCTTTTTTCTGCTGTTTGTTTAGCAAATTGTTCGTGTTCCGTCTAAGTGAGTGCTTGCAGATAATAGTACACCAATGAACATTTACCGCGTGTGCATAAAATTTCCCCAGGAGTGCACCGATGAGGACGACTGCAGTCATACTACTGTTTACATTGGTTTACATCGCTTCGTATGAACAGCTTGTGCTCGCTTGCAAGACACAAAACGAAATATACGCTTTAGTTCTATTAAGTAATCTCTTCTCTTCTGTACCAATTGTACCCGTGCTTGTTTACGCAGTGCGACAATCTGTGGGAAGCGCCGACGCGATCGCTCGCCTGAGAAACGCTTGACAGCCGGGTTGTTGACATCGGATGATCGGCGCTTCTCGCTAATTTTCCCGGCTTCCTCCGACATGCCCAGTACTTTATTTTAAACTACTTTATCCAGAAGTATGTTTCGTGACCGTTCGCGCTAACTGATATGGCCTAACTTGTTAGTCACAAGCTAGCGACGGCGACGACTGCTGCTGGCCGTAAAGCACTGCTCGGCAGCTCGAGTCACACCGCCGCTTCCCGTTCATCGTATGCGCTTCCTGCGATGTAAGCAATAGTTGATTTCATGTCACTGTTGTCAAAACTACACTCTTTGACCATTTGCATTCGCTAAAACTTGTGAATTCGTTCTTCACAACCACCGCAATCACCGATCCAACTTTGCGGACTCGCTAGGCCTAGTCGTCGCTGAAGGGAACGGAGTCGTCGTCGGCTGAAATTGATTTGGCAAGTGGTTATCGCTATTGAGTGTCCAAGTGTGCACATGTGAAATATAGCCGTTCGTTTCGCTTATTTCCAATACGGATAATGTATAAGCGCGCATGTATTCGCACTGTCCCCTCATCAGCGTGTTTTCGCTCAGCCGCCGAACTCCCGAGGGCATGAAGGCTGACCGTCCGCCGATCGGATTCGTCGGTGTCGTTTAGCCAAAAAACTTGTCCCACTGCAATCATGTTATAGTAAACTAGATAGTTCACTATAATCACATGATGCTGTACACCGTGATAGTGCCGTTGTCGGACTAGTGTGACCGTCGTCGTCGTTGTACACTGAAAACGAGCTGAGAATTTAGAATGCGTTTGGAAACTGCCGTGTAGCACCGCGGGAGTCCGTCGAGTTCGAATGCCATTCCAAGTCTCGAATGCCATTCGACTCAGATGTCATTCGAAAGTACCCGCGTAGCACAGGTACCCGACCTGCACTGCGACCCCCTTTCCCCGTTTCCACATTCCCTGACTCCTCTGCAGCCCGGTTGACGTTGCGAACCTCTCGAGGCTCCTGTGCACACTTCACCTCTTTCGCACAGCCCTACGGATCTGGCTTTTCCCGTTTGTCGTCCTTTTTCCGTCGATATTATTTCATAGGTATTTGCGGCCATCTGCGGAGTACGTGAGTATATTCCTTGTATACGTATTTGAATTATTGTAGGTATTGCTTCACACGTGCTTACAACTCTCGACCGGCAAACCTCCAGAATATAAGCCGTAATGAGTTAGCCTTTGTCGGTACTTAATTTCAGGGTGGCAAGGTTTTCCGGATTATGTCGAACGATACGAATTAAATAAAACACTCAAGTGTGATTAACACAGGTGTTATGTGGTAAAATTTTCACCTGTATATTGCATTGCTGACTTTGCCCATGATTTTGTTAAGTGCTGCTCCCCAAGGAATTATTTCGCTGCAGTGGTGTTCCGCTTTCCATAGGATTCAGCTGCCATATAGGCTCTTGTGTCCGCCTCGCTTTTGCTCCTTTTCACATTCATATTTTTAATGGCAGCAAACCGAAATGGTGCGATGCGCACCGGTGGACGTTGCACATGAGTTAGGAGCTGTACGTCTTCGGCGGAGTTTTCTCGAGGTGGCGTGATCGTTTCGGCCTATTACATCGTCTTCCATTATTCGAACTTCGAACGGTTTTGCAACATGTTTCGTGCAAAGCATCGTGACGCTGCTGCCTTTGACGTGCACGGCAGATACCCTAGAAATTAAAGCGTCCAGAACATTCCAGTCCGTGTCCTGCAGGCAGCGAGGCTTAGTGGCTCTGGCTAGCTGCTGCTCCTAATCATGGTTATCTCATCGTCCTGGCGCGATGCTAACTGTCTGCCAGTGCAGAAAATTTGTGGCCCTCGGCAAAAGTACAGTCGCGACGGCAAAAGAAAAGTTACAGGATTGCACTTAAGTCTGCTTGAGAGCGTAAATTTGAGAGCCTTTCCCTCTCCTCTTTTTCCTCTTTCCATTTTTTAGTTTTGTTTTTTGTTTCGATCTTTTTCAATTAATTTTTTTATTCTTGTTTTCACATCACTACGGCGACCCGCATAGGAGCAATGTGAAAACAAAACGTCCACCTAATATTTCGAGGCCATGGCTATTCTGACGCCCATGGGTATTGCGACGTCTAAGCGGCTTTTTGGCATTTAATTAATTAAATAATTGCTCCACATCACTCAAATTTGGAATTTACGAATTTTTTTGCACACTACCTAATGCAATCAAACTTTTTCCATATATCTTCATAAAACGACATGAATTTGGGGGCGAAATTTGCGGACACTTTTTTATGACGCGTATATAGCCATATACTGTCTTATAAACTAGCACAATGACGTCACCGAAGCGACGAAATTCGCAAAGTGCCACTGGCGCAGCGTCGCGCTTCGCGAACACGCCTGGATCTTATCGGCATGTTCGTGACTCGAACGCCGGGCGTTGCCATCTACTGCTCCGGTAACACGTCACAGTGGTAACTATTTTTCGTCGCGACTGCGCATTTCCAGCCACCTGCTACTCCTTGAATGTGAAATTCTTGTAAGTAGAATCCTCATATCGAGCGTCTTCTACAATTTTTCAACACAAAACCCTCATACGCGGACGGCAATCTCGCCTTCTTGTTCATAAAGGCAGACGGGAGATCTGTGTGAGAGGGAGGTTGCTGAAAGGACACAATAGAGCAGGTGTGCGAACGCGAGGAGCGGTTCGAGACAGCTACTCGTCAAGGGAAAGCATCGTCGTAACTTTGGCCGACGTTACATTCGATCTCGAAAGCTGGGGGTGACTGTCGGGGCTTCAGCTTCAGGTTCGCGAGCCCCACTCACCTTTTCGAAGAAGAATACAGTGGAGGGAGTCGAGCAGGACAAAACGTGGAAGACAAACCGTGGTCCGTGAACTAGAGGTTTTGGTTGGAAGAAACCTTCCTGGAAGTCAGCTTTCAAGTTGGGTCCTTGTTTTTTTGTGTGTGTAGGGTGGCAGGATTCGCAAAGGTGGCCGGTGTAGACCCTGCAAAGTCTTTCCAGCAGGAGCAAGCGTGCGCTTCCCTTCCAGTTAGTCATTCTCGAGTGCTTTGATTCATGCTCTTGCCTTTGTAGCTGTAAGAACTTCACAAAGGTGCAAGCCGTGTGCCCTTCACGCATTCCTGTCTTTTTGTAGCGAAAGTATTTCGCCGTGAGAAGTAACTGAGTTAATCTTGGCCATTTTTCTCGCGCGACTGTTCGATTCACTGGTAATTACCGAACAGATAGCTCTGCTAAGAGCTGATCTTCCGGTAGGTGGTGTTACCGTCATTAGAAATCGGCAACAAAAATTGGTGGGGGTTCAACCGAGGAGACGTGCGATAGCGGGTGTTTATTCTTCACTTGGCGTATTCTTCATAGATTCATGCCCATATATGCAGAATTGGCGGCGAGTCCTCATATACCAGTATACCAGCGCAGTGGCGCAGCGGTTAAACGATGCGCCACTGCACTGGCTGTTTCTGTCACAGCCACTGGTAGGGAATGTGAAACCCAAGTTCCTCTTCCCGATCAACTCTCGCCCAGCTGGCGCGACGCTCCTCCGAACTTACTCGAGTCACTATCCGAGCTTACCCGAGTAACTAATCGCCCTAACCTGAGGTACTACCCAAGCTTACCCGAGTAACTAGGGTTGCTAGATAACGGCGCAACAAAATGGTACGTACGCATGTATTGGCGCTTGCTCACTAATACTGCTGACAGTATCGAACCGTCACACAATTACGGCAGCGGAACTCTAGCTTTAAAACAGTGCAGTTTCTTTCATTTTCGAAAGTAGGCGACATCATAAATTGCATTGAGAAAAAAGCCATCGCGCGATTAGGATGCCTCAAAGGAAGTGATATCCACAAAGTTCTAAAGCCCTCCTCAGCGTTTTCTGTCTACCAGTTTAAGTAGCGTGAACCTTCCACTCCCGCACGGCGCTTCCTCCTCATATAGCTTTCAAGCCACCGGTATACAACAGAACCGCTGCAATTTTGGTTTCTCGGCTCCAGTCTGACTGCAGTGGCGTTGCAGAGCCGCGGTTTTCAGCTATCGCCTACCGAGCGCTAAAGAAATCTGACCAACTATCCGAGCTTACCCGAGTAACTACCCGACCTAACCGGAGTGACAGAAGGGCACTACTGGCTCCGGGCATTTAGAAGCGCAGAGGGAAGAGATGGGGGAACGTGGGGAAGAATAACGAAAATGCCAAAGCCTTTCACTGTACTCTTTTTCCCATTCTAATTTTTTTTAAATTCTTTTAGTTATTGTATTTTTTATTGTTTGCTTTTTGGTTGTAGTTTTTTTGTTTTCATAATTTTTCTTTTAGATTTTTCTCTTGTGTATTTTTATTTTCCTGCTTATATTCTGTTTTTGTTTGTTTTGTTCTGAATTGCTGACAAGATAGTGACTGATTAGCGATGGTTAATTGTGCGGACACTTTTTGCTCACCCAACCTGCGGACACATCCTGCTGACGTCACTCACAAGCCAAGAAATGCTTTCGCATTACAATATTTAACCCGTGTAGAGCGAAATGGAGTCTTATAGTCGGCTAGGCTGACATCTTTCTTCATATATTTAACTCTCGCTCACTATCTTTTTCCCCACTTTTATCACACAGCTCACACCACAGGACCTCCTGGTTGGCCACATACCCGACCTTGGCCATGGAGCCAGCTGCCGACGCGGTCGGGTCGAAATCCCAAGCGGTGGACGTCCCACCACAGGCCACCTATTGCGGGAGCATGGAACTTAAATACGACAGAGTGTCTACGTCTATCAAGGTCCAGCTGTCCGCGGCGAAGGTGGCGATAGTCGCGCAGTTCATCGAGGCGTCGCCTTCCCTTCGGGTCGTCACTCTTTCAACGTGGCGCAGAGACGTATGGCTGTGCCACGATGACCAGTGGTATGTGGTGGACGAGTGCTTCCAGAAGCGGACTATTCGGGAGCTGAGGATCACTTCGCCATTCTTCACCGAGCTGGATGCCGAGTGTCTGGGCGCTGCCGTCGGCCGTAGCCGAAGTGTGCGCAGCGTGACTGTCAGGAATTATCCGCCGAGCACGCAGTTATGCTCCTTCGTCTGTGGCCTCTCCGCCAACATCGGGGGCAACCGGACGCTGCTGGAGGTCACCCTGAATGGCACTTTGCGTAGCCACGCAGGCGTAACTGAAGCCGATCACTAGGGCATTCTCCTAGACCACAGCGACAACAATTGGCTCCTCTTGTATAGGGCTGTTCTGTACGCGAAACGCGAATGCACCAAATGGTAAGTGCACTTGGGATTGCATTATTTCCGTTATAAGCAGCTGTAAACCTCCGCTCCATGGACTCCGCTAGTTGGTCGACGAGGCAATTCTTGGACGGCGGAGGAAGCCCCCAGTTCACCACAGGCGCACTGCTTCGATCACCCGCAGCCGCCTTAAACTTACCGTAGCATAAATGCCTATTTATTCAATGGCCTGAAATGATTTCGACGGGCGTAATGTAGTCCAACAAATACGTATAGGCTGTGGATATTCGAGTCAAATTTGGAAACTCTGCTTGGACCTTATAATTCAGAAATAATTAAAAAAAATCGTTGCTCGCAGCAGCTTGCAACAGATTAGGCTTAACACACGTCACCACGCGTCCCCGACCCCGATGTCGTCAGTCGACAGATGGAGCGACTTTGAAGGCTGACTCTTCAAGCTCAAACACTCTAGGGAGATTCCTAGCAAGAAATGGCGCGCCCATCACGTACAGTCTTTGCACAAAAATTAGGCAATGGCTTAGCTCTGGTTAAGCCTGGACATACAAGCGAAAAGCTTCAGTTACGCTTGGTTTTAAGTCGTGGCTGTCGCAGTTGGCGCACAGTGCACTGGGAGCACCACGATAGCGGTGGAGGCGTTCGGCCGTCCACACACTGCTTGTGCGGAGGAGGAGACGGAAATCGGAGCGGTTAAAATTCAGGGGGCACTTGGCTCTTTAAAGTGCTGCAAGGCGAAAGCGTTTCCTGGCACACTGCATGTCTTTTTTTGTTTCACCGTCTACTGTGCGATGTCAGTGCACGTTAAAGAACCCCAGGTGGTCGAAATTTCCGGAGCCCTCCGCTACGGCGTCTCATAGCCTTAGTCGCTTTGGGACGTTAAACCCCGTAAAGCAAACCAAACCAAACTTTTTTTCATTTTTTTGTTACATTTTTTTTACTTTTTATTACTTTTTTATTTATTTCTTATTTGAAATTTTTTCATAGTTTACTTTTTACATTTTGTTCTTCGTTTTTTTAGTTGTATTTTTTTATACGTGTAATGCTGTATGGGCTTTGTTTAATCAAAAATTAAAAGACGGACGCCAGGAGCAAGTCTACATTCCCAAGGATCCCTACCCTCTCCTACTATGCTGAAGGCCTCCGAAAAGAAAACATTCAAAGCGCATTTTTTTTCCTTGAGCTAAAAAAAAACTTTGAAGCGACCCCCGTGCACGGTGGGTATGCAAGCACCTGAATACACCGAACAGCGTGCTGCAGAGGACCTGGGGGATGTTTTTTTTTTTTCGATTGAACAGGTTTTATTTCCATCATAAAAGACGTTTATCCCATTCCCCGGCACGCAGGCCTGGGAGACCGGGAGTTCCGCGTGCGCGGTTAGAGGCTGGCTGGCAGTCCTTCACTGGCAGCGACCTTTTCCGCCAGATGGATGGTGGTGCGCTGGAGCTCAGGGTCCGGCCTTCTTAGCAGGGTCTCCCATTCCTCTATACTATCAATAGCACGCCCTTGTGACGTCAGTGGTCAGAAGTTATCAGAACAACAAGCTGTTCGCAAAGAATAGTTCTAAAAATGCCCACGACACCGAATCAGTATACTGAGACTTCAAGCAATCGTAAGCACAGCGCGGACGAAAAGAGTACCGTATTTTCCGATGTATAAGACGCACCCGCCATATATGCAGGTTGTCATTGAAAAAGGTTGTATACAAGACGCACCCGTGTATAAGACGCACCCCAACTTACCCAGTTAGGCTGAGGCTTAATTATTTATGCTTTAACAAGCGGAAGCTTTGGGCCAGTTGGTCTGACATGTTGGAGAGGAGGAATAACCGCGAACTTAGACGAGACTGAAGAACGAGAACCGCTCGTCCTGTCCTCTTCTCGTTCTTCAGTCTCGTCTAAGTTCACGGTTGTTCCTCCTCTCCAACATTAAATATGCTTGTGCGACCAACGCTAAATGCACCGTAACTGTGAGAAGTTCTTAAGCAATGCTAAGTGATTGAAAAAGGCAACACTCACGCCATACCCGCCCGCGTATTAGCAAAAAAAGCAAAAAAATTAAAGAACTCTCCTTATGTCCACAAGATTTTATTTTTACTTGAAACCTTTGAAGTCTTCATCTTCGGAAGCGTGATCAAAAAGTTCGCCCATTTCTGGAGGCAACGCGGCTGAATCATTCTCTTTGCACTACGTACGTACTACGTACACGGAGCAAAGTTGCAAACGGTGGCTAAAAAGAACTCCGGCTTGTCTTGGCTTGTCTTGACAATGGCGAGAAGGGCGACTGTCGCCATCTTTTGGCATTTCGCATTACTTTTGTTTGCGGCCTCCGAAACGGTCGTTGGTTTATGATCCCGGAAGTCGTCATCCCCGCCGTTTCATGATGAAGTTCGCCTAAAAAAGTTGCGCACGGCGGTCCCCGTATTGAAGTATTAACCTTGTTGCAACCGCGTGATTGGTAGTGATATTTTTTCCGTGAAGAAAGCTCGAACATGAACCCGAGTAATTTCAGACCTCGCAAAAAAGAAAAGAAAAATTTGCGTATTAGACGCACCCTTGTATAGGACGCATCAGCAATATTTTTGAAAAGAAGCCGCGTCTTATACACCAGAAAATACGATGTCATGGCGCTTTTAATTGAGTGCTCATTTTCTTTTCCTTCGCCACAGGGAACGCATCGGAGCACTCGGAGCACTGGAGACTATCAGTCACTATCCCACACTGATGGAGGAGTTGTGTAAACAGCTCAAGGTCAGCAAGGCGCGAACTGAGTGCTTCGTGCGGAAAGCGCTGCGTCAGTCCCAGTCTCTGGATGAGTACATGATGATGGCGGGCGTGGTCAAGCACCGTGTCCAGTGCCTCCCGAGGGACGACCACCGCACCCAGCTGGACTGCCTCAATGACTACTGCTGGGCTGCGGTGAGAAGATACCTCAAGGTGGACGACGTCTTGCGTGAGAAGCGCGATCCCGATAGTAAGTATACTTACAAGACTCCGCATTACAAGTTCCTTGCGGAAATGTGGAAGAAAAAATTTAGGTTTTAGCTCTGGGAGGCTAGCTTTGGCTTTACAGAAAGAATATATCTTCATTACTCCAGAGAGAAGTGAAGGCTAGCTCTGGATGAATAGAAAGTAACGATGTATCTTCAGTGCTGCAGAGAAAAGCGGAGGCTAGCTCTGGATAAATAGAAAGAATGAATAACCACAATTTCAGAGAGGAGCGGAAGCTCTCCGGCGCAATGGAAGGAATGAGTATATGCTCCGGCTGTATAGAAAGAATGAATACGTCTTCATTTTTGCAGAGACAAATAGAGGCTAGCTCTGGTAGAGAGAATGAATGCAGCTGGTGCCGCGTTAAGGTACACACATCAAAGACACGGCTTAAAAGTTCTTTATTATATATTTGACTTCGACGCATCAAGCTTCTATATTCTGTTGATTCCTAAAAGCTCGCATGAAGGAGTTTCTAGTGCTTCGAGGGTGTACGCTTGGCTGTAGCATCCGGAGTGTTTTTTGTAGCAAGTGCCGCGGAAAATAATAGCTGATACTTCGTTCGCAGTCGGCAGACACCAAGGCATTCGTCGCCGCTGTAGGATGCGTCGGTGCTGTCGACTGAGACCATCTCCTGAGTCCAAACGGAGAGGGGAAAAAGAGGAATCTACGTGATTCGAAAGGACAGCGACGTCGCTTGCGCACCATCGACACGCTCAAGGTGGTTATTTGTCGTTGGTCCGTGTAGTAATACTGCTGAGAAGCACCAGACACAGAAACACGCCGAGCCTCAACAACAACAGCACGCCCACCTGGTGCGCCCCCTCTCCGGACTTATTGAAAACACTGTGATACGTCCATCATACCAGAAGTGGCTGCTTAATCATCATCATCATCATCATCAGCCTGACTACGCCCACTGCAGGCCAAGGGCCTCTGCCATGTCTCTCCAATTAACTCTGTCCTAATGGCCAGCTGTGGCCACCCCATCCCTGCAAACTTTTTAATCTCATCCGACCACCTAACTTTCTGCCGCCCCCTGCTACGTTTGCCTTCTCTTGGAATCCACTCCGTTACCCTTAAGGACCAGCGGTTATCTTGCCTTCGCATTACATGCCCTGCCCAAGCCCACTTCTTCCTCTTGATTTCAACTAGGATATCATTAACACGCGTTTGTTCTCTCACCCACTCCGCCCGCTTCCGATCTCTCAACGTTGCACGTATCATTTTTCTTTCCATAGCTCGCTGCGTTGTCCTTAACTTAAGCTGAACCCTCTTTGTTAGCCTCCACGTTTCTGCCCCACTTGACTTGCAAGGTTTACAGAATAATTCAGCGTTCCTTCGAGCGAAAGGGAGATGTGGCAATATGCGCAAGGGAGCGGTTGGGAAATGTGGCAAGAAAAGTGGCAGATGAGGGAGTCCTCATACCACTCGCCAGGAGGGGTACGAAGACTCCCAGGAATCTATGAGTGTAAAGTAGAGAATGACCTTCTGCATACATGGGAATTAGCCCATTACGCTATCGCGTAATACCCTTAATTTGTACCCTCTTATTTTTATTTTCACTTGGCCGGGCACCATTTCATCAGGAGAGGGTAACAGCGTGAGGGAACCACGACCTAAGAAGGAGAAAAACAGTATATTGAAACGAATAAAATAAAACCAATGAAAACATTGCATCTGGAGTGTGATAACACAGTCATGGCGTCCAACGCGTCGCTACGGGCCAAGAAATGGCGAGCGCTATGACGAATGAATCAGCAAACCCCTCGTTGTGCGCTGAGCAGCGAAAGAAGCTGCTCTCTCTCTGATTTCTTTTATGCCTTTCCTCACTGCTTGGTTCAGGTGCACGCCGAGAGCGAAATAGTTACTGTTTCGTCCAAAACCAATTATGTCAGCTCCGCGGGACGCTAACCGGCGGCGGATGCCAACTATCTGCCCACTTGGAAACGCGGGCGAGAGCAGCAAGAAGTGCAGCAGCCGAAAGATCTGCCGTTATCTAGAGTTGTGGTTCGTGCTTGTTCTTGCTGCATGACTGAGGGGATTCGTTCCCTTAGGTTTACTTCCCCGCGATGGGTCCTTCCTAGTTTCTAGTTACTGTAACTAACAAAGGAGGGCGTCGCAGCGACACGAGTGCCACGAACAGCGCCACTGCTGCGCGCGCACGCGGTTGATAACCCTTGCTCTTCGGCTGGGGAACTAGCGGGGTGACGCAGAGACGTTTCGGCGCGGTGCGCCGCTCTCCTTCAGCGAGGCGAGACCTTCTGGGATAATTTCCCCTCTAGCTCGTCCCGTCCGGCCTCGGAGCTTCTCCTCTGCCCTTGCGTAGGCCGACGTTCGCTCGTAACCATGCTGGGGAGTCGGATGACCTTGATTCCTGAGCATATTTTGTTGCTAGCTGGCGTTATTGATGTTACCGTAATAAATGCCTTGTTTGTGTCAGCCAATGTGTTCTTTTGTTCGCACCTCACAGCAAGGCTCGCCGTGATTGGCGTGCGTTCAGTAACGCTCACAATCACGGGGTCGGCTGTTTTGAACTGTGTCGGCTGTGGTTGAGCGGGGAGAACGTATTTATCCGCCTTAATACCCCCCCCCCCCCCGTATGGCTACCATCTGTGAGTAGTTCTAGAAAGTCCATGCCTTTTCTGCAATACATTTCATGTTTACGACTTCTCAAAATGACGAAGTTGACTATACTGAATATTTTTGCCCCAGCATCATACATCGTCGCCACTGACACTTTCACAGACTGCGTAAAATAAAGCCATCGTGTCATGCACTTAGGTCAAAGCATAGTCCACATTCAAAGACTATGGTCAAAGTTGCCTTCTCTAGTTTAGCGCCGCTATAATGCGTAGTGATTACAGTTAGCGGTGAGAGAGACTCCTGTGCAGACTGCGCCCATACCGGCAATATTCGTCGTTACGCAACTCCCGCGTTCGGCGAGCCACCACGCAATGCAAGTGGTATTGATATAGTGCGCATTTTAAGTGAACAGGGCCGGGCGTGTACGGGGAACGGCGAACTCATTGTGCATAGTTAGGAAAAGGTCGCCGGGTATCACGCACTGTCGGTGCGCACTATGAACTAAAGAAACACTGTCACACAAGATTCCTTTACGAAGCTATGAAATTCCACTAACATTAGATGTCGCGTATCCAGTGACTAAGAGAATGTAATACCAAAGAGCATGTATCCGCCATCAGTGCGATAACTACTTGAGACCTGGATATGAAAAATTAATGCGTGAGACTGCACAAGAGAACCTCAGGGAGTCATCCATGGAAGGAGGTTAAGTGGCATAAAAAAACAATTCTAGGCTTTTGTTGTGAGCCTTGCTGCTACCTGGTAAACATGGTCAAAGTCGTAGGCAATCCGAGCGCCTAAGCCCAAATTTGTCCGAACATGGAGCTTTCCTCTCTGCTTTAGAAATTTCGTAATTCTCTCTGTATTCGAAAATGGGGGGCCTGGAGCCGAAAGACATAGAAATAATAAATTTATGTTTATCATGTTTTAGAGCTACACTTATATCTAAAGCGTTCGAAAAAAATTCGGTCTTCATAGACTTCTGGCGTCAGGAAGATAAAGCACATACCGCATCCACGTCACCACCGATACGTTGCCGGCAATAGTGACTTTTTAACTACAAAACAGCGCTGCGACCGACGAAGAAAGAAGTGCCCTGTGGTCGCATAGCTGTTTTGGTGATAAAAAAATGTCACGACTAGCTCAGCTTTCCGTCTTGCTGAGGAAAAACGGTAATACTGAGCGCGACATTAGACACCTTTAGCATACCGCGTACCGTGTTACCGGTACCAGAGTACCGGGAGCCTGCGCACAGCCAATACGCGTGAGCTAATCGCCTCACGCCCGGAAGCTGCGCGCGCGCCTGCAGCATCGGGACCAATCAGCGCGTGCTCAGCGGCGGTGCGGGAGCTCGCCCACCACCGGTGAACACACGCTGATTGGTCCAGTTACGACATGCGCGCGCAACTGCAGGGTACCTAGTGCCGTCAAGGCGATCTGCGCATGCGCACTGATGGCCCGCGGACTTTGGGCTGCCCGGGAACAGTAATCGCAGCACCGTATGATAAAGGTATCTAATAAGAGCATAAGGCTGCCTGCTATGCTTCTCACGTTTCTTCCGGCGAGCCATCCGTTCCTGACGTCCCGGCCTCGTACCCACGTGACGACTGCACTCCAGACGCACTGGACCCCTTCACACTGGGTCTTCCTCTGTCCACAGGCTGCCGCTGGTGCTTGGGAACAAAGCGATGCGTTTGTATTAGGAGAACTTCATAAGCATCCCAAACAATAATCAAATGAGGAAACATTCTGACAGGAACACTTGAGCGAAGCTTACAGCTAAAGCATCATCAGCCTGGCTACACCCACTGCAGGGCAAAGGCCTCTTACATGTCCCCATGTCTCTCATTTGATTCTGACTACCTTTAGTCTTACCCGTAAGTTCCTTTTTTTTTTCACTGCATGAAGTTGCCAGTCACATGCGTATGGCCGATTCCCCTTTCCTTTCATGGACATTCTGCAGACGTGCTCCTTTCACCTTTTGCACTTGTTTTGAACAAACCATGCGCAATTTCGCAACGATCAATTTCGACACTGCGCTTGTACAGACTGCGTGACCATCATGCCCCGCCAAAGTTGTGCTCATACTGCTTGCAGGTCTGCATGTACTGCGTGCCCGTGTACTGTGTGATGGCAGTGGACGCTATAAAGAACCCCAGGTGGTCGAAATCATCCGGAGCCCTCTACTACGGCGTCCCTGATGGCCTGAGTCGCTTTGGGACATTAATCCTATAAAGCCATAATCCTTTATGCTGAAGCATACTAACTTATACCCCTGCCACACGGCAAATTTAATGTCATTCTCATCGAATGACATTTGTTCGACTTAATGTCATTTTTTCTGCGCGCTGCTACACGGCAAAAACTAATGTCATTTGCAAATGATGGCGATTGCGATGGAAAGAGAGTACAGCATACAAAAAATTCGATGTATGCTTCAATACGTTGCAAAAAGTATTGCTTTGCTAATGGAAACCGATTCTAAAATCTTCATCCTCATTTTAATCAACGTATTTAGATAGGCGCGCTGTGCGAGGGATCTAAAAACGTTGATTTCAATAACGTGTTGATCACTGCTATCCACCACAAGTTCAAGCCAAGCCAAACTTCAGCCAGCGGCGGCAGGCAAATGGCAAACGTCATATTGTGAAATGCTCTCTATGGTGAAATTAGACAGTATTAGCTGTGCGTCCGCAAAAGCTTTGCGCATGCTACGGGCGCACCTTGCGCGCACTGCCGCCCGTCCTCACAACAGTTTTGGTAGGGAGCACGGTGGTTGGGTGTGACTAGCGTAGCGCGCGAGAAGCATAACATACTGTGGCGCCATCTAGACGATAGCAAGTCAAACCTCCTGAACTGAGTGCCGAAAAAAACGTTTTTCTCTTTTATTAACGGCAGTAATGAATGCATTCGAAGGCTTTGTTTTTTTTTTTTAATGTAAATCAATTGGATGAAATGAAAATGTAGATTCTAGTGCAAAGTTGGAGAAATACTTCGCTCGGGGTCGTTGCTATGACGACAGTGTACGCCGTACATAGTTATGCCTAGCATCAAGAAATTCTGAAATTTATCTCAAAAGCGACTGATATTTCAAACCTATATTGTTACGGAGGGATGAGAATGCACAAAATAAAAGCGAATACAACCGTTTAGAGCAAGCTATCGCGTCGAAAAATGCAGCGGTGACGCAGTATTCGGTCCGAAGCGGGCGATCTGGGCGTCGCCATGTTGTGAATGTTAACCACGCAAGGCTGGTAGCGAGAGTGAGTTTTATTTTTTTCCAATTCTATTTGGCATTTTTATAAACATAAATGAACGACAGCACAATCGTAGGGACGCGGAAATATTACAGTGCTTGTGACGTTTTTGTAATCGTGTTTTTCGGTGTATATTCTCACCAAGTCTCTGGTGTCGAGGGAACACATTAGCTCGGACGTCGCAGGCGAATGTGTTCAGGGAACTCATTCGATACCTAATGTCGTTTTCATCGAATGACATTAGAGTTTCTCGTGTGGCAGCAAACTAATGTCGTTTTGAACGAATGTCATTCGATGGGAATGACATTAAATTTGCCGTGTGGCAGGGGTATTACACACGCTTCTGAACAGGAATGTTTGCAAATATTTTGCAACAATACAGCTTTAATCTTCATTGCTTCTGGTCCCAGCTGCTACTTTCTGTGTTTGTGCATCAAGCAAATAGGAACATTTTCAGTGCGGCTTCCTTTCAACTTTGTGTTGCTCTTCATTGCACCCTGCGTTATTGGCTTGCGTAGACAACAAACAGGGCTCCATCCCTGAAGCTGGACGGTGCCCGAAGCAGTTCTCGCTATCAGACTCGGCGACAATTTCATTCCGCAACACTGACTAACGGAGTTCACGTTATCGGTGTATGCGACTGTTCTCGTAAGCAGCCGCATGGCAAACGTAAATTTTTTTTTTGACATATCTGCGCTTACACACTTAACATGGTGACTGATGACAGAGCATTGATGGGTGACCTTGAAGTTTCAAGTGCTTTTTAGAAGTTTCCACTCAGCAGTTGGACCTTGACTATAGTCGGATACAACCTAAGTCTGGAGTGAAGCTCCGCCCATATTAAGGACCGCCGTACTGGATTCCTTCAAGACAAAAAGTTGTCCGCTGTTGTTAAAACTTTTCTTGTTGCCTGAACAAGAAGCTAATGACAAGAAAAAATAAACTCTAGCCTCATGACAGCTGCATTAAAGCCAAGCACTAAAAAGCTAATTTCACTCACTCTTGTGATTGGCAAGCGAAGGAATACAGGACGCCGCAGACTGTAACCCACTGTGAACAATGTAACTGCTGTTTTTTTTTTAAAGTTGTGTCCTTCTATAAAAGCCAATCTGAATATTATTCTTGACATACACTGGTAAGCAGGTCTTCATGACTTGAGAAACTGAAATTCATTCCGCGTAAATTTTATTCCTCTTGTTACTGCCCTCCAGCTGTCCGGATTTGCGTTGTTGGTTTGCCTGAACAGAATTATTCCCTCATTAGTTTCAATAATACGTCACTGTACTATTCGCACGCTCGTCAACATCACTTTAGTCTCAACTTTAATCCTGTTGCAGTGTTCATGAGTTCAGGTCCTCAAATAAGCGCTGCTATTCCTCCACCGAGTGGCTTAGCAAACAGTATGTTACTGGCACGGTTTCCAGTAACCCTTATGCAAGACTTTTTTTCCATTCAACCCTGAATATGCGTCTTGTTGACGTGCAATGAAAAACAGCCGAGATATTCTGTAACCTTACTTTACGCGTATTCCACCCGTGTCTACTACTGAGGATGACTAGCGACCGTGCAGTCTACAGAGATTTTAATGCCAAAGCTTTTATTCGCCCATCAGTGGCGTTCGTCCGACGAGAGAGATCCACAGCCAATCCAACACTATCCACAAAGTAACACATACATTGGCTAAACTGACTAAGCAGTCCTTTCTTGGTAAAAAAAATAATAAAAGAACATTTTAAAAACTACTAAAGAAAAAGAACCAAAAGAAACAAATATACGCGACAAAAATGAACAATAAGTAATAACAAATATACACCTTTGCACTAAGGGTCCCCAGCCGCTCCCATATTGGTTCCTGGACTGTCCTGAGCACATCGCGAAGTGGCAGTGGAACCGGTTTCTAACAGTCCAGAGAGGAGGTACTTTGGCAACTCCCTCGCCCAATGGATAGGTATGCCAAGGTAACGACATAAAAGGAAAAAAATTGCGGGCAGGAAGAGAGGACAGGGAAAAGCTTACGCATTTCCGCTCTTAAGCAGGCGTAATTGCCATCTTCTAATTTATTCTCGCCTCAACATATGCGCCCCCACTGCACCTAAATTGCCCTCACTTTTTCTGAGCAGCGAATGCCAATGCACACTGCTCGTTTGCTCTTTCCAATCGCGGTCTTAATCGCAAGCTTTAGACAAAAGTGTAGCATGGTGTTCATAAAACACTTACTGCTTTCAGCCTCTGGCTTGGACTCTGCAGCCCGACTAGCACAGGAGGAAAGAGACACCAGTGGCCAAACCTCCGAAGGACGTTGACACATCCAAGGCGCCGATGCACCCTGCGGAGATCAGTCATACTTCTGTGCATGAACAGCTCTACGTTGTCGTTAACCACTCTGCAATTTAGTCAGCAGCCAGCACCACGGTTCTCGGCATGAACTTTGTGCATGCTGAGATGAGAGGATGCATTTAGTTTCTGTCACTGTCAGGGCGTGTGTTTGGGTTAGTTGGTTTTCCATGTCGTACAAAAGTTGGCGCAAAGAACAGGACGACGGAAGACGCAACTTCCGTCACCAGTGTGGTGTCTTCCGTCCACCATTAGCTACACAGCTGAATTCGGAGTATGAGGAAGCCTCTAAAGGATGATATTTTATTGCACCGAGCAAATTTTTACGGTGTTCCTTTGATATACCAGGAGTTTCAGGGAAGACTTCAATGTCAAAAACAGTTTTTTTCGAGCTACAACTTATGTTTTCAGCATGGTACTATTACTTTTGTAGGCAGATGAAAGAAAACAGGTGAATCGCCTTAAGTAGTAAGCCGGCTAACCATTTTTGAATAAGTAGCTAATTTCTAATAGTCCACTCTTAGAGTTAGGCACCTTGTTGCAATTAGATCTTGAAACTAGGAAAAACCACCTAGGCAAAAATAGTTTCACAACGACAAAAGAGACGAGGAGACAACGGACAGGCGCCTGTCTGTTGTCTCCCCGCCTCTTTTGTCCTTGGAGTAATTTGCGCCTAGGCGGTTTTGTTCCAAATTTCAAGATGCAAAACCGACTAGCCCGTCAACAAGCCTTACTGTGCAATTAGATATTTGTCGCCGATCATTAAACTTGGCTTATTGAAGATAAAACCTTATGATGTACCATGTGTACCAAAGGTACACAATGGTGGCTTGTTCTTTGACCTTGACGGTCGACCTTTGACTTTCACCTTAGATGGTTTTCGCCGAGTCGTCAACGTAGGGCGCATGTACAAAACGCCGCGTAGCCGGGCTTGCCTCATTAAGCATGGAAGAAGAGTCGGGACCGTCTGTCTGTCTATGCCACAGCTGCCGCTCGACCTCTGGGTATAGCCGTGGTTAAACCCTGCCTAGCTTTTTAATGCAGACATGCATTCCTGGCCTCGAGCTTGCTCTTTTCGTGTACATGTCCGGCAACTCACCTTTGGGGTTGTCTTTGGGGCTTGATGGATGGGCATTCGTTCGTTGCTGCGATGCTCGTACTTAACTTGACGTCACACTATGCCCATGCTCTCAGAGATCGAAACCGAAACTGACTTCGTTAAATGGTGTGGTAGTTAAGTCGTGCTTCGAAATTCCACCGTTCTGGACCACGAGCTACCTATTGAAGTAAAGATCTCAAAACATAAATATGTGTCTACACACCTTTAACAGGGCTAAGCGATAGCATTCCTTGGTGGTGTGCCTGGGTTGCGCCAGAAGGGACGGAGGTTCGATTGCAGCACTTGACAAACCAGTTTTTCTTTAAAGCGATATTGCCTGGCGGTGACGTCACGACCCAGTTGACCAACCAAGATCTTCCTGTCACAACACCGACATTCGCCCGGTTTTCAGCCGAACTACAGTCTTAAAGCCATGGAGTTAAAAGGGGGCTAGTCGGTTAGCCGGACAGCAGAGTAGATTGAAACCCCCCCCCCCCCCCGCACAGTCCTGCAGCGTGAATGGGAGCAACCTTTGAATTTACCTTGCCTCTTCTCTTCCTTACCGTTCTTTTCAAAAACTTTTGTTCCCTCTGTTTCTCTGAATTGGGTGCTGGCCGGCATGATTCTCAAGGCCGCGACCATCGTGATCAAATGTACCACAGACACTGCCGATAATAAGATTTCGGAAATCTGTAAACTTACAGGCCGGGGGGTCGAGGACAGCGGTTCCGGAGCAACGGAATCCATCCCGTCGATTGAGGAAAAGCAGAGATTGTGATCGTGAGTGGAGGCGGGCCCCGGCGCAGAACGACCGCTGCGGAAGAACGAAAGCGAATAAAATTAAAAGGAAATCTTAATACATCTATCTGCGCATAATCTAATGCATAACACTAATACCTAATACACGTCTCGTCCGGAGGCATGGTTGGCTTGCATAAATTTGCCTCTTCTCGGGGGCATATTGTAAACGTTGGCCAGCTTTTGCTACATGCCACACGGAACACGTGTACTCCCCTGAACGGGCCACCTGAAGAAGGCGATGCCCCGAAGACGATGACGCCCTGAAAGCAATGCCTTCTTTGTAGAGCATGAGCCGCCGCGGTGGCTCGGTTGTTATGGGGCTCGACTGCTGACGGGAAAGACGCGGGTTCGATCCCTGTAGGGAAGCTCGCTTTCCGATTGCGGCAAAATGCTAGATGACCGTGCGATGTCAATGCACATAAAGAACTCGAGGCAGTTGTGTTTATCTCTGGAGTAGGAATAGAGTTGTTGGAAGGGTCGGTGAGCTGTGCTTCAGAGACTTTTTGTAAGGTGTCAACTGGAAGAATGAGCAGGAGTGTCGCTCATTAATAAAGCATATTTGACTTTCTGAGACGATAACAAGTTTGACAGAAACAATGCATCTTTATTGTTTCATTTTGTCTATACATAGAAAGAAAAATGATTAATGTTAGAAGATCAGAAGGAGACAGCCTGGGTGAGGGAACAAACGGGAACTAATGACATCTTGGTCGAAATCAAGAGGAAGAACGGGGCTTGGCATATAATGCAAAGGCGAGATTAGTGCTGGTCCTTAAGGGCAACGGAGTGGATTCCAAGAGAAAGTGTAGCAGGGGACGGCAGAAAGATAGGTGGGTGGATGAGATTATGAAGTCTGCGTGGTACGGGGCAGCAACCGGCGAATGACAGGGTTAATAATTTGAAAGACGTGAGAGAAGCCTTTGCCCTGCAAGGGCCTAATCAGGCAGATGGTGGTGATGGTAATGTCGGTATCACGTGCCTGTAAGTTTGTATTATGTATATATTTTTATTTTTTGACACATTTTACAGTCAACATCGCTTTTTTGTACAGCGCATTCTATGCTCATTACTTGATACGCTGCTTGCTATGGCATACTGAGGCCAAACAATGTTGGTTGTATGTAGGTTGTATGGGGTTTAACGTCCCAAAGCGAATAAGGGTATGAGAGACGCCGTAGTGGAGGGCTCCGGAAATTTCGACCACCTGGGGTTCTTTAACGTGCGCTGACATCGCACAGTACACGGGCCTCTAGAATTTCTCCTCCAAAGAAATTCAACCGCCGCGGCCGGGATCGAACCCGCGTCTTTCGAGTCAGCAGCCGAGCACTATAACCGCTGAGCCACCGCGGCGGCCTGAGGCCAAGCAATGGAAAAATTGTCCATTATATTAGACAACAGATACGCAGGCAGCCGAGGAACGAGGTTCAATGCCAAGCAATGGAAAAATTGTCCATTATACAAAAGATACGCAGGCAGCCGAGGAACGAGGTTCAATGCCGTTAAAACCTAATTCTCAGCTTTTTCAAAAAACTATGCTGCTGTCTAGTCAGTGTACCCAATTTGGCATTGCTTTTTTTCTCTAGAGAAGCTGTTATAAACATGGGATTTAGTTAGAGCATATACAGTGGCGGTCACAATAAAGCAGTCCGAATCACTCGCAACTTACAGAGGTCGTAATGTGCTGAGCCCACATTAGCGCTATTAACAACGGAACCAGGACACGCACACCCAATTCTGGACAAAATCACTTTTAAACAAGAAACCTTCTATGAACGCATTTTTTTTCATTCAATGAAACATTTGACCTTAACAATCAATATATCCGCGCACAAACCGACAGCAGTATTGCATTTTTTTGTGCACTATCGTCTTTGCCCTCGCGAAAGCATTCGCCATTGGTTTTTTATGGCAGCGTTAACTGTTCGATGTGATCGGCGCTGAAACCCTTTAAAAGAAAAAAAAATATTGCTACGTATCAGAAGAATGGAGCATTAACTGAAATGTCTCCCTAACAGTGTCTTGCAATTTCCAAATTTTCAAAATTTTTTCTCGGGGAATGCTGGACAAATATAACCACACTTCTGGGAGGACATGGGGCTCTGATGTTTCATTAAGTTCGAATTGGAGCTAAAAAAGAAGGCGCCAACGTCACCAGCGGTGCGTTGCAGGTGCACAACTAAGAGCGCAAAGCCATCAGCAATGCTCCTCGTGTTGAGTTTTGTAGCGAAAGCTACATTGGCCATGAACTTGCGATTTCGCTGTGGCGGCGCTCCGAGGAGGCACAGAGACCGACCTTGAGCGGTTGCCTAGCAACCGCCGCAGCTGGCGGACGCCGCGCGCTCGCCACGCCATCTGGCGTGACCTCACACCATGGGCCTCGCCGCGGAGCCGCCGCCGCCGTTTGGTATGACGTCACACCGCTTGCCTCGTCGTCGCGCTCGCTTTCGCTACGTGTATCGCGGCATAACCGAGGTAAGCCACTGCCCATTTTTCTTGCGGGCCCCTTACGTGCTCAGGCTCTTCGGATTCCTGTGCTGGAATGGACCCACATGACTGCACTCAAGGCATACTGGACACCGGACTCCGTTGTCTTGATACAGGGTTGTCGCTATTGCTAGACCTTCGGAACAAAGCGATGCATGGGTATAAGGAAAACATTATTGACATGGAAAAAAACAATCGAATGAGTAAATTTTCTACTAGTAAATCCAGAGTGAAGGCTACAGACATAGTCGGATACAAATTAAGTCCGCAGTGAAGCTCCGCCCACGTTCAGCCTCCGCACACAGAATTCCTCCACGACGAAAAAGAAGTCCACTGCATAAACTTTTTTCTAAACACGAAGCTTAAGAGAAGAAAAAAATTAGGAGCTCTAGAATTTTGATACGTGGATTGTTTGATATTGCCACGTATCATTGTAGTGTTTGTTCACGCTCAAGGCTGTAGGAAAGGGTTATCACTTTTGTTCGTGACCCGAGAAGCGACCAGTCTAATCTCGATTGATCGCAGCCATGAAAGGCTGCATCTAGGTTTTTCCAGATTACTGTAGATGATCTTGTCCTGCTATCTGGAAGTTTCCTTGCTGGCTTTAAATTGAGCGATGCCGCTAGCGGAGGACGTTCGTAGTTCGACGACTGACGAACATGTTTGTTGCTTACGCCGCCGCCGAGTGATTCAGTTCTTTTGCGGGCGCAAGTCAGCCCAAATAAAGAGCTTCGTTTACAAGACTTCTTGGTGTCTTCTTGACCGCTGGACTGCCGTCACTACAACGTGACATCTGGTGGAGGTGCTGGGTAGCCTTCCAGGTACCGGACAACCCCTGCAAGCCGTGACGCCAGCCCTTTGAGTTATTCGCCGGAAGACCTGACTCCAGTCTACCACGCAGCCTCTGGAGCCTCCAGCCATGACGTACGCCGCAGCAGAGCGCCGTCCTGTACCTCGACGACGGGACCCAAGCCCCTATCGCCCTTAGCCAGCTGCGCTGGAGCGCCGCCCTCTCGCTCCAACTCGCCCGTCCTACGAGCGTCGTACACGGCCGAGGAAATGCGTCGAGTGGAGAACACCCGAACAGCGCCGCCCACAATGCTTCCACTGCGGAGAAGCCGGTCACATTCTCCGGTACTGCCCATACAGGAGAATGGGCATCCGAGGGCTCCCTTACGACGCCCCACGACCCCGACCCGGCCAGCGACCAGCCGAAATCGAGGATTTTTTTGCGTCGGGAAGGATACTCATCACCGAGCCGCCTATCGCGTTCTCCGTCGCCATCGTCACCGCGCTAAGTATCTCCTAGCCGAGGCTACGCAGTGCGTGGACGCTTCCCCAGCCCCCGAAGGTTAAACTGAATAAAGCAGCCTCTGGAGGTGAGGTTGCTTCTGAGCGCAAGAACTAAGATCCTCCATCGACGAAAACAGAAGACCATGCCCCCTACGACGACGACGAACCCTACGACAACGGCGACCCCTACGACAACCTACGACCCCTACGACAAGGACGACCCCTACGACGACGACGACCTCTACGAAGACGACGACCCCTACGAAGACGACGACCCCTACGAAGACGACGACCACCTACGACGACGACGACGATCCCTACGACGACGACGACGATCCCTACGACGACGACGACGATCCCTACGACGACGACGACGATCCCTACGACGACGACGACGGTCCCTACAACGACGACGATCCCTACGACGACGACGACGATCCCTACGACTACTACGACGACAAATACGACGACAAAAACTACGACAACACCGACGACAACACCGACGACGACAGAGCCAGACTTGAAGCTTTTACCTTTGCCCTTGCACCTTATTAGGAAAGCTAAAGGACTCTAAGTTCTCGAAGCCTTCTCCGTGTTTAATTTCATTTTAAAGCATCGAGACGATGCTTCTTTGGAAGGGGGGTAATGCCACGTATCATTGTAGTGTTTGTTCACGCTCAAGGCTGTAGGAAAGGGTTGTTATCACTTTTGTTCGTGACGCGAGAAGCGACCAGTCTAATCTCGATTGATCGCAGCCATGAAAGGCTGCATCTAGGTTTTTCCAGATTACTGTAGATGATCTTGTCCTGCTATCTGGAAGTTTCCTTGCTGGCTTTAAATTGAGCGATGCCGCTAGCGGAGGACATTCGTAGTTCGACGACTGACGAACATGTTTGTTGCTTACGCCGCCGCCGAGTGATTCAGTCCTTTTGCGGGCGCAAGTCAGCCCAAATAAAGAGCTTCGTTTACAAGACTTCTTGGTGTCTTCTTGACCGCTGGACTGCCGCCACTACAACGTGACAGTATAGTCAAACACTAAAAAGTGTATTTCGCTTACTGTTGCGGTTAACTAGCGGTAAAACACAGGATGCCGGGGAACGCAACAGGAACCCATGTGCTGTGCGATGTCCGCGTAAAGCCCTCCAGGAGGTCGAAATTCTTTCCGCTACGGCACCTCTTTCTTCCTTTCTTCGCTTACTCCCTCCTTTATTCCTTCCCTTACGGCATGGTTCAGGTGTCCGCCGAAATGTGATAGAAATACTGCGCCATTTTCTTTGCTTAAGAACCAATTCTCTATTTGCATTTGGACACAACTGCATTCCCATAAATTCGTGCGTGTCATGAACGAATTCCAGAGTGACAGCACAGGTGTAGACGGGTAAGAGGAGCAGGCACACGCAGAGAGCACACACTGCTGAAGAAACGGCGCATTAATGTAACGCGTGATACATAATGAGCCATTAAAAAATACCTCGAAGAAACTCTTTCGATGGTGCCTCTGATATTAGCGTGCTGCTGATGCTGCTTAAGTACTAGTACCAGTGCGACTCACACACGCGCCAGAATATTGCCACTGCACCGCCCAAATCTATTCGTGCTGTTGCTCTGCTATTTGTGCTCCGATTAGGTCTATGATATCGAGTTATACCTTCAAATCTATGTGAAAATCGATGTTCGTCTTAGTGCTTCGCCATTCCATTCCCATACACTGACAAGCTGCGGCGAATCGGACGCTGAAACAATCCAATCCCGTTACTCTCACCACTCCTTCCGAGCTCATTCATCAGCTAGCACACATCGTAAACTTAACAGAGATTGCTAATACGCAGCCCAGAACGACGCACTTAAAACACTTACCCCCTTGCACATGCATCACGGAAGTCTCGGTGCCACTAGCGCCAGAGGCAGCCTAGTCCCAGTCAGAGAAGCAGGTTTTTGCAGCTGCTTCTCTTGACGACGTCGCATCCAAAACGCCGGTGCTCCCTGCGAAGACCATGGATGCCCACGTCACTAGATGCACGCAACACCAAACAGGCAGAGGCTACCCGCGGTCCCTCCAAAGTAAGGAGCAAGTTTCGATGTCTGGGGCGCTGCAACGGCGAGGCCAGAAATTCTATAAACAACCTAGTTTTTTCGTAAGGTCTGAGGCTCTTCCGTACTCCATTCTGTATGCAGAAAGTCGCTTGCATATTTTTAGAATATTTTTACTCTTTTACAATGGACCCACATGACGACTGCACTTTGAGACAATACTGGGCACCGGACTCCGTTGTCTTGACACAGGGTCTTCGCTATCGCTGGTGCTTCCGAACAAAGCGATGCATCGTTATAAGGAAAACAGAAAACATTATTGACATCCAAAAGAACAATCGAATGAGCAAACTTTCTACTAACTTTGGTTTGTTTTGGTTTGTGGGGTTTAACGTCCCAAAGCGATTCAGGCTATGAGGGACGCCGTAGTGGAGGGCTCCGGAAATTTCGACCACCTGGGGTTCTTTAACGTGCACTGGCATCGCGCAGTACACAGGCCTCTAGAATTTCTCCTCCAAAGAAATTCCAGCTGCCGCGGCCGGGATCGAACCCATGTCTTTAGTCTTTAGGGTCAGCAGTTGAGCACCATAACCACTGAGCCACCGCGGCGGCACTTTCTACTAAGTATATTCTGAGTGAAGTGTACAGCTACAGGTCGGATACAACTTAAGTCTTCAGTGAAGCTCCGCCCACATTCAGCCTCCGCGCACAGAATTCCTCCGCGACGAAAAAGTAGTCCACTGCATAAACTTTTCTTGTTTTCTAAACAAGATGCTTATCACAACAAAAAAAAATTACGAGGTCTAGAATTTTTATACGTGGATTGTTTGATATAGCCAAACATCAAAATAGCTGATTTCGTTTACCTTTGCGGTTAACCAGCGGAGAAATACAGGATGTCGTGGATCGCGGCCCATTGTTAGGAGCTGCTGTTAAGTTGCATTCTACTAAAGAGCAGGCTCTTAGACATCTGCTTAAGCAATGAGATCAGACTTAACCCAACTTTCAAAAGTAGGCTTTTTGAGTTATAATGGCGCTTTTTTCGGCATAACATTGTCACGGGTGTAGCACATCAGAATACAGCTCAGACGTGGTAACTAGCAGATTTATTAACTGATATTGATTAGTTAGCTCTTTAACTATTATCGTTAGCCTGCCTAATTTATGAGAGGCTTGTAGCGCACCGTAAGCAATATCCATATCAGTTTTTAGAATTTCTCAAATGCAGTTACGCTCTGCACTGTGATCCAACAAACTTTGGCCATTTCAACGAGTTGCGTGCACTGGAGACGTTGTTTTGCCTGCAAGCTTCTCGAAACGGCGTGTATCTTAGCGCGATGTAGCCAAAATTTGTTGGGTCACAGCGCCGAAGGTAAGCGCGTTTTCTAAATTCTAAAAACTTTTAGTGATAATACTTACGGGGGGCTACACACCTCTCAATAATTAAGGAGCTAATAGCGATTGTTAAAAAGTTGACAATTCAATATTAGTAACCAGCCCGCCAGTTAGCACGCTAGTTAGCTGATAGCTGTTTTCACAGACGGTAATGTGCACCTACCACGAACTGCAAATAAGACCACATTAGACGAATAATAGAAGGCGCTCGTCTACCTAGCCGGAGTAACCCGGTTCGAACCCGACCCTGGTGGCCGCGTTTCGATAGAGGGGGAACCAAAAGGCACCTGTGTGCTGTGCGACATGTGGTCGAAATTATTTCCGCTACAGAACCTCTTTCTTCCTTTCTTCTCTCATTCCCGCCTTTATTCCTTACCTTAAGGCATGTTTGTTCAGGTGTCCGCCGAAATGGGATTCAAATACAACGCTATTTCCTTTCCACAAGAAACAATTTTCAATTTCCATTTGGAGAAAACTGCATTCCCACAGATGCGTGTCTTGAGCGAGTTCCAGAGTGGAGCAGTGACGTAGACGGGTGAGAGGAACAGACACAGGCAGAGAACACACAGCGCTGAAGAAGCAGCGCATTATTCTAATGCGCGATTAAAAAATTTCTCGAAGAAACTCTTTCGGTGGTGTGTATGCTATTTGTGTGCTGCTGATTCTGCTTAAAGCTGCGCTGAACAGCAATCTGAACTCATGTTTTTACCGCCGGAACTCGATCTACGCGTTCCGAGCGTTCTTAGAAACTTCCAATTAGCCCTGTGCGGCCGGTTTCCCTAATTCAAATCCGATTAAACTTCCCGGCTTCGGCCTCTTTCTTTACTTCCCCGCAGACGGTGGGAGGAGTCCACCAACCTTTCAACCAGTCCCGTGGCGGCTTGCCGCTGTGCCGTCGACGCAGTGACACGTAGTTATCGGCGAAAGCAAAGAGTCCAGGCGTATTTTTATTTTCGTGGGCCTAATTTGCAGCTATGTAGTCTCTGGCTAGACCAATTTATTCACGGACGCCTAAAAAAACAAAATAAAAGCGAAAGCAAGCCGCTACGCGACTGCCTTAAAGGCCCTCTATGCGTTGGTCGACACCGCCCACCGTCTGCGGGGAATTAAAAAAAAAGCGCGAACCGAACGTTAATCCCATTTAAGTTAGGGAAATCGGACGCACAGGGCAATCATTCGGAGTTTTTAAGAATGCTCGGAACGTTTATATCGAGTTCCCGCGGCAGAAAGACAAGTTAAGATTCCTCTTCAGTGCACCATTAATTAGCACCACCAGTGCAGTTGACACGCGCGGTCGAATACCACCACTGCACAAACGAAATCTTTCCGTACTGTTGCTCAGCTATATATGCTCCGATTAGGTCTATGAGATCGAGTCATACGTTACAATCTATGTTAAAATCGATGTTGGTCTTGGTGCTTAGCTGTGCCATTCCCACACTCTGACAAGATGGTCGCTGCGACGAATCGGACGCTGAAACAATTCTATCCCTTTATTCTCACCACTTCTTCCGAGCCTATTCATCAGCTAGCACTCATCGTAAACTTAACAGAGATTCCTAATATGAAGCCCAGAACGACGCCCTTAGCACACTTACTATTGTGCAGAATGAAGCGCAAAAGATCCACCGCGATTACCGCCAGAGGCAGCCTGGTCGCATGCAGAGAAGCCGGTTTCCAGGCTGCTTCTCTTGACGACGCCGCATCCAAAACTCCGGTGTTCCCTGCGGAGACCACGGATACGCACGTCACTAGCTGCAAGCAACGCCAAACAGGCAGAAGGTATACCCCAGGTCTTTCCAAAGTAAGGAACAAGTTTCGATGTTTTGGGCGTGGCAACGGCGAGGCCAGAAATTTTTTACCCAAAACAATAAACAACCTCGTTTCGTCGTAAGCTTTAAGGCTGTTCCATACTCCATTCTCTGTGAAAGCATTAGTCAAGCGAGAATGGCCAGCGTGTTTAGGCGAAACCATACCCAGCGATTCTAAACGATGCTAAATGATGGACTATTATCATAAGGAACTCATTTAGATGGCGGCGACTATTTGAGGGTTCTACGACCCAAAAAAGAATGTGCGTTCGACTTGCACACGCGCACATGTAGCGGGCAAGCCATCGCACTCGGCAATTATCCTCTGCTCCTTTCCTGCCGCAAGCTCACTCTGGTGTTACATTGTTATAACTTCAGTTTAACCATAGCCCACAAACTGCGGGCAAGAACATCAGCCAGCGAAAGAACGCTATACGCCCTTCATGGAGCATATTGGCGAAGGTATGGCCAGCAATTGCCGCTTAATTTTCACATATGGCAAAACACGACTGCTCAAAAGAGACCACACGAGTAACATATGAATAACATGCTTCTGAGTGTAAGTAATAAAGCAGCGGTGCATCGATTTTTCTTTCCTCAACAATCAGAAAACGGGCGCCACGAACGAGTTCGCTTTCCCAAGAATCACTAGGCTCTCGTACTATGCCGAAGGCTTTCGAAATGAGAACACGGAAAATGAATTTTATCTCACTAAGCAAAAGAAACAAACTTTTTGAGCGACCCCCGCCCACGGTGTGCATACAAGCACCTCAACGCAGCGAACACAGCGCAGCAGACGACGCGAGGCATGCCCTTGTGACGTCCGAGACCAGAGGTTGCGAGACCAGCAAGCAGTTCACGGAAGAAACGAAAAAAAAATCATTGTAAAGATATCGATCGTACAGCGGGGATTTCTAATTTAACGTGTCGGTAGTTAAATGCAATGACCAGGATATGCGCGAAAATGGACTGCCGTGACCCCTTAAAAAGAAGTATTTTGCCGCATATCAGAAGCACGGACCTTCAATATATTCTTAAAAGTATCGTACAATATTCCAATTTTCATATTGTTTGCCCGAAATTGCTGAACATCATCTCATTTTTGTGGAGCGCTCTGCAGACGGCTTCAACACGAGCAGTGCAAAACAGCTAATAATAGACCCTCAAGCACCACTGCGAAACGATAAAGCAGATTCTTAGAAGTATTCCTTGAGAAAATAATGACACTTGGTTAAGGCAACTTTGCACGTGTGACTGCGCTTGCATACGCGTCGACGACTCCTTAAAAGTTCTCGCAGGCAAAGTTGGTCTCTTCGGTTAACCACGCCTGTGCTATACGGTAGCGCTAAATAGAGCACGCCTAGAATTATCAGAATTAGGCCTCATTTAAAAAAAAAAAAGAGTTGCCAACCGAACTACACTTCCCAGTGGGCATTGGAACTCTCTTAGACATCCCATGGACGTCCTATAAAAGTCCACAGAACGTCCAGGAGAGTTTCAGTGCCCATTGGGCTCCCGCTTTCGCGATTAAAACAGCAGGTTAGGCAGCCGGCTTTGCTTTGCTCGCCAGCAACGCACGCACGCTCTGAGGCCGTAGTGTGACGAAGTCTGCGAGCTGAACTCGGCATCATGGTGACAGGGGTGAAGCCGGCGGCGAGGTGACAGAGGTGGTGCTGACGCTCACGCTGCTGTGCTGTTCCATGAACTCCGGCAAGGAATGTGCAGTGGCTGGCCCGTCTTCGTGGGATGGTCCATTAAGGTTCATAGCGGCGACATCTGGCGCTACAAACACACATTGACGACGCTAGCTTGGACGAGTTTTTCTTCTTTATAATGAAGCGCAAGACACTATTATAAACGGTTGACCACGCGGTATTCTCCCGCGACCGCTAATTAATTTATAATCGAATTTCTTCCTCGTGCTGTTTCGGTTTCAACAGCCGAACGATGTCTGTGACGTCAGGCAAAGGTTATAGGTCACGGGAGGCAAGCATAACTGCAATACATATATAATCGGTGCTTCTACATTCGTCGTCATTCGGCTTTAGTGGAAAGCTGGTTTCAGCCCTGTAGTGAATTCAAATGATGAAGCAGCTTTTTTACTGCAGTTTTCCTCCCTTCCATTCCTCCTTTCCTCTACAAACAGATGACGGCTGTCCACCGAGATATGCGAGACAGTTACAGAAGTTGCTATATCGTTTCCTCAAAAACAATTTTCATTTTCTTCATTACGGCCCCTCTTTCTCTTGTTTCACTCCCACTTCCTTCCTTCCTGTACTGTGTGGTTCGGGTGTCCACCGAGCTGCCACCACGGCCGAGGTGCAACCACAGCTGAAGTGCGACCATGTTGAAGAGGCGGAGCGGCTGGCATAGTGTAGCTATCGCTAGAAAAAATACTGGTGCTTTAGCTTTGGTTAAACTGAGTTAGAAGCGGTAACTTAACGATGGTTTAGCCTGCCGAAGTCTTGTTATGCTGCTCGTTGAGCGTCTCTTTGATATCTTCCAGGCTAAAGCATCGTAAAGCTATCGCTTCTCACTCGGTTTAGCCAAAGCTAAAGCACCGTCAATTTTATTCCTAGGAGCACCGGAGCTCCTTCCGTCGTGTACTCGGTTAAAGACGCCGCGACGTTACGCCGTATCACGTAAACGCCGCCTTTAGGCTCCTCGGCGAGCCCAAAGTCGATCACGTAACCAAAGTTTGGTTGACCTTGATGTGACCTTGACGTCCACGGCTTAATTGTGACCCTTGACCTGGCCAATTGCTTTACCCTTGGCCTGTCCAATTGCTTGAACATTGGTCTGGCCATTGACCATCCACTGGTTCTCCAAACTTATAAAGTGAAGGTTTGACATTGGAATACTGGTTTGGCGAATATTAACCAGGCAGTGTTGTTTGTGCCACTAGTCTCTATAGTTGAGCCGCTACAGTATCCCTAAGGACCACAATGTCTGGAATGGTGCGGATGAGGGTTTGCCTTAACTTGCGCGAGATTAAGATCTCTACGTGCTCGGATGCACCGCTAAGAAAGAGAAGCCGTCGGTCGGTTAGTTTTGCCAAAGGTGAAAGCATCCATCGCGCATGTCTGCATTCAGTGCTTGGCGAACGCCATACGATCATTTGTGATTTCTAAACGACCCCAACAGTATTGAAGTTTACAAACACCTTTTGCGACAACATGACAGGCTCACATTTTGTTTTCTTCCTTTTAGACGAGACGAAGATACTTACTTACCCAACAATTCTGGACGAAAAGCATTTTTCAACGGTAAACATTTCATGACCGCAATTTTTTATGTATTGCAAGATTTCGGTATAACAATCAATATATCCGTAGATCTCCCTTCGTGCCGGATTTCATTCATCTTTTCCATTAAAGTGGTTCTGAGACACCTTCCGATCAGAGCACACCAACCCACATAATAACTCCATTGTGTTGTCGTGAACACCTGAGCCAAATAATACACTTCTACACGCAGCAGAGAACACAGAATCTCGTGCGAACCCTGTTCGGGCGACATTTTCACGTTCGCACCCTCCTCCGTAGCATGCACGATCCTCCGTAAAACCTCTCCAGATATGTCTATTGCTTACGATTATTTCAGACGTCTGGCAGCTACCACGCGTAGCTGCGGCGGGTCAGGAAGCTCCGCCCTCGGCGGTAGGGGGCAGGAGCAAGTGCGTCGACCTTGCAGCGTGCGAACAGTGACAAGAAGAAAGGGAAAGGCGCGAAGACACTGAGATTTAAACTTTGACCACAGCACAACAAAAAAAAGGAAATCTTGTCAAGAGGATATTCGGGAAGCGGCGTCTTTTAACATCCCAGGCATACCGCAACTTTATTAGAGCCCCTTTAACATTTCTGCTGCCGTCAAAAGCGTTTCCCACTGGTTTTCTATAGCAGTCCTAAAAGCTCGATGCCAGCGATGGAAACACTACAACGAAGAACTTTGCAACATATCAGAAGAATTGACGATATCGGTACCTTACAATTTTCCAATACTCAAAATTTTTGTCGAAGAATATACGACATGTGTCGCATGTCCAGTACGAGGATGTGGTACGCTACCTCACTGCTGCTCTGCTGGAACCTTGGGCGGACGCCGGCTGGTGCACGGGTGTGCAACACGGAGCTGTCTCTCGATGCTGCCGCCACATTCCCCTTGCGCCGCTGCGAGGAGGAATCTGAGGGACGGAATCGGATGAATAAGATTAGGCATACGGTACGGTATAGCGACGTTACGGGGGCCGCATATGCGCATATGGGCTGTAGCAGTGAACGGTTCGGGTTAAATTTACACAGCCTGGCGTTTCAAAACGGGTTTTGGCGTCACATAGCAGACCGGAATTTTTGGTTTGGTTCGGTTTGGTTTGGTTTATTGGGGTTTAGCGTCCCAAAGCAACTCAGGCTATGAGGGAGGCCGTAGTGAAGGGCTCCGGAAATTTCGACCACCTGGGGTTCTTTAACGTGCACTGACATCGCACAGCACACACGCTTCAAGCATTTCTTGGGCGGAAACACTATACCGATGGGTCAACACCGAGGAAGATCTTCCGGTGATTGTAGGCTTGCACTGTTTGTCGTTTTGTGTGAAGTGAAAGTTTTAAACTAATTGGAAAAAGATCAAATAAATATCCACGACTGGGATTCGAACCCCGCGGCGGCGCGAACAGGCCTGCTTCGCAGGCCGCCGAGCGACAGCACTATAGGCTACCGCCGCATCCTCACACGGCTCGTGCTGAACTGCAACACCCTCTCGCGCTGTGCACTCCCCATCGTCGTATTCATCCACTAATACTGCTATGAAACTAATATTCGCGCTTTGAGCCACGTGGCTGTAGTGACAGGTGTGCACATCATGCCTTGGCGTGAATAACGTCGTGGCAGAAACATGGCACTGCAGAGCCATGCACTATGGTGTCGAAAACATTGCTGCAGAAACACGGCATTGGAGCATAGGCCGCTGGCGTACTTTGGGGAAATTGACACTGAGGATGAAAAAGTTGAATAAGTACTTTGACTTGGGCTAGTTGGTCCGTAGCCATGTTTAAAACAGAAAAGCCGCGTATGGGACAAGGAGGAACGTAAAGCAACAGTACAGGCGCCTGTCCTGTTTGAAGAGACTCATAACTCGCTCCCTGGGTCAACCTCAGTCGCGCTTTCAGGTACGTGGCAGTGTAGTTCACCTGGAGAATACTGGAGAGGCTAACAGTCCGTTATTGCAGTTAACTTCAATAAAAAGGCAGTCATCACGACATCGACCCCGCATTCTCTAGGGTAAATTATAGGAAAGAATCGAATAGAACCGCACGGAAACAATGATGAAGTAGCGGCCTTTCGATCTGTTAGTTCCTTCGTTTGAACGTATCACGAAGAAACAGTGTCCAAAGGACAAAGGCTCAGGTGCTCAGAGAAAGCATTGCAAGGGGGAAAAAAACAGTGGGACATCGTAAAGCTCGCTTTTCACCTGTACGCATGAAAACAAATGGATACTGGTTTGGTTTGGTTTATGGGGTTTAACGTCCCAAAGCGACTAAGGCTATGAGAGACGCCGTAGTGAAGGGCTCCGGAAATTTCGACCACCTGGGGTTCTTTAACGTGCACTGACATCGCACAGTACACGGGCCTCTACTGTGCGATGTCAGTGCACGTAAGCATATATCCATCAATGCTGGGCAATATTTTTTTTCAACAGGAAATAGTTTATGAACGCAGTTCTTTGGCATCATATTCCACCATAACAAGCAATCCGCAGATATCCCTCCTCGGTAGACTTGCATTTTTGTGCTACTAACACGTTTTTGTTATCGGCAAAAACGTTACCCATTGCTTTTCTATGGCTGATTGTACTCGATGCGAGCCATGGGTAAACTTTAAAAGAGCACTTTTTCTATGCATCAGAAGAATAGACCATTACCTTCAATATTTTCAAACCAGTACCTTACAATACTGCAAATCCGAAATTTTTCTCCTGGAATGCTGGACTTGTTATTATCATAAGCGGTCAGTAATGCTCTTGGTACATATAAACAAATATAGAAGTCCCATAAGTAGACCTGCGGCCAGCGACCCTTGGCGCCGAGACACCGTACAAAAATAAAAACAAATCATCAGGCTCTTATCATTCAACAGGTACACCTTAAGAGTAGCGAGGCGGAAAAAAGAATAAGATAGCTTCCCTTTCCCAAACATAAAAAGGACTTCGCTACCCTCGGCTGACCAAGCGGGATGGCAGAGATCCGTCGGTGTGCAAAGTCCCTACTGATACTATCGGGCACAAACCCAGGCCTCAAGGAAACAGTTAGCCATGCCCATCGTAACAGAAGTCACCAGTCACGTGGGCTTACTGGCATCCTGGGTCGAAACCTCCGTCGCCTCGGCGCACGTCGATTGGTCGTCGGCTGCACTGCACACTGCTGTACGTGGGCATCCATCTGGGTGGGCAGCTCGCTACCGCCATGTTGCGCTGCTAGGTGGCGCCACCTGAGTGATCAAATTACCAGCACAGTTATCATCATCATCATCAGTAAGAGCTGCTGCATAATGAAATGCCACAGGAATAGGGCCCGACCCTGGCAGTATCGACTAAGTAGGTGCTCCGCGTAGCTTGCCACATCCACGACACACCGATTTTGTCATAATGTAAGCTTCCAATTTACCAAACTTCCACCAAAGGCGTATCCCAGCGCGAATTGGACTGCCTGTATAAAACAAAAAAAACAACTGATCCTACGACATTAACGCCAACGGCATTGAACGCCTGCATCATATTGAAAAAATTAAAATTGAAATTTGATTTTTGAGGAAAGGAAATAGCGCACTATCTTCCTCGAATCTCAGGACACCTGAAGGGTGGGAATAATGGAGGGAGTGAAAGAAAATTTTGAGGGCGCTTAAGCTTCGCCTTTAAGTGTGGGACTCGATAAGGTGTTGCAGGACTGCCGTGGGTGGCGCCACAACAGGGTCCCTCAATGAAGAAGAGGGACAATCGCAATACTGCGGGAAAGGGCGGGACGCTGCAGGCACTGTACTAAACGACACACAGTTTAAAAGATCCCCAGGTGGTCGAAATTACCCTGTAGCCCTCCCCTTCGGCACCTCTCTTTCCTCTTTCCCACCTTCTTCCCCTTCCCCTTGGCGGAGGTGTCCACAGTTGCCACGCCTCTGCTTTCCTCAAAACCCATTTTCGATTTTTTGAAGAAAATATTGACAGCTTCACTACGCTAGGTAATGTCAGTTTCGCGGTGGCCCCCCAAGTTTCAGCTTCAAAAAATGTCCTTGAGCTTCTAAAGCAAAGGAAAGGTGCATGACTAACCCTCTGGGAGAGTCGGCGGGAGCTTCGAAATGAAAGGAAAGGTGCATGACTAGCCCTCTGCGACAGAGGAAACCTCATTCGCGCTTTAAGCTACAAAATCGATAGAGCAGGAGCTCCGAAAGCAAAGGAAAGACGCATAGCTGCCCCCCCCCCCCCCCACACACACCCCGGGACAGTGCACACCTCAGTCGTGCTATAACCTACCTGGCAGTAGTGACAGGTGTGCGCTGCATGCGTTTTCATTGAGAGAGTTATAGGAGAAACGGGGCTCTGAATCCGTAGGGCGTCGGCGTTCGGCGTTGGCGTTGACAGTGTTCTAGACTTCGATGATTTCTTTTTTGGAAGAAAGAAGTGCACAACTGGCTCCCTGCGTCAGTGGACGCCTGAATCACTCTTTGAGGTACGTGGGGTGGTGTAGAGACCCGGGCTCCAAGCGTTAGTGCTGACAACGTTGTGGCAGACACTCGGTACTGCAGCGATAGGCCGCAGCGTTGATTTTGAGAGCAAGCTCTCGTGATCAACCACAAACTGCCACCTGCCAGGGTCGGCGCGCTGGCTACCCAGTGTCCGGAACGCACTCAACGTAACAGATGCCAAGCCGCGTATAATTGCCCCATACGCCATAGCTTTCGCCCTCTAACCACGTTCAGCAGTAGTTGAACGACGAAAGCGTCCAGGTGTGCCTTAGCATTGTTTCCACCATCCCGAGTGTATTCAAAAGCAGTCAGCTTGAAAGGTGAAGTGCTTACCAGGTACCGAGATGACAGAGAATTATTTCGCGCCATTTCCTTTCATCAAAAAGCGTTGAGTTCAAATGGGTTTCAAACCGGCAAGGCATCGCGCCGAAAGGGTGGTGGTGTTCCGTGGACTCCCTAACGGCGCTACAACACACTGTCGCGTTCCACTCCTAAAGGCGAAGCTTAAGCGTCATTAATTAGCAGTTAATTAGTATTAAGTCATAAATCAGTATTTAGCCATTAGTTAGTAATTTGTCATTTCCTAAAGGCGAAGCTTAAGCGTCAATAATTAGCAGAATTAGTATTTAGTCGTTAATCATTAATCAGTCATTAATTAGTCAATTGTCATTACTTGGGAAATAGTCAATTATGTATGACATCACCCAGCAGTGACATTACCAGTGCCACAGAGGCAGTCAAACTGGTGCGGAAAAACGCTTTCGCCTCTAGGCACTTCAGACAAACTGCCCCCTGAATTTTTTGTGTGTTCCTTTACGCCGCCGCTGTGACTCAGTAGTTACAGCGCTCGGCTGCTGACCCGAAAGATGCGGGTTCGATCCCGGCCGTGGCAGTCGAATTTCGATGGAGACGGAATTCTAGAGAGCCGTCTACGGTGCAATGTCTGTGCACCTTAAAGAACATCGGATGGTCGAAATTTCAGGGGCAATTCCCTACTAAACTCCAATAAACCAATCTCTTAACAGCGTTGGCCAGTCGCTCGCATTAATGAATCTGGACCCCTCTTCGTGATGACGTCAGGCAACGCCGCAGAGGGTTACTTACCCTGACTGATGTAGCCGTACCCCTCCGCGCTGATCCATAGTAGCAGTAGTAGAAGTAGTAAGCAGATGTAGTAGCAGCATTGGTCAAGCTGAAGCAGCAACAGCCTTGTGGCTAGTCGTGGTCCCGGAATTCTGCAGGGATAACCGTTGTGACAGGATAATTCTTCACTATAGCCACCGAGAGGAAGGTGTCACTGACGTAAACGCCAAGTCCACAGCGGTTACTTCGACACGCACATGGAGACTGAGCATCACCCTCCTTGTCAACAAAGATCACTTACGAGTGCGCAGTAGCTCTGGAATGGCTTTCCTACCGGCAGCCCACCGGACGCGACGAAGTTATTCCAGGCTGCCGGCTCATCCATGCCGCTGGCGGCGCTGCGAAATGAAGAGTATAATTAGAAAGCGTCGACCGGGCTGCTGCAGGAAACTAACGCTCGGAAAACCCACAGTGCTGGGAACAAAGAATGTCCGCAACAAAAGAGACGTGCTCCATCGTCTAGCAGTCTGCACCAGACGAGGCTAGCGAAGCTGCTGGTCTGCGCCGGAGCCCCACAAATTTCACTGTCGCAGCTTTAAAAAACTTGGCCCGCGTTCAACGTGATTCGAACCTAGTTTACACACGCGAAAGCTCTGTCATGCTCTGTCAAGAGCTCTGTCAAGCTCTGTCCACTGTTTTAAATCAAATGAGAGGGTCGAGGTCAAGGTAAACCTCAAAGGTCTCGTACCAATGGTCACAGACTTATGACCACACGATCATGCTACCATAACTCGGCCATACTACAACGCAGTTAAGCTTCGTTTGACCTTGCAAGGCACTGAAAGTCACTGTCCATATGGCCACTTTTTCGAATCAAATGTCAGGGTCGAGGTCAAATGTCAAGGTCGGGCAACCAATGATCATAGTCATATGATCACGTGGTCGGTGGTATTGCTACCATACCTTGGGCCATACAAGTTAGGTTTGACCCTGTGAGGCATTGAAGGTTATTGTTGTTGTGGTCCCCACTGTCTCAAATCAATTATCAGGTTCAAGGACAGGTACTCAGTGATCATATCCCAATGATCACGGGGTCATAGTACCATAGCATGGGCCATACAACCACGCAGTTAAGTTTAGTTTTGTGAGGCATTGAAGGTCGTTGTTGATGTGGTACCTGCTGCCTCAAATGTAATATCAAAGGTCGGGTAACGTTGTCATACCACCCTAGCTTGAGCCATACCACCACGCAGTTACTTTGACCTCGGGAGGCATTGAAGGTCATTGTCTCATCCACATCGAAATCGGAAGTTGTACCCCGGGGAGTAGAGCTTTCGCTCAAAAGTTAAAATTCTGGGCACGCTATACAGGGCTCAAATTTGGCTGTACATTAAATAACGTCTCTTCTCGAACATTTATGTGCTTCGTAGAAGCTGAGTTATCTGTAGTTAACATTTGAATTTCAGTGCCTTCGCGCCTTTCCCTCTCCTCTCGTGCACGCTTTAAGGTCGGTTCGACTCCATTGGCCCCACCGCCAGAGCGAAGCTTCCTGACCCGGCGGAGCTACGCGGCTTACTGGCCGGCAGCGCCCATGGTCACGCGCGAAATCTGACGCCGGAAAGAATCTAATACCGGTCTCTGAGCTGGTATATGCAGCAGTTGCGATGGAGGAGTGCGCGAGCATTAAGAAGTCGCCGGAAGGCGCTCGCCAACTTTCGCACGTGATTGTGGGTTCTCTGCTGCGTGTAGACGTGCACTTGCCTCAAGTGTTCAACATAATGTCAGTAATCGAGTGTATGTGCTCTCTCGTGGGATGGTGTTTAGGAGCCCCTTTAAGTTGCGTAAGACTAATCACGGGCTGCATATCCCGCGCCATCTCTTGGCGCTGCGGGCTACTACACCATGCTGATAGTTCTGCCACTAAGACTAGTCAAGCGGCTTTCGGCTGCTCGTGCATATATGGCTATATGCCAATTGTCGACATAAATTGGCGACGTTATCTGGTCATTGTTGTCGCCTGCTCTCAGTCCCCTCTGCGGTGCAAAGGCGCCCGCACAAGTCCTTTTACAGCACTCAACCGTAGCCTCTGTGTGGTCGTGCAGTAGCGAGCCCGGGTCACGACCGAAGGGACCGCGGTTAGAGTCCCGGCTGGACCCTTTTTCTTTTCATCGCCATTGCCTTTCTTTCTACGGTGGTGATGTGGCTCTAACATCACGACCCTCTCGAACAATGGGAATTATCGTCACTCGGTCAGATCCCGGGCTTTCGCCACAACGGGACCTCTAACGCTATATCGCGTCAAGATCCCCCCTATCTCCACCACTGGCTCGTCTACCGTGAAACTGCGCACTGAGCTCGCATATTGATGGTTGGTTTGGTTGGTTTATGGGGTTTAACGTACCAAAGCTACTAAGGCTATGAGGGACGCCGTAGTGGAGGGCTCCGGAAATTTCGACCACCTGGGATTCTTCAACGTGCACTGACATCGCACAGTACACGGGCCTCGAATTTCTCCTCCAAAGAAATTCAACCGCCGCGGCCGGGATCGAACCCGCGTCTTTCGGGACAGCAGCCGAGCACCATAGCCACTGAGCCACCGCGTGAGATCACTTTTGTCTCGTAGTAGTAAGGTTGACAACAGCACTTGCGTGGTTCGATCGAGCATGATGCATGCACGGGGATCGTCTGGGACTCCGCAGATGACACCAGGCAAAGCGGAGGCACGGACGGGCATCGAGGCACTCTATATAGATGATAGATGGCGCTACTAGGGACCACCGCCACCCTTCGGCACAATCCTGGTGCTGTCTGCTTTTGGCCTCTCGATCTCTGCGCAGAGGATTCTGGGCAGGCATCATGGAACCTGATATGCACCCTTGCAAAACTTCCTGCGAGACAAAAATTCTCAGTGTGCAGTTTCAATGCAAAAAGGACAACGGTTCAGGCGGAGGGATTTTTGAAAGCCGCTGCGGTAAAGATGCGTGTCACGGTATACACCACGTCAGCGTGCGTCGACTTTCACTTTAGCCTTAGTTTTGTAGTACCCTATATAGAGTCTTAAGGTATATATTCGTTTTTGTAGCTAAAGCTACAACACTAAGATAGCTAACACACATTTTGTCGTGAGCCTCCGAATGACCTTGAAACGACCTTGAGATAACTAATGGTAGCAAATCAGCCTTATCACGTGTGGGGCACCTTGGTGCTGCACCACTTGATCTTGACCTCTCACCTTTCAAGTTGTAGGTAAAGGGCTGTAATTGCGTAGTGTCACGTGATTAAGTTTGGAGTTGCGACATGGTGTGGGGTATATAAGCTGGAGCTGTGCGCTCTGCTTTCGCTGAGTGAACACTCGGTAACTGAGAATTAAACCACCTGTAAATTTCATATTGCGCGCTTACGATCTACTACTCTCTCTGCTCTGCACTTGACACATGCTCACCGCTAAAGCAGAAAAAAAATGGCAGTGGCTTAGCTCGGCTATGCCACGCCGCCGCGAGGCACGCGGTGTGACGTCATGCCAGATGGCGCGGCGAGCGCGTGGCGCCCGCCACCTGCGGCAGTTGCTAGGCAACGGCTCAAGGTCGGTCTCTGTGCCTCCTCAGAGCACCGCCACTGCGAAAACGCAAGTTCGTGGCCAATGTTGCTTTCCCCACAAAAATTGCCGAAATTAGTGTAAGCGCGTTTGTTTTTTTCGTCACGGCAAACGTAGCTCTACTGAAGCTGTTAGTGTCTAGACCATATACCAGTTCCGCGATAACACACAAAAAGCGAGCAAACATTCTATCTGCACGCGCTCGCATCCCGAGCAGCTATAGGTGTGCCTAACTCCCAGTGGAGTACACAGACTGAGCGCGTACTCCGCTGCAGAGAGATATATTAGAACTCACACGTGCGTTCCAGCAGAAGACGCCGCCGGACGCACCTGTCCTAGCTGAAGGCAGAAGGCGGCGAGGTACCACATCCAAAAGAAAGCCGCTCCAGTTCTGGAAAAGGCGCAAAATAATTTTTCTTTTGCATGGTACACAAGGGCATACACTTTAAATCACTGCCATGTGATTCAAATGACCATGACCCATATCACCAACATGTATATAATTGTGTCTATAGCGTTGTAGCTTGTATCTCTCTGAACAAGAAGGAAGTGCAGACAGTCGGACGGTCAGACGTGCTTACTTAAATACATCATCTGCAATACACCACAGACTCCGACAGTGCAGTTACGTTTGCATTGACTAGTAACATCTGGAACACACCGAACCCATCGCGTACAGAAAACCCACGAGGCAACAAAGCTGGCTTTAGCGGAACGTTAGGAAGGACGTGACGTTCCACCACTTCTCGCTTCGCGGCGCACATGCGACCTTGAGAATAATGCTCAGCATCTAGTCAGAACACACTCCGTTCATACTGTGAAGGCAATCCGCGGACTGACTCGTTTGTTAGCGCACACTGAAGCAGCAATGGCGGCTGCTTTACAGTGGAAAGTGTCGCGGGCGGGAAGTGATGGCAGTCTGCTGCTGATTCCGCAAGCAGAACGGCTGCACTACGGTGGAGGCTTCTTCCCTACCTTGGCACTGAAGCCGTCCATAAGTACAATGCACTTCGCTTTTACTTTCGTCATTGCCGATTCCACGTCTAATAGGGCTATGGAAGATCTGGTCATCATGGCTATGTAGGCGCGCATTCCTGTACATGCATCTACAGTTTGTACATATTAAGCCTCATTACGATAACTGCCACCCTCGCTTTAGTACTACTGAATTCTTCTCTTTTGCCAGTTATATTCAGACTGATGATGATTCCCACACCTAGTTATCGGCTGTCCGCTAATCCGCGAAAGCACAAAACGTGCCCATCCCGTCGTTTATACGCCTCACATGTCCTCCTAACCTCATTAGGCCATATGACGTCCCATTTAATAGCCGCTACTTCCTCGAATAGCACTGCTAGACAAGTCTGACTGGGTAAGGTTCTAACGTTAAAGGTTGCCACCTAAGGTTTCCAATGGCGGCCTGTCCGCACCCATAGTTTCCTGCCACCCTGCGCTGCGTCACAGATCTGACTGCCGCCTAGGTCAGTTGCTCCACCAAGTACAACACCAGGGTGACCAAATCCTGTTCCAGTGAGGGTGTGCGTTGTAAGTTCTGGTCACCGAGATCAGGCCGCACCTCAGGCCTTGTTATGTAATTCCATCTACCCGCGGATCTTTTTTTTCTATCCGGTGGAGAAATGCGCGGCACCGGCTTTTGCCAGTCCCAGTCTTCTTGCCTGCGGTGAAGGACACACTACCTGTACTGTATGGCTGCCATTCCGATTTTCTTTTTTAAAATTCGAAGCCGAGGGCAGCTGACCTAAAAGTATTCGTAATAAAATCGGATACCATGCTTCAAAGAAGGAAGTCGCATTCAATTAACGTGCAGAGTCTTAGTCGAGCAAAACAAGCTATTATCATCATCATCATCACCAGCCTTGGAAGGCAGTCGCGGTGCGGCGAACGAACCCGGACGGAATCAAGTATTTAGATACACTTCAGCTGAAGGCAGGAACTCTGGTTCGCAGCTACGCGCAGAGAACTTTTTGAGCCTCCTCGAATTTATTTGAAGCAAATTCGGTTAAAACAGCCAAATAGTGGCTGTGACGTACATGAGAATTCAAGTTCACGGGATGCGTACAAAAACTAATCGCTGCTGCGTCCTGTAAATTTGCGGGTCTCTATAGCTCACCTGCCCCAAGAGCCGGAAATGATGAAAAATTGAGAAGAAGCTATCATGCCGAAGTTTTTGAATGCCCCACGGGATCCCAAGTACTTTTCTTATAAGCTACTGAACACAGAACGATTTTTTTTTCTTTATTTGTTCCTCAGACAGTGTCTTAGAGGAGGCCAAGGCTAAAGGCTAAGAGCCTGACGAGGCCTTGGCCCCTTGTACAAATTTTTGCATCAACGAACAGAACTCAGGCATAATACTTCGGCCAGTAGCAGAGAAAAAATGTAAACAATTCTTTAAAAGGCAAAATTTTACCATCCTCACATCAGTCACATCAGTCACATCAGTACATCAGTCCCAAACGATCCAAAGTTGTATGGAAACGCGGATTCTGTAAACATATCCAGGTTTGCATACAAAGGGCACAGGCAATAGGAAACATCAAGTGCAAAACCGGCACTACAAACATTATCGAATGAACCGAGTCGAGGGGAAAAAAAATTAACCCAGTGACAAAAAAAGTTTAAATCAAACTTTATCCAATTCTGCTGCAGGATCACATAGCCAACTAGAGCCAGAGAAAGGATTTTTGCCAGGAACAAAGCTTGGACAGAGTTGTCCTCTAAGCCGCTTGTGAACCCAGAAACTTGCAAACAGAAGAGGGGGAGCCGGTGCTCACCTGTGTCCTCCCCTGCCGGCAGGGCAGCCAAGTGGGGCTGGCTGATCTGCCTTGAGGCCCACCTGAACAACGATGGGGATCGGATGAACAGGACAACACTGCCATGTGCTTCTAGTAATAAGAATCAGTTATCTAGTTAGGTTTTGTCCAACTTTTTGTTGCGACGCAACACTCCGACAGCCAAAGCGAGACCTCGGGTGGCGGCCGTGGCTATGCTAACCTTGTTTCCATTGGTCGAAATGGTCGTGACGTCACAGTGCGCGAATTTCAAACGGGGCCAATTGAACTTTAGCTAGTAACCATGCAACCAATTAAAGGGATCGTATAGTGATGCTCCAAGTAAGTGAGACTGAGTTTAGTTAATTGCTTATTAACCAATTAGCGTAATTAACCTTTCTAGTCAGACAAAATAAATAAAACCGAGTAGGAAATTGGTCGAGTTGGGGAATGGAACCAGGGTCTCCGGAGTGTGAGACGAGCACATTAACCACTCCACCATGCCAGCTCGATGGTTTGGAATGAACAAAGGCGTATCTAGTGAATGCAGTGTATTCGTTCACTCCCATCTTCCTTCCTTCCCGTTACGGCGAGGTTCAGGAGTCCACCGAGATATGCGAGACAGATTACATTCTTCAAAAATCAATTTTCCAACGAGAAGAACTTGCCGTGCAGCTCGTCACCGCACTTTTGTTGATAGCAGACTCTTGTGCCCCGCTCGGTACCTAAGTCCAACGCAAACACAAACTAAAAACTTGAAGGTGCACTCAGTCGGCTCCATAAAGCCGGCGTGGGTCGACCCCCTCATAGTTCAAATCAATGACTCCCACATAGGGGTGTGCTAGAAACTCCCTCCGATAATATGGCCAGATAGCGCTCTTGCGTCACAAAGAGTAGGGATCCGACGCTCTCACACGAACAGGGTTCATTCACCTTCATTGGTGGTACTTATAAAGTCGTTGATTGCTGGTGTAATCGGCATAAGCGCTGCAGAATAGACATCCATAGCCAGACGGCCGGACTACGGAGGTCTCTCTCAAAGACGTCAGCGTGTGTTATAACGATTACTAGACACTACGCTTTCGTGAAGGTCGAAGGGAGGCACAACCAAAGAATCATTGCCGAGAGACATTCATGTACTGTACAAGGATGTACACGACGGGCACTATGGTGTGAAACACGTGTGCAGTATATGGCCGGTAACACCGATCACCTACATGGCAGGGCGGTTTTCCAATTCTGCCAACTCACATGGATACTGCATGTGATCCATGGAGCTCCTCTACTCGCTAAACTACAGAACAACAGCATCAATATCTATAACCAAAGCCATTCGCAATATTCAGCGCAGACTATACTGGACCCCCATTTACACGATATATTAATGGAAGTCCATAAACGCAACCACAACACTACAATCACCTCGCGTCGGATACCCGGTCATCGCGGGACCCAGGAAAATGAGCGGAAGAACAGCAAATAGCTTAACGCTACCAGATCATCACGGAAAACCGCACGATCTTACTACCCCGACCGAACTTACACCGACCGAATGAACAATCACACATCCTTCGCTGAGTACTGACACTCTCCTTCCTCATTCCATTATTGCTGTGCAACTTCTAATGGTTTAGTTTAGTTAATGGGGTTTAACGTCCCGAACCGACTCGGGCTATGAGGGACATCGTAGTGAAGGGCTCCGGAAACTCCCACCCCCTGGGTTTCTTCAACGTGCACTGACATCGCACAGCACACGGACCTCTAGAATTTCGCCTCCATCGAAATTCTACCGTTGCGGTGTCGGTCGAACCCGCGGGTTTCGGGTCAGCAGCCGTATCATCCAGCTCTCTGTTCAAACTGTCCGGAGATCAGGGTAGATACAGAACACATTCTGCGGTCCTGCGACGCTTTAAATTCCCTCTCGTTTTGCTAAAGTGCCCCCTAACCCCAGGATAGCTTCGCGTCGCTCGCACTCGACGGATGACAGACGGGCCTCAGCGAAGCAAGCTGTCATCTTGACCGCGACTTAGAACTCGGCTGGAATAAAAGCCCTTTCTTCCTCGGATTTTAATACAAGGTGAGTATGGGAATACTGTTTACTCCCTCAGGAGGATATTCTGGAGCCCCTTCGCTGATGAGTACATTCCTTTACGAAAATGCCCATGGCACAGTTCCTGTCGCGCATTATCCCCCGGAAAACGGCAGCTCCCACTCACCAAATGCCGCTTGCAGGCCTGAAGTGGAAGGATGCCTGCTGTTCAGCACGCGACGCTCCCATTCCAGACGACCGACTCGGACGACTCCAGACGCCCCGCTCCGCCTAAGGCGTGTTCCATCTGCGGAGTGTAGCGGTGGGGCGCCGCCGGCAGACCTGCATCATCGCGTCGAAAGAGAGCTAGCTTGGTTAGAAGAAGCGGTACCGATGAAAACGCAGTCTGGTACGCCTATCCTTCCTTCTATCGCTCCGCCCCCCCCCCCCCCCCGCCTTTATTTCCTTCTCCCTGTCCTCTCTCTGTCTCCGTTTTTTTTTCCCTGTAGCCGCAGCTCAGGTGTTTGAGGTTTCGATGTCCGATTCCGCGGCTAGCAACATCTGTTCCTTCCATTTTTATTTTTATTACCAATAAATAACCACTAACAACAACAATAACAGTGGCCAAGACAGAAAGGTCACGAAAACATGCTTAGTACTTACGAGGTCTGTTAGAAAAGTATCAGACCTTTGGCCGAAGAAAAAAACTGGCAAAACTGGAGCATTGGAAATCTAATCACCTTCAAAGTAGTCTCCTTGGGACTCCACAAACTTCTCCCAGTGGTGCTGCCTTTGTTGTAAGTATTCTGAAAAGGGCTCTTTCAAAATGGAGTTTAGCTCAGCTGTCGTTGCAGCCATTATGTCCTCTCTTGTCTGAAATCGCCCTCCTTTCAATACCCTCTTGACTTTGGGAAACAGCCAAAAGTCGCAGGGGGCCATATCAGGAGAGCACGGAGTCTGTTGAGCTACAGGAGTCCGGTTTTTCGCTAAAAAAGTCTTAATCAAGTGCGAGGAATGTGCAGGAGCATTGTCGTGATGGATGCGCCAATTTCCTGTTCACCTCAACTCCGGTTTCTTGCGCCGCACAGCACCACGTAGGCGACGCAGGACGTCCCTATAGAACTCTTTGGTCATTGTTTGACCCTGTAGGGTGCGTACTCGTGGTGTGCCCCACAGACGGAATCAAAGAAAGCTGTCAGAATCACTTCGACATTGCTGCGCACTTGGTGGGCCTTCTTTGCTCTCGGTGACATGAACTGCCTCCACTGTGACTACTGGGACTTGGTTTCCGGGTCGTATCCGTACATCCAAGACTCGTCACCAGTGATTATGGTGTTTATGAAGTCGGGGTCACTGTTTGTGGAATCTAGCATGTGCTGCAAGACTTCAACACGAAGCTGCTTTTGCTCCGCCGTGACCAGCTTCGAAACGAATTTCACCTGAACTCTCTCCATGGCCAAATCTTCGGGGATAATGGAATGTGCAGAAAAATTGCTGATCTCCACCTTTTCCACAATTTCTCGGATAGGCACATGACGGTCCCGCATCACCACAGCGTTCACTTCGGCAATGACCTGGTCATTTCGGCATGTTGATGGCCGACCGGAGCGCGGCTCGCTCTCCGCCGATGTGCGGCTATCTTTAACCCAATTGTACCACTGCTTAATCTGTGTGCTGCTCCTAGCATCTTCACCGAAAGCCACACTGAATATTCCGAACAGTTTCCACTTGGTCGTCATCCCGTTTCTGGCAAAATTTGATGCAGTAGCGCTGCTTCTATCGCTCCGCCATTTTCCTTGCAATAAAAAACCGACGAGAGCACTGCGCACTGCCTCACTCAAACGCTGCGTCCCGGCGACTGACGCTATTGGCAGGCCGGAAAATATTCGTACATGCGCACGAAGGTTCAAGGTCGGCTGGTGCAAGCGCGCTTGTTTCATATCCCTCAGGTGTTCGCAGAAAAAAATAAAGTCGGATACTTTTCTAACAGACCTCCTATAATGTCCTTGATCGCTGGTGAAATCAGAATGGATATAAGCGCTGCCAGGATTGACATCCAGCCAGACGGCTGGACTACGGAGGTCTCTCTCAAAGACGTCGGCGTGTGTTAGAACGATTACTAGAACCGAGGTTTTTACAGTTGAGACGCCGCTTGCGCTTTAAGTGCGCGAAAAGCCGCTCTAACCTTTGGTTCCCCAAACCATGAATTTTTGAAATTTCAAACGTCCATTACCGCCAAACTAACTGACGTAGGACATTCAAAGTTGTGTCAAATGATTTGTCTTCTTGCGCTGTATAGATTTACTATGAAAGAATAATATGTCGTAGCTCAATCCGTTACAACGAACACGTCGGATATAACGAAGTGTTACGTCGTAACTCGAAACCTGTTATAACGAACACGCCGGATATAACGAATGTGTAGTATGTCGTAACTCAAAATCGGTTATAGCGAACAAAACACTAGAAAATGCACACAATGAAGAATCGGAAGCGTTCCAGAGAGCTTAGCAGGATGGCACAAAGGCTTTCGCCTTGCTGCTCGTAAGGTGACTGAAGTGCTGCCTCTGAACTTTTGCATGCGGTGAACTTGTCTGCCACTGAGAACAGCGAGCCCTGAGCTGGCCGCCGACGCCTGTCGAGGCCAGGAAGGCCGCAACGAAACATGGCGTCGACGTAGGCCAGCAGCAGTGGTCCCGAAAATCCCGAATGACGTCACCATGGCATCAAAGAAAATTTCTTACGAAGGTGCGGGGAAATGAGCCCAAAACTTTCAGACTGGGAAGCTAGCGCTCAACTCATAGGCCACAAAATTTCTTACGAAGGTGCGGGGAAATGAGCCCAAAACTTTCAGACTGGGAAGCTAGCGCTCAACTCATAGGCCACGCAAAGAAAGAATTCCTTGTTGGCGAAGAAAGGTGGACCTAGAATATGCGTTGCCTTACGAATGTATGCAAATGGTAGGTGCGTCATTATTAGGCAAAAAAAATTTCAAGCTAAATGTAAATCGCACAAAATTGCCCTTGCATTAAAAGCGCTTAAGTATCCTTAGGTGCCCTCCGTAATTGTTTTCCCGATAGAATGCGCAAATTTTACACGTGCGAGACTTTATGCGCTCCTCAAGAGACTATAGAACAAAAACTGCGAAGCCGTGCGAAAACGCGATAATCGCCCGAGCAGATCGGAAACAAAGCGTCGCGGAACGAAACAATTAACTACACTAATAAGCATAGAGCAAACCTATGGGTGTGTTAACGAGCAATTTCACAAATACAAGAGAACCCACCCGAAAGGGAAATACGCACGTATAGCATGAATGACGAACACAGAGTCCTCTTTTTGGAAACGTCAGACCTCCTTTTGCAATCTGCCTTACTCGCCCACTCGGGCCATGAGAGTGTTTACCAACGTTGCACGCGATTCTCAGTATGTCGCATGATGGAATACAAATCATTACGACACCCATACTTCAGTGCACACTCCTAACAAGGGTAGTCACCGTTGAAAAGATTGAACATGGACTCAAGCGCTCCAGAGAACGCCGAACGCCGCAACCACCAGAAGCCTGCCACCAGAGGTCGCGGCAGTTTCCTCCTCAGTCGACGATCACTCACCCTGTAGTGTAACGAAGGCGGTGGGAGTGCCTCACTCTTCTGGGTCATCCCCACGCGACGCTTGTATTCCACACGATCCTGTGGGCTTGCAGACCAGCCAGACTGCACAAGGTGAATCTAAAAGTCAGCCTCCGCAATTTCGCTGCTTTACTTACAGTGTGTGTCACCTTAGATTTGGCCAAATTCTTTAAAGTAGGTTTTTTGAATCATAACAGCGCTTTTTCCGGCATAGCATTTTGAGCGGTGTAGTACGTCAGAATTAAGCTGAGACGGGCTATCTAGCAGGCTGGTTAAGTAAAATTGAATATTTTAACTATTGCTGTTAGGCTCCTTAATTACTGTGAGGTGTGTAGCGCCCACCGTAGGTAATATCCAAATCAGTTCCTAGAATTTCGAGAACGCGGTTACCCTCGGCGCTGTGGCCCAACAATCTGTGGCCATTTCGACGAGTTACGTGCACTGGAGAGGTTGCTCTGCCTTCAAGCTTCCTGAAAGCACATGCTCTTTGTGTCGATGTAGCTACAGTTTGTTGAGCCACAGCGCCGAGGTTCACCGCGTTTTCGTAATTCTAAAACCTGATATGGACATTAATTACAGTGGGCTACATACACGCCTCTCAGTAATTAAGGAGCCTAACAGTAACAGTCAAAAAGTAAACTATTCAGTATTAGCTAACCAGCCTACTAGTTAGCACGTGTCAGCTGTGTTCTAATGTACTGCACTGGTGACAATGCTATGCCGAGAAAATCGCTCTTCTAAATCAAAAATCCTATTTTTTAATAATTGTGTAAAATCCTAGTTGAAACACCCTATATATAAACATCGTCAGCGTATACTCATAAAACTCCTCCAACACCATGAAGAACTTCGGCTGCTCTTCGCTGCCTCGGGGACCCCGTAAAGTTTCGATTTGTCCAGAAGCAGCTCTTAGTAATTCACGCAGATAACGCACAGAGCCGTCTCATCCCGACAGTGCTTAATTCCAACCTATTCCTTCCCGCGTCCGTGCTGAAAAGGGTGAGTGAATGAATAAAAAGAAGCCTCAAGATGGAAAGGATTTGGTATTGTGGGGCCCAAAAACTGCTTGCGCTGTTGCAACGGTGAGGGGAATGACATTTTCGAAAGTCTCAAAAGTGATCACGCCAGAGTTACGGCTGGCTGCAAGCCTCTCAATAAATCAGGAAGGTGGGAAAACTAGTTGATGTTCTCTTTATTAGTCACCCAAAATGACTAGGTTACGGGCCAGTCAAGCTGTCAAATGGCAGGGTTTTTCCCGAAACCCTTTCACGTACCTGCCATAGATGAAAAATAACGATTTGATTTGATATGAGTTCATCACGCTAGCTGGCACGTCTTAGCTGCATTCTGTTGTCCTACACCGCTGATACTGCTATGTCGAAATAAGTGCTTTTCTCACTCAAAAAGACTTTTTAAAAAATTGCTGGCATTACTGTGTGAAACATCCAGTATAAGCTGGGGGCGGGTTATGGAAATGGAGTGTCACGTCTACTCTTGTAGTGGAAAAGCAATACCCAGAGACAGCAGTTCTTGTTTTTCCAAACGACCCCGATTTCTCCTCATGCTGACGGTTGTGCCCCCGTATCTATGTGAATAGCCCCAAGGAGTCTCCAAGGGTCTGCAAAGTATTCGCACCAACGGCGTTCCACGATTCTCAGTAAGTGCATCGAAGAGAGGCACCAACCTTTCTTGGCTGCCGGAGCTCAAGTCATGAAAATCCTCGTCTGGGCTGCGACGACCGATTTCGGCGAACCTCCATATCGAAAGCGCCGAGAGCTAGCCTGCAAATACGAAGGTTTATGGGGGTTCAACTTCCCAAAGCAACTCAGGCTATGAGGGACGCTGTAGTGAAGGGTTCCGGAAATTTCAGCCACCTGGGGATGTTTAACGTGCACTCGCTGACATCGCTCAATAAGACAAACGAGCCACTAGAATTTTAACTCTCATCGAAATTCGACCGCCACGGCGAGAATCGAACTTGGGTCTTTCGGGTCAGCAGCCAAGCGCCACAACCACTGAGCCACTGCGGCGGCCTTGTGTAAGTGGACACCAATTTAATCGAGAAGACGCAACAACAGTAGTGGTTACCCCTGCATCATTAATTCGTTACTGAAAGGGACCATGCAATGATATTGTAGCGAAAGCTACATTGGCCACGAAATTGCGATTTCGCTGTGGCGGCGCTCCGAGGAGGCACAGAGACCGACCTTGAGCCGTTGCCTAGCAACCGCTGCAGCTGGCGGACGCCTCGCGCTCGCCGCGCCATCTAGCATGACGTCACACCGCTTGCCTCGTCGTTGCGCTCGCCTCCGCTCGCTTCGCCAGCTGTGTCGCATGCCTGCTTTCGCTGCGTATATCCTCGCATAGCCGAGATAAGCCACTGTTTTTCTGGTGCGGTTAAGAAGAGCACACGAACGATGTATATTCCATCCCTCGTCACCGTAGCGCTAAAAATTTTAAAGCCATTGCTTCAATTAGCACCGAAAATATCGGCTATTAAAAATGATGCTCCTCCTCTCCAACATCAATTCATACAGGAGGGACTGCCTGGGGCCCCGCCACTCCTCATCCCGCTCACGTGAATTCGGCAGGCCCAATCAGAGGGCTCTTCTGAATGCCCATTCACGTCATGGAAGTAATAATAGTTTACAACGCGCGGGGAGGTGTCTCACTAATATTTTGCGTGCAGCGATTATTAAAAAGGTGTTCTTTTTGTAAATGTGAAGTCCACATATAGCCTTTAAATTTGAATATTAACAAAGACAACATTGCATTAGAGAATGACGTTCAAAATCATTTCAGGGTCCTTTGAACAAAAACTTAAAAACAAAAATACTTGGCTAAACGTGGTGGCGACTACACATTCCTCCTTCCTCATTCCATTATTGCTGTGCAAATCGGTTCACCCCCATTGATGGTATTAATGGCAACTTTAAATGGAATGCTAATGAGTTTATTTCTATAATAATGAAACGCATATTCTCAGAATTGTATCATCATGGTGTACTACTGAACTGCAGGACTGCTGTGGTCATACCAGTACATAAAGCCGGAGGTAAACTGAATCCATCTATCCATTTAGCCGTATCATTCAGATCAATTGCATGTGAAGTAATGTTGCATATATTTGCGCATCTTGTTAAAAGTTTTTTCTTTACTGATATTCAACAACTTCACTTACGACTAGCACTTATATTTGGACTCCGCTTTTTCATCTTACTGCGTATTGCTCGACTTTGCTAAAGAATTCGATAAAGTTAATAACTCACTGGTATTACATAAACTATGTGCGCTGAACATTCACCCTGCAGCTCTGAACTGGATGCGTGGATGTCCTTCTTCTCGTGTTCAATTTCTCAGCATTAATGACGCTGTTTGCTCTACTGTACCACTTCGTACTGGGGTTCCTCAAGGATCAGTGCTTAGCCGCTTTCCTGTTTATCTTCTATATTGCTGTGGATTGCCAATCCCCTCGGCAATTCTGTAAAGTACTCTGTATCCTGATAATAAAATAAATAAATACCTCTTGGCAAGGAACATGTCCGAAGGAGGGGGACGGGGAATGAAAAAGAGAGAGGGCAACAAGTAAGCCCCCTCCCGCCCCTCCCCGGAAGATTAAAAACTCGGTGCCTATGTCCCCCCCCCCCCCCCCCCCCAGCTGAGCGCGATTAGTCAAGGCAATCCGCTACCGCGCAAAAATATGACACGACGCTTGCGTGAAGGTCGACAAGAGGCCCAATGAAAGAACCATTGCGGAGAGACATTCATGTACTGTACAAGGATATACACGACGGGCACTATGGTGTGAAATACGTATGCAGTATATTGCCGGTAACACCGATCACCTACACGGCTGGGCGGTTTTTCAATTCTGCCAACTCACAAGATACTACATGTGATACATGGAGCCCCTCTACTCGCTAAACTACAGAACAATAGCATCAATATCTATAACCAAAGCCATTCGCAATATTCAGCGCAGATTATACTGGACCCCCATCTACACGATATATTAATTGAATCCCATAAACGCAATCACAACACTACAATCACCTTGAATCGGATACCTGGTCATCACCAGACCCTGGAAAATGAGCAGAAGAACAGCAAATAGCTGAACACTACCAGATCATCAAGGAAAACCGCACGATCTTACTACCCCGACCAAACCTACTCGGACCGAAAGAACAATCACACATCCTTCGCTGAGTACTGACACTTTCGTTCCTCATTCCATCATTGCTGTGCAACTTGGGATGGTTTAGTTTAGTTTATGGGGTTTAATGTCCCGAAGCGGCTCGGGCTATGAGGGACGCCGTAGTGAAGGGCTCCGGAAATTGCGACCGCCTTGGTTTCTTTAACGTGCAATGACATCGCACAGCACACGGGCCTTGAATTTCGCCTCCATCGAAATTCAACCATCTTGGTCGGGGTCGAACCCGCGTGTTTCGGGTCATCAGCCGCATGATATAGCTCTCTGCTTAAAATGTCCGGAGATCAGGGTAGATACAGAACACATTCTGTGGTCTTGTGACGCTTTAAATTCCCTCTCGTTTTACTAAAGTTCCCCCCTAACCCCGGGAGAGCTTCGCGTCACTCGCACTCGACAGATGAAAGACGGGCCTTAGCGAAGGAAGCTGTCTTCTTGACGGCGACTTAGAGCTCGGCTGGAATAAAAGTATTTTCCTTCTCGAATTCTAATAAAAGGTGAATATGGGAAGATGGTTTACTGTCTCTGAGGAATATTCTTGAGCCCCTTCGCTGATGAGTACATGCCTTCCTAAAAGGCCCACGGCACAGTTCCTGTCGCACATTATCCTCCAGAAAACGGCAGCTCTCACTCACCATTTCCCGTTTGCAGGCCTGAACTGGAAGGATGCCTGCTGTATGGCACGCGACGCTTGCATTCCGGACGACCCGGGCGACTCCAGACGCCCCGCTCCGCCGAAGGCTTGTTCTATCGACGGAGTGTAGCGGTGGTGCCGCCAGCAGACCTGCATCATCGCGTCGCAAGGAAGCTTGGTTAGAAGAAGCGGTACCGAGAAAAACGCAGTCGGGTACCCCTATCCTTCCATCTATCGCTCCCCCCCTCCCTTTATTTCCTTGTTCCTGTCCCCTCCCTGTCTCCGTGTTTTTTTTTTATTCCCTCCAGCCGCAACTCTGGTGTTTGAGGTTTCGATGTCAGATGCCGCGGCTAGCAACATCTGTTCCTTCCGTTGTCATTTTTTATTACCAATAAATAACCACTAACAATAACAATAACAATGGCCAAGACAGAAAGGTCACGAAAACACACTTAGTACTTATAATGTCCTTGACTGCTGGTGAAATCGGCATGGATATAAGCGCTGCCAGGATTGACATCCAGCCAGACGGCCAGACTGCGGAGGTCTCTCTCAAAGAGATCAGCGTGTGTTAGAACGATTACTAGAACTGAGGTTTTTACAGTTCAGACGCCGTTTGTGCTTTAAGTGCGCGAAAAGCAGCTCTAACCTTTGGTTCCCCAAACCATGATTTTTTGAAATTTCAAACGTCCATTACCGCCAAACTAACTGACGTAGGACATTCAAAGTTGTGTCAAATGATTTTTCTTCTTGCGCTGTATAGAGTGCCTATGAAGGAATAATAAGTCGTAACTCAATCGGTTATAACGAACACGTCGGATATAACGAAGTTGTACGTCGTAACTCAAAACCTTTTATAACGAATACGCCGGATATAACGCATGTGTAGTATGTCGTAACTCAAAATCGGTTATAGCGAACAAAACGCCAAACAAATGCACACAATGAAGAATCGGAAGCGCTCGGGACAGCTCAGCATGATGGCACAAAGGCTTTTTTAAGCCTTGCTGCACGTGAGGTGACTTGAATGCTCCCGCTGAAATTTTGTATACGGTGAACTCGTCTCCCACTCAGAAGAGTGAGCCTTGCGCTGGGCGCCGACCCCTCTCGAGGAGAGGGAAGGCCCACCGCGACGAAACATGGCGTCGGCGTTGGCCATCAGCAGTGGCCCGAATAACCCCGGATGACGTCACCATAGCATCAAAGGAAATTTTTTGCGAAGGTTCGGGGAAATGAGACCAAGACTTTAGGACTGAGAGGCTAGCGCGCAACCTATAGGCCATGCAAAAAAAGAGTTCCCTCTTGGCGAAGAAAGGTGGACCCAGAATATGCGCTGCCTTACGACTATATCGCAACGGGTAGGTGCGTCATTATTAGGCGAAAAAAATTCAAAGTTAAGTAGAAATCGCATAAAATTGCCCTTGTATTAAAAGCGCCTCTGTAGTGGTAAGTACCCTTCGTAATTATTTTCACATAGAATGCGAAAATTTTACACGGGCGAGCCTTTATGCTCTCCTTAGGACTATAGCACAAAAACTGCTAAACCATGCAAAAAGCGATAGTCGCCCGAGCAGATCGGAAACAAAGCACCGCCGAGTAAAACAAAACACTACACTGATAGGGATAGAGCACACCTATGGGTGTGTGTTAACGAGCAGTTGCACAATGACAACACAACCAGCCGAAAGGAAAATGTGCACGATAGCATGAATGAAGAACACAGAGTCCTTACTCGCGCATTCGGGCCTTCAGAGTGTTTACCAACGTTTACCGCGATTCTCAGTGCATCGCTTCACGGAAATAAATCGTTGCGACTGCTATTTGTCAGTGCACACGCGCTTTTTTTGCACCCAGACTCCTAACAATGGTGGTCACCGTTGAAAAGATTGAACATGGACTCTTGCGCTTCAGAGCTGAACGCCGAACGCCGCAACCACCAGAGGGCTGCCACCAGAGGTCGCCGCAGTTTTCTCCTCATTCAACGACCACTCACCATGTAGTGTAACGAAGGCGGTGGGAGTGCCTCACTCTTCTGGGTCATCCCCACGCAACGCTTGTATTCCACACGATCCTGTGGGCTTGCAGACCAGCCAGACTGCACAAGGTGAATCTTAAAGTGAGCCTCTGCATTTTCACTGCGATATATACAGGGTCTTTCCCCTAAAGCTTTACACAGTTCTTTAAAGTAGGCTTTTTGATTTAGAGTGCTTTTTCGGCACAGCATTGCCTGCGGCGTAGTACGTCAGGATTCAGCTAAGACGTGCTAACTAGCAGGCCGGTTAAATAATATTGATAGTTGGCATTTTAACAATAACTATTAGGCTACTCAGTTATTGTGATGTGTGTAGCCCACCGTAGTAATATCCAAATCAGTTTCTAGAATTTCGAAAACGCGGTTACCCTCGGCGCTGTGGCCCAACAAACTTTGGCCATTTCGACTAGTTACGTGCACTGGAGATGTTGCTCTGCCTGCAAGCTTCGTAAAAGGGCATGTACAGTAAAGTAACCAGGCTACATGGTTTGATTCTTAGTCGTATATTAAAGCTATTATGGCAGCCCTCAAGCTCTAAATCTCTGTATGGTAACGAGAACCCCTGTCCTCACTTTCAAAGAAATTTTGACCGTTAGAGAAGCCATGAGTTCTCTACTACACAGAATGAAAGGCAAAGAATACAGCTCGGTTACTTTCAGCGAAGACTGTATTTGGTGCGATGTAGCCAGAATTTTTTGAACCACAGCCCCGAAGGTAACCGCGTTTTCGAAATTCTAAAAACTGATATGGACATTGATTACTGTGGGCTACACAACCCTCACCGTACGTGGTGCAATAACCAGGATAATCTGGGTAGCGATCACTAAATTATCGAGATTGTCCTACAATCAGGCCAAACACGCAGACCCCGTCGTGGTGCTACCATCACGAAGTGGGACTCATTCCGCACCTCCCGAGCAGCTCGTACTATAGACACCGTATCAGACATAGCTACTTGGACCGACCCACGCCAGCGTGACGTCCGCGCCGTGACTCGCCCCCTCCCAGAGGAATGCCCTGCAGCCGCAATGGATTCCCATCTCATCCACCTATGGGAGGCCAAGGCGGGTACACGCCTCTCAGTAATTAAGGATCCTAGCAGATTATGGAGCCCAACAGGAACAGTTGAAAAGTTAACTATTCAGCATTATATAACCAGCCTGCTAGTTAGCACGTCTTAGCTGTATTCCGATGTACTACGCTGCTGACAATGCTATGCCGAGAAAAGCGCTCTTCTAAATAAAAACCCTATTTTTTTAAAAAGAATTTCGCAAATTATTATTTGAAACACCCTGTATATACACCTTGTAAACGTATGCTCATAAAACTCCTCCGAGCATAAAACTCCTCCAACACCATGCACAACATCGGCTGCTCTTCGCTGGACAGGGGACCCCATATAGTTTCGATTTGTCGAGAAGCAGCTCTTAGTAATTAACGCAATTAACGCACAAAGCAATCTCATCCCGACACTGCTTAATTCCAACTTATTCGTTCCCGCGTCCGTGCACCTACAGCGGTCAGGAGAATGACATTTTCTGAAGTCTCAAAAGTGGTCAGGACAGTAGCTACGGGAGTCTGCAAGCCGTTCAATAGACAATGAAGCTAAGAAAACGAGTTGAAAATGATGTTTTCATCATTAGTCAACCAAAATGACTTGGTCAGCGGGCGAGTCAAGCTGCCAAAGGGCAGGGTGTTTTGAGCAAACCTTTTACGTACCCGCCATACACGAAAAATAGTCTTGATTTGATTTCATCTCGCTAGCTAGCACATCTTAGCTGTATTCTGCTGTCCTACACCGCTGATAATGCTATGTCGACATAAGTGCTCCTCTCACTCAAAAAGACTTTTTAAGAATTGCTAGCATTACGGTGCGAAAAATCCAGTATATGCTGCGGTTGTGTTACAGAAATGGCGTCTCACGTCTACTCTCGTAGTGGAAAAACAATACCCAATGGCAGCAGTTCTTGTCTTTCCGAACGACCCCGATTTCTCCTCATGCTGACGGTTGTCTCCCCGTATCTATATGAATAGCCCCAAGGAGTCTCCGAGGGTCTGCAAATTATTCGCAACAACAGCGTTCCACAATTGTCGGGAAGTGCATCGAAGACAGGCACCAACCTTTCTTGGCTGCTGGAGCTCAAGTGTGGAAAATCCTCGTCTGGGCTGCGACGACCGATTTCGGCGAACCTCCACATCGAAAGCACCGAGAGCTAGCCTGCAAATACGAAGGTTTATGGGGGTTTAACGTCCCAAAGCAACTCAGGCTATGAGGAACGCACTAGTGAAGGGTACCGAAAATTTAGACCACCTGGGGTTCTTTAACGTGGACCAGCTGACATCGCACAATAAGATACACGAGCCATTCGAATTTTACCTCTAATCGAAATTCCACCGTCACGGCGAGAATCGAACTCGGGTGTTTCGGGTCAGCAGCCAAGCGCCACAACCACTGAGCCACCACGGCGGCCTTGTGTAAGTAACCTCAATTTAATCGAGAAGACGAAACAACAGTAGTGGTTACCCCAGGATCATTATTTCGTCACTAAAAGGGACCATGAAATGATATTGTAGCGAAAGCTACATTCGCCACAAACTTGCGATTTCGCTGTGGCGGTGCTGCGAGGAAGAAGAGACCGACCTTGAGCCTTTGCCTAGCAACCGCCACCGCTGGCGGGCGCCTCGCGCTCGCCGCGCCATCTGGCATGACGTCCCACCGCGCGTCTCGCTGCGGAGCCGCCGCTGCCGTTTGGTATGACGTCACACCGCTTGCCTCGTCGTTGAGCTCGCCTCCGCTCACTTCGCCAACTGTGTCGTATGCCTACTTTCGCTACTTATATCCTGGCATAGACGAGCTAAGCCACTGTTTTTCTGCGGCGGTCAAGAAAAGCACACGATCGATGGCTATTCCATCCCTCGTCACTACAGCGCTAAAAATGTTAAAGCCATGCTTAAATTAACACCGAAAATATCGGCTATTGAAAATGATGCTCCTCCTCCTCTCGCACATCAACTCATACAGGCCGGGACTGCCTGGGACCCCGCCGCGCCTCATCCCGCCCACGTGAATTCGGCACGCCCAATGAGAGGGCTCTCCTGAATGCCCAATCACGTTCCCGGAGTAGGGATGGTTCACAACGCGCAGTGAGATGCCTTAGTAATCTGTTGCGGGCAGCAATTATTAAAAGGTGTTCTTTTTGTTAATGTCAAGTCCACACAAAGTTTTTCAATTTGAAACAACAGATCTATTGAATTAGAGAATGACGTTCAAAATCATTTGAGCACCCTTCGAACAAAACTTATAAACAAAAATACTTGGCTATTCGTTGCGCCAACTACACATACACATGGTGTGCTCCTGCTTCTAAACAAACTGCAGATCGTTATGTCTGTTTTGGAGCAGTGGTCTTCTTCAGGCTTTTCAGGGGGCACTCAAGATCTACCACCGGGGGTTCTTCAACTTGCACTGAGATCCTAAAGCACGCGCCCGCTTCCGCACTCCGCCTCCACAAGAATGCGCAGGATTCGATCCCGGAACCTCGGGCTTATATATATATATATATATGCGCACGACATCATGTTCCCCTTACAGATGATGATCGTTAGCAATGGCTAAGTCTGCTATCAAGATCGAGGTCACGATTTTGTTCGCCATATTTCAATGAACTCGAAATAGAAGAACGGCTGTGAGCGGAGATTATTCGAGAATCTTCTGAACTGCGACGTGATTCATAGCCCGCAGTGAACACACAGGACAGAATCTCGCTCCGCGAAGCGGAAAGAAAGATGTCAATCTTTAAGATCAACCTTAGGCAGAGACAACAGACTTTTGTTTGCGGGGTTTGATAAGGAGACCATCCCGGCGGATGTTGACTGGGTAAGTATATACAGTCAACATCCGCTCACGTCACCAAGTGCCATCACGTGAGTGCGCATTGTGGCAACCTAGCTTGGCACAAAATGCTCAGGTCTCAGAGTTTGCTACAGGTTTTACTGTCGGTTTTAGGCGTCGTCAAGAAGTCAGCCAGCAGGGCGGCGACAGCTTTCGCCGAGCTCAGCCCATAACGAAGCAGAATCAGAATTTTACAATGCTTTTAGCAGCTACTGACGGAGAGAATGCGTCACTGTTTCACTGTGCTCATCCTCTCATGAAAACCCACCCATCCTCATTAATTATCTGAGGCCCCATGTTGGAGTGAGTGCTACTGACGGAGAGAATGCGTCACTGTTTCACTGTGCTCATCCTCTCATGCAAACCCACCCATCCTCAACTTTAATTATCTGAGGCCCCATGTTCGAGTGAATGCTACTGATGGAGAGACTGCGTTACCGTTTCACTGTCCTCATCCTCTCATGCAAACCCACCCATCCTCAACTTGAATTATCTGAGGCCCCATGTTGGAGTGAGTGCTACTGACTGAGAGAATGCATCACTACTGTTTCACTGTGCTCATCCTCTCATGCAAACCCACCCATCCTCAACTTTAATTATCTGAGACCCCATGTTGGAGTGAATGCTACTGATGGAGAGAATGCGTTACCGTTTCACTGTCCTCATCCTCTCATGCAAACCCACCCATCCTCAACTTTAATTTTCTGAGACCCCATGTTGGAGTGAATGCTACTGATGGAGAGAATGCGTTACCATTTCACTGTGCTCATCCTCTCATGCAAACCCACCCATCCTCAACTTTAATTATCTGAGACCCCATGTTGGAGTGAATGCTACTGATGGAGAGAATGCGTTACCATTTCACTGTGCTCATCCTCTCATGCAAACCCACCCATCCTCAGCTTTAATTTTCTGAGACCCCATGTTGGAGTGAATGCTACTGATGGAGAGAATGCGTTACCATTTCACTGTGCTCATCCTCTCATGCAAACCCACCCATCCTCAACTTTAATTTTCTGAGACCCCATGTTGGAGTGAATGCTACTGATGGAGAGAATGCGTTACCATTTCACTGTGCTCATCCTCTCATGCAAACCCACCCATCCTCAACTTTAATTTTCTGAGACCCCATGTTGGAGTGAATGCTACTGATGGAGAGAATGCGTTACCATTTCACTGTCCTCATCCTCTCATGCAAACCCACCCATCCTCAGCTTTAATTTTCTGAGACCCCATGTTGGAGTGAATGCTACTGATGGAGAGAATGCGTTACCGTTTCACTGTCCTCATCCTCTCATGCAAACCCACCCATCCTCAACTTTAATTTTCTGAGGCCCGATGTTGGAGTGAATGCTACTGATGGAGAGAATGCGTTACCGTTTCACTGTCCTAATCCTCTCATGCAAACCCACCCATCCACAACTTTAATTTTCTGCGACCCCATGCTGGAGTGAATGCTACAGATGGAGAGAATGCGTTACCGTTTCACTGTCCTCATCCTCTCATTGAAACCCACCCATCCTGAACTTTAATTTTCTGAGACCCCATGTTGGAGTGAATGCTACTGGTGGAGAGAATTCGTTACCGTTTCACTGTCCTCATCCTCTCATTGTAACCCACCCATCCTGAACTTTAATTTTTTGAGACCCCATGTTGGAGTGAATGCTACTGATGTAGAGAATTTGTTACCGTTTCACTGTCCTCATCCTCTCATTGAAACCCAGCCAACCTCAACTTTAATTTTCTGAGACCCCATGTTGGAGCGAATGCTACTGATGGAGAGAATTCGTTACCGTTTCACTGTCCACATCCTCTCACGCAAACCCACCCATCCTCAGCTTTAATTTTCTGAGACCCCATGTTGGAGTGAATGCTACTGATGGAGAGAATGCGTTACCGTTTCACTGTCCTCATCCTCTCATGCAAACCCACCCATCCTCATTTTCTGAGACCCTATGTTGGAGTGAATGCTACTGATGGAGAGAATGCGCTACCGTTTCACTGCCCTCATCCTCTCATGCAAACCCACCCATCCTCAACTTTAAATTTCTGAGACCCCATGTTGGAGAGAATGCTACTGATGAAGAGAATGCGTTACTGCTTAACTGTCGTCATCCTCTCATGCAAACCCAGCCATCCTCAACTTTAATTTTCTGAGACCCCATGTTGGAGTGAATGCTACTGATGGAGAGAATTCGTTACCGCTTCACTGTCCTCATCCTCTCATTGAAACCCACCCATCCTGAACTTTAATTTTTTGAGACCCCATGTTGGAGTGAATGCTACTGATGGAGAGAATTCGTTACTGTTTCACTGTCCTCATCCTCTCATGCAAACCCACCCATCCTCAACTTTAATTTTCTGAGGCCCGATGTTGGAGTCAATGCTACTGATGGAGAGAATGCGTTACCGTTTCACTGTCCTCATCCTCTCATGCAAACCCACCCATCCACAACTCTAATTTTCTGCGACCCCATGCTGGAGTGAATGCTACTGATGGAGAGAATGCGTTACTGCTTAAAGGTGCACTGAAGAGGAATCTGAACTTGTCTTTTTGCAGCTGGAACTCGATCTACACGTTCCCAGCATTCTTAGAAACTCCGATTTACTGCCCTGTGTGGCCGATTTCCCCAATTAAATCGAATTAACGTCCGGCTCCCGCCTTTTTTTTTTTAATTCTGCCTCGTACGGTGGGCGGAGTCGACCAACGCGTCGAGCGCCTTTCACCCAGTCCCGTGGCAGCTTGCCGCTCTGCCATCGGCGGAGTAATACGTAGTAGTCCGTAGTAGCAAATAGTCCGCGCGTATTTTTATTTATTTGGGCTTAATTTACGGCTGTATTATCTGCGAATGAAACTATTTATTCATGGAAACCTAAAAAACAAAATAAAGCGAAAGCAAAGCCTCCACGGGACTGGGTGAAAGGCGCTCCACGCGTTGGTCGACTCCGCCCACCGTACGAGGCAGAATTCAAAAATAAAGGCGGGAGCCGGACGTTAATTCGTTTTAATTGGGGAAATCGGCCACACAGGGCAATAAGTCACTGTTTCTAAGAATGCTAGGAACGTGTGGATCGAGTTCCCGCGGCAAAAAGACATGTTCAGAATCCTCTTCAGTGCACCTTTAACTGTCCTCATCCTCTCATGCAAACCCACCCATCCTCATTTTCTGAGACCCTATGTTGGAGTGAAAGATATTGATGGAGAGAATTCGTTACCGTTTCACTGTCCTCATCCTCTCATTGAAACCGACCCATCCTGAACTTTAATTTTCTGAGACCCCATGTTGGAGTGAATGCTACTGATGGAGAGAATGCGTTACGGTTTCACTGTAGTCATCCTCTCATGCAAACCCATCCATCCTCAAATTCAATTTTCTGAGACCCCATGTTGGAGTGAACGCTACTGATGGAGAGAATGCATTACCGTTTCACTGTCCTCATCCTCTCACGCAAACCCACCCATCCTCAGCTTTAATTTTCTGAGACCCCATGTTGGTGTGAATGCTACTGATGGAGAGAATGCGTTACCATTTCACTGTCCTCATCCTCTCATGCAAACCCACCCATCCTCAACTTCAATTTTCTGAGGCCCCATGTTGGAGTGAACGCTACTGATGGAGAGAATGCGTTACCGTTTCACTGTCCTCATCCTCTCACGCAAACCCACCCATCCTCAACTTTAAGTTTTTGAGACCCCATGTTGGAGTGAATGCTACTGATGGAGAGAATGCGTTACCGTTTCACTGTCCTCATCCTCTCATTGAAACCCAGCCATCCTCAACTTTAATTTTCTGAGACCCCATGTTGTAGTGAACGCTACTGATGGAGAGAATGCATTACCGTTCCACTGTCCACATCCTCTCATGCAAACCCACCCATCCTCAGCTTTAATTTTCTGAGACCCCATGTTGGAGTGAATGCTACTGATGGAGAGAATGCGTTACCGTTTCACTGTCCTCATCCTCTCATGCAAACCCACCCATCCCCATTTTCTGAGACCCTATGTTGGAGTGAATGCTACTGATGGAGAGAATGTGCTACCGTTTCACTGTCCTCATCCTCTCATGCAAACCCACCCATCCTCAACTTTAAATTTCTGAGACCCCATGTTGGAGAGAATGCTACTGATGAAGAGAATGCGTTACTGCTTAACTGTCGTCATCCTCTCATGCAAACCCAGCCATCCTCAACTTTAATTTTCTGAGACCCCATGTTGGAGTGAATGCTACTGATGGAGAGAATGTGTTACCGTTTCACTGTCCTCATCCTCTCATTGAAACCCACCCATCCTGAACTTTAATTTTCTGAGACCCCATGTTAGAGTGAATGCTACTGATGGAGAGAATTCGTTACCGTTTCACTGTCCTCATCCTCTCATTGAAACCCACCCATCTTGAACTTTAATTTTTTGAGACCCCATGTTGTAGTGAATGCTACTGATGGAGAGAATTCGTTACCGTTTCACTGTCCTCATCCTCTCATTGAAACCCAGCCATCCTCAACTTTAATTTTCTGAGACCCCATGTTGGAGTGAATGCTACTGATGGAGAGAATTCGTTACCGTTTCACTGTCCACATCCTCTCACGCAAACACCCATCCTCAGCTTTAATTTTCTGAGACCCCATGTTGGAGTGAATGCTACTGATGGAGAGAATGCGTTACCGTTTCACTGTCCTCATCCTCTCATGCAAACCCACCCATCCTCATTTTCTGAACCCTATGTTGGAGTGAATGCTACTGATGGAGAGAATGCGCTACCGTTTCACTGTCCTCATCCTCTCATGCAAACCCACCCATCCTCAACTTTAAATTTCTGAGAGCCCATGTTGGAGAGAATGCTACTGATGAAGAGAATGCGTTACTGCTTAACTGTCGTCATCCGCGCATGCAAACCCAGCCATCCTCAACTTTAATTTTCTGAGACCCCATGTTGGAGTGAATGCTACTGATGGAGAGAATGCGTTACCGTTTCACTGTCCTCATCCTCTCATTGAAACCCACCCATCCTGAACTTTAATTTTCTGAGACCCCATGTTGGAGTGAATGCTACTGATGGAGAGAATTCGTTACCGCTTCACTGTCCTCATCCTCTCATTCAAACCCACCCATCCTGAACTTTAATTTGCTGAGACCCAATGTTGGAGTGAATGCTACTGATGGAGAGAATGCGTTACCTTTTCACTGTCCTCATCCTCTCATGCAAACCCACCCATCCTCATTTTCTGAGACCCTATGTTGGAGTGAATGCTACTGATGGAGAGAATTCGTTACCGTTTCACTGTCCTCATCCTCTCATTGAAACCCGCCCATCCTGAACTTTAATTTTCTGATTCCCCATGTTGGAGTGAATGCTACTGATGGAGAGAATGTGTTACGGTTTCACTGTAGTCATCCTCTCATGCAAACCCACCCATCCTCAACTTCAATTTTCTGAGACCCCATGTTGGAGTGAACGCTACTGATGGAGAGAATGCATTACCGTTTCACTGTCCTCATCCTCTCACGCAAACCCACCCATCCTCAGCTTTAATTTTCTGAGACCCCATGTTGGAGTGAATGCTAATGATGGAGAGAATGCGTTACCGTTTCACTGTCCTCATCCTCTCATGCAAACCCACCCATCCTCATTTTCTGAGACGCTATGTTGGAGTGAATGCTACTGATGGAGAGAATGCGCTACCGTTTCACTTTCCTCATCCTCTCATGCAAACCCACCCATCCTCAACTTTAATTTTCTGAGACCCCATGTCGGAGAGAATGCTACTGATGAAGAGAATGCGTTACTGCTTAACTGTCGTCATCTTCTCATGCAAACCCAGCCATCCTCAACTTTAATTTTCTGAGACCCCATGTTGGAGTGAATGCTACTGATGGAGAGAATGCGTTACCGTTTCACTGTCCTCATCCTCTCATTGAAACCCACCCATCCTGAACTTTAATTTTCTGAGACCCCATGTTGGAGTGAATGCTACTGATGGAGAGAATTCGTTACCGCTTCACTGTCCTCATCCTCTCATTGAAACCCACCCATCCTGAACTTTAATTTTTTGAGACCCCATGTTGGAGTGAATGCTACTGATGGAGAGAATTCGTTACCGTTTCACTGTCCGCATCCTCTCATGCAAACCCACCCATCCTCAACTTTAATTTTCTGAGACCCCATGTTGGAGTGAATGCTACTGGTGGAGAGAATTCGTTACCGTTTCACTGTCCTCATCCTCTCATTGAAACCCACCCATCCTGAACTTTAATTTTCTGAGACCCCATGTTGGAGTGAATGCTACTGATGGAGAGAATTCGTTACCGTTTCACTGTCCTCATCCTCTCATGCAAACCCACCCATCCTCAACTTCAATTTTCTGAGACCCCATGTTGGAGTGAACGCTACTGATGGAGAGAATGTGTTACCGTTTCACTGTCCTCATCCTCTCACGCAAACCCACCCATCCTGAACTTTAATTTTTTGAGATCCCATGTTGGAGTGAATGCTACTGATGGAGAGCATGCGTTACCGTTTCACTGTCCTCATCCTCTCATGCAAACCCACCCATCCTCATTTTCTGAGACCCCATGTTGGAGTGAATGCTACTGATGGAGAGAATGCGTTACCGTTTCACTGTCCTCATCCTCTCATGCAAACCCACCCATCCTCAACTTTAATTTTCTGAGACCCCATGTTGGAGTGAATGCTACTGATGGAGAGAATGCGTTACGGTTTCACTGTAGTCATCCTCTCATGCAAACCCACCCATCCTCAACTTTAATTTTCTGAGACCCCATGTTGGAGTGAATGCTACTGATGGAGAGAATGCGTTAGTGCTTAACTGTTCTCATCCTCTGATGCAAACCCACCCATCCTCAACTTTAATTATCTGAGACCCCATGTTGGAGTGAATGCTACTGATGAAGGGAATGCATTACTGCTTAACTGTCCTCATCCTCTCATGCAAACCCACCCATCCTCAACTTTAATTTTCTGACACCCCATGTTGGAGTGAATGCTACTGATGGAGAGAATGCGTTACCGTTTCACTGTCTTCATCCTCTCATGCAATCCCACCCATCCTTAACTTTAATTTTCTGAGACCCCATGTTGGAGTGAATGCTACTGATGGAGAGAACGCGTCACCGTTTCACTGTGCTCATGCTCTCATGCAAACCCACCTATCCTCAACTTTAATTTTCTGAGACCCCATGTTGGAGTGAATGCTACTGATGGAGAGAATGCGTTACCGTTTCATTGTCCTCATCCTCTCATGCAAACCCACCCATCCTCCACTTTAATTTTCTGAGACCCCATGTTGGACTGAATGCTACTGATGGAGAGAATGCGTTACCGTTTCACTGTCCTCATCCTCTCATGCAAACCCACCCATCCTCAACTTTAATTGTCTGAGGCCCCATGTTGGAGTGAGTGCTACTGACAGAGAGAATGCGTCACTGTTTCACTGTGCTCATCCTGTCATGCAAACAAATAGCAAATGTGACACCGTGCAGAATACTAAGATTCGTCATACACTAGAATAAAGACAAAATCTAACGTCGGAAATCGAAATTACTGCCGAAATCTCAGGCACCTAATCCAACAGGTATTCATTGGCAAAAACCTTGGGACTTGAAGAACTTGCCGTGCAGCTGGTCACAGCAATTCTGAATGTAGGAGGCTCTCGTACACCAGTCTGTACCTAAGTCCAACGTAATAACAAACTGCAAAACTTGAAGGTACACTCAGCCCGCTCCAATAAAGCCGGCGTGGGTCGACCCACATATACTTCAAATCAATGACTTCCATGTAGGGGCCTGCTGAAAACTCCCTCCGATAATATGGCCGGGTAGCGCTCTTGTGTCTTAAGGATGCTACTTCCCCACACCAACAGGGCTCTCCCCCATTGATGGCATAAATGGCAGATTTATACGGAATGCTAATGAGTACAGTTCTATCATCACGAAATGCATATTCTCACAATCGTATCATCATGGTGTACAAATGAACTGCAGGACTCCTGTGATCATACCAGTACATAAAGGCAGAGGTAAGCAGAATCCGTCTATCCACTGACCCATATCATTGAGATCAATAGCATGCAGAATAATGGTACATATATTTGCATATCTTGTTAAAAGTTTTTTGTCTTGTGACATTCAACAACTTCCCTTCAATTACGACTAGCACTTCTATTTGGACTCCGCTTTTTCATCTTAGTGTATATTTCTTGACTTCGCTACAGCATTAGATAAAGTTAATAACTCACTGCTATTACATAAATAAGAGTGATCAACATTCATCGTGTACTGGATCGGTGCATTTCCTTTCTCTCGTGTAGAATTTCAGCATTAATGACGCTCTTTCCTCCATTGTACTACTTGGTTCTGGGTTCCTTAAGGATCAGTACTTGGCCCCCTTCCTTTTTTTGATCTTATATCTTGCGGTGAATTGCATTCCCCTCAGTAATGCACTCTAATGTAATGTAAAGCCAACGCAATATTCAGCGCAGGACATACTGGAAACCCACCTACACGATGTATTATTAGAATCCCATAAAGGTAACCACGACACCTCACGTCGAATACCTGATCATGACGGGGCACATGAAAATGAGCGGAAGACAACCAAACATGTACAAACAGCAAATAGCTGAACGGTACGAGAACATCACGGAAAACCGCGCAATCTTACCCTGACCCAAAGAACAAGCACACATCCTCCGCTATGTCCTGACACTCTCCTCGCCCCACGAATGCTTTGCAACTTGGGACGGTATGATACAGCTCTCTCTTCAAGCTGTCCGGAGATCAGGGCAGATACAGAACACTTCCTCTAGTCCTGAGACGCCGCCTTTGAATTCCCTCTCTTTGTGTCCCTTAACTGTCCCTTCTTCCAAGAGAGCTTCGCTTCCCTCGCACTCGACAGACGAAAAACGGTCCTCAGCGAAGTAAGCTGTCTTTTGTAGCGAGAGCTACACTACCCACAGTCTCGCCATTTCGCCGTGCGTCTGGATGGCCAGTTGTGTGCGTGCGCGAGGAGCCGAGTGACGTCAGAGCACGCAGGTGGTGTGCAGCGCCACGCGCCTCGCCGGTTGTCTGCATGTGCGAGGAGCCGAGTGATGTCAGAGCTGGTGCGCCTTAGTGCGCATGCGCAAGGGGAGGGGACGCGCTGCGGTGTGAGTATAAGACGGGAGTGATGCAGTAACGGTGAGCCATTGCCATCGAGAAGGCAGGCGTTGAGCGGCTTCGCAAACATGATAAGCTCAACTCGCCCGACCCTGAGGTTGTGGGCTGGGAGCTGGCTTTCGGGAAAAGCAGGAACGATTGGTGCAAGGAAAAGAGACCAGTAGAATTGTCTGACGAGCGAGAAAGGCGCCTAGCCAAGAGGCGACGTCAGGACGCGGAGCGGTTGCAGCGTCGCGCTTTGGCCCAACTCGGTGAGCCGTCTTCCGAGGACGTGAAGGCTCGCCGCATCACCAACCACATGATCAGACTAACTGAATGTTACCAGGGAGGAACTACAGCTCTTGCTGCGTGTATCCTGGCATAGCTGAGCTAAGCCACTGCCAATTTTTTTTAACTGGAACTTCGTACTCGGCTGGAATAAAAGTATTTCCTAAAAGGTGAATTTGGGAATATGGTTTACTGTCTCGGAAGGATATTCCAGAGCCCCTCCGCTGATGAGTACATGCCTTTACGAAAAGGCCCACGGCACAGTTCCTGTTGCCCATTGTCCTTTGGAAAACGCCAGCTCTCACTCACCAAATGCCGCTTGCAGGCCTGAACTGCCTGTTTCCGCGCTGTTCGGCACGCGACGCTCCCATTCCAGACGACCCGGACGGCTCCCTCTCCAGTCTCCGCGCAGGAGTGCAGAGGGCGTCGCGGAAGTTGTCCATCCAGACGTCGAGGCAGGCACAGTATCTCTCCCTGATGGCCCTTGGGTTTAGAGATGAATGAATACGTGTTAGTTATGCTGCGCTGAAACGATTTACTACGGTCGGGTTCAACTCAAGTCCGCACTGAAGTTCCGCTCACATTCAGTACTGCTGAAAGAAAATGCTCCGTGAAGAAAATATTCTTTCCATTTAAACAAGGCGCTAATCACGAGACGAAATTATATGCTAAAGAATTTCGACGCCTCTGGCTTTGATGATACAGTTCTGAAACAATCAGAATCTATATTTTGTTCACTGTTGTAATTGTCCAGCCGAGTAAAACAGGTCGCCGCGGACTATGGCCCAATGTTGCCAACAGTTGCATCCTACTGTAGAGAGAACTTTCTCTTCGTTATTTTGTTTCTCTTTTTTTTTTGGTGTAGCCGTCCATCGCAGCCTGGATGCTCGCTGTAATATGGTTTTTAAGAGTAACAGACCACGCCCAGTTTCTTCCTGCATTTCTTTTTCTTCGGCTCTTCCATTTCCAGCCCACAACACAAGACTAAGCACAACTTCTCATGCATAAATGAAAGCCAGCAGAACATCAAGCAAACGTGAAATTCACGCATGGAATGCGATCCAATAGAGCGACTGCTGATCTGGGCGATATGAAGCTAAGCTATATAACTGTGCACAAAACGAGTAGAGTGCTATAGTCTCGGATTTAAACAGGGCACAGATATACCGCAAACGCGATCACTACTTTGGGATTACGGCATGGGCGTTTTATGTAGGGCGAGCTATTAAAGCGGCATAACAGATTTCAGTTAATGAGCAAAACGGCGTAAACCGGACTCCTGACGGCACCCGTACTAGCGTAGCCCTCCTTCCCTGCTTTAGAAGTTGTAAATTGTAAACTTCGGGGCTTAACGTTCCGAAGCAACTCAGGCTATGAGGGAGGCCGTAGTGAAGTGCTCCGGAAATTTCGACTGCCTGGGGTTCTTTAACGTGCACTGACAACGCACAGTACACGGGCCTCTGGAATTTCGCCTTCATCGAAATTCAGCCGCCTCGGCCGGGATCGAACCCGCGTCTTTCGGGTAAGCAGCCGAGCGCCGTAACCACTGAGCCACCGCGGCGGGGCTCCTACTCTGTCGGCGAAGGATCACTCACCCACTTGTGTAGTGTAACGCAGATGATGGCGGCGCCTCATCCTTCTGCGCTGTCCGCACGCGACGCTTGCATTCCAGACGACGTCCGGTGGTGTTTCACACCACCCAGGCTGCACAAGGTGAATCTTAAAGTGAGCCTCCACAATTTCACTGCGGTATACACAGGGTGTCTCACCTTAATACTTTACACACGATTATTAAAGATAGGCTTCTGTTACGAAAGCAACACTACGCCAGTCGCCGAGCCATTTCGCGGAGCTGAGGGAAGGCCATACTGCGCACGTACGAGGAGCAGTGACGTCACACGGCGCACAGCTGGCGCGCCGCCGCCGTCGCTGCGCGGGTGACTCAGAGGTGCCGCCGCCGCGCTCGCCAGTTGAGCATGCGCAGTAGCGGCGCATAGCTAGCGTGTCCGGACCGACGCCGCTGCCGCGCGCTCTCCATCGTCTCTCTTTCTCTCTCCTCGTTGCTTTCGCAATCCTCCAGTGTTAACCACTGTTAAACCACAGCCAACTGTAATTTGAACAGCGCTTTTTTCGACAACTCATTATCAACGGAGCAGTAAGGCAGAATTCAGCTACGGCATGCTAACTAGCAGGCTGGTTAACTAATATTGAAAAGTTCACATTTTAACTATTACGGTTACGCTCCTCAGTTATTGTCAGGCGTGTAGGCCACCGTATAGGTGAGATCCAAAACGGTTTCTATAATTTTGAAAATGCAGTTACCCTCGGCGCTGTGACCCAACAAACTGTGGTCATTTCGACGAGTTACGTACACTGGAGAGGTTGCTCTGCCTGCAAGCTTCCTGAACGAGCATGTATACTTTGGCGCGATGCAGCTACAATTTCTGAGTCACAACGCCGAGGGTAACCCTATTTTCGAAATTCTAAAAAACCGATACCTACATTTAATTACGGTGGGCTCTAAGTAATTAAGAAGCCTATCAGTAACAGTCAGAGTTGACTATTCAGTACTAGTTAACCGGCCTGGTAGTTAGCACGTCTTAGCCGTGTTCTTATGCACTACACTGCTGGCAATGCTACGCCGAGAAAAGCGCTCTCCTGAATCGAAAATCCTATTTTTAAGAATTGTGTAAAATCGGAGTTGAAACACCCTACGTATAAACATTGTCAACGTACACTCATAAAACTCCTCCAACACCACGCACAACCTCGGCTGCTCTTCGCTGCGCGGGGGACCCCATAAAGTTTCGATTTGTCGAGAAGCAGCTCTTCGTAATTAACGCAATTAACGCACAGATCTGTCTCATTCCAGCCGTGCTTAATTCCAACTTATTCCTTCCCGCGTCCATGCTCAAAAAAGAGCGCGTGAATGAATAAAAAAGGAACGCAAAGCAAGAAGGATTTGGTCCCCAAAACTGCTCGCGCTGCTCCAGCGGTGACGAGATGGACATTTTCGAAAGTCTAAAAAGAGTGGTTTATTGGTTTATAGGGGTTTAACGTCCCAAAGCGACTAAGGCTATGAGAGACGCCGTAGTGGAGGGCTCCGTAAATCTCGACCCCCTGGGGTTCTTTAACGGGCACTGACAGCGTTATCGGACAGGACTTACGGCGGGCTGCAAGCCTCTCACGTCCCGTATTTCATCGTCCCTGCCGTTCTCCTAGATCGCGCGATCGGGACGATCGCTCGTTAGCCCCGGGTAGTGTCGCGGACTAGAAGACGATAAAGCGGGCAGTGACAGGGGACGGAGAGCTCGTGCTAGGCGCGTAGCCATTAAATCATGCCATCGCCATATGTCATGTGTTCCTGTGTTATCGGGCTTGCCGTCTCGTAAGAAAAAAATAAAGGAAGCTGAGAAAACTAGTTAGTTGAAGATGATGTCATTATTAGTCAACCAAATTGACTAGGTTAGCGGGCCTGTCAAGCTGGCAAAGGGCGGGGTTTTTCCCGCAACCTTTTCACTTACTTGCCAGACATTAAAAATAAACATCTGATTTGATTTCATCCCGCTAGCTAGCACGTCTTAGCTGCACTCTGTTGTGCTACGTCGTTGATACTGCTATGGCGAAATAAGTGCTCTTCTCGCTAAAAAGACTGTTTAAAAAATTGCGGACATTACTATGCGAAAAATCCAGCATAAGCTGGGAGCGGGTTATAGAAATTGCGTCTCACGCCTACTCTCGTACTGGAAAAGCAGTAGCCAGTGGCAGCAGTTCTTGTCTTTCCGAACGACACCGATTTCTCCTTATGCTGACGGTTTTCCCCGTATCTACCATTTTCCCAGCTAAATGTAACCAAGCGTTTAAGAAACGCGGGGTTTCCCACCCGTCTGAAACCAAATGAGGGTTGTTTAGTGTCGCGTGACCTAGTCTGCAGTATTTTTTTCGTTCTTCAAGATTGACTAATTAGTCAAGCTTCATTAAACTTATTATGGACTTGAGGAACAAAGTGTCAATGGAAAAGTTGTAGATCGCTTTGAGAAACAGCTTACTGAGACATTTGCAGCAAAGTAATATTTACGTAAAGTAGCTTCTTAACGGTCTTTAAAGGGAGACTGAAGCACTTTTTCTGAAAATCGGGCTGGCAGCGGCATCCTATAGTTTTTCATGCTGTATACTGGAATATTGCATCCAAATAAGGCAAAAAGAAGCGCGAATTGCCTTTTTTAGCCGAAATATGCGGCCTGTGCCGCGGGGCACGCCGCGCGGCGCGCCGCCGCCCGTGATTGGTCAAGAGAGGTCGTGACGTCACTTTGAGGACTGGAGCAGCTGCCGATGCGGATCCGGCGCTGCGTTGAGGGCAGATCACAGCTTTCCGTGTCGTTGTAAAAGCGAATACGGCGACTATTTTTTTTTTACTGACCACCGAAGTAAAGGATACTACAGTTTGCTCATTCCACGTATCGCCTGAAACCAATAAAGACACACGCAAAAAATTCTATGCCTAGCACAAGCATACGCCAGCGTCAAAGACGCGATACAGACCATGCGTAAAAGGTGCCAGCACAACATCGGCTCGTCAGGGTAAGGTGAAATTAGAAAAAAAAAAATGTTTTTCTTTCTTTTGCAATTTGAGAAGTTCCATTCTTTCTACACATGTTCCATGATCGCACTTTCCTCAGAATGCCATATTTCGGGCTAAAAAACACTTTTTCCGAAACCAGGTACCCAGCGGCCACGCCCCCTTTCCAGATACCGTCCACGTTTATCGCCAATTTTTTCAACCAAAAAGTCCACCACCTGATTTGAAAGCTTGTCTGAAATCAGCTACATATAAAAAATTTTTTGCCAACAATCGTTCACCTCTCTTTTTTAGCCAAGATAATTCTGAGACGCTGCGCACGTTTTTTCCACGTTTCTGCAACTTTCATGCAGCTGCGTACGAGTGCTTTCCCTGCCGATGAGCATTGTACTTTGTGCCGGTGTTGGTTGTTGTTGATAAGATGAGATGCTTAGAGCAAAGAAGGCCTTCGGCAGGCGTGAATTTCACGGCAATCGTTACACTCATCGTGCAAAATCAAAAGTATGTCCACGCCATAATGAGACGCCGAACGCCAAACGCGCCAGCTCCTCGACATCGAAGCTTTAAAGATTTTCTGTGTGCTTCCAGGAAGAGGATGTGCTACAGAGAAGCAGCGAATATGCCTTAATGAACATGGACGGCATTTGTGCCGCAATTACACAGAGTTGTGTGTGTATACAGTGCGGTGGAAGGGTTGAGCTCACCGAAATTCTGACAAAGCGCGTGTTTGTTAGGCTTCAAAGCACTGGACGCTGTTATTTCATTCAATGATGGTAGCATCGCACGGGCCAACGTTTTGAAGGCGTGTGGATTGAACCCAGGGCGCCGCACCATCGAGTGGCTGAGGGAAGCTGACCACAAGCGTATGTACTTTGCGGACCGAGCAACACGACAGCTGACAAAAGAGGCCCGGCAAGCAAAATTACAAGCCCAAACGCTAAAAATTGACTGCGACAGTGACTACGAAGTAGGGTACTATTAAACCAATGGCTATGAATGTGTTTGTTCGAATAAAAAATTGTTTTTCACATCTTTTTTCACTTTAGGCTCAATTATCTCAAAACAGTGTTTTTTCTTACAAAGGTACCATTATTTCCAATGTCTTTCAAGACAGACAGCTGATTTTCTTTTGCAACCATATACATAAGTGTTGGACACTACTGAACTAGAATTAAGCAATTTCACTCAGTAGTTTTTCCGTTATGAATTTTCAAATGTGAAAAGAAAGCCGAAATTTATGTACTACAGTTAGAAATTTCATTAAAAATAAAATTTTCAACACATTTCAATTATTCTAGTTCAGTAAAAAGAGCGCAAAATTTGGAACAAAATGATATATATATTACCAGGGTACACCTATTAGTTGGCGAGAAACATGTACCTCAACATGGCCTAAAATGCATGGGAAGTATAGGGCTTACCCTGTGCCCTTATCGGAAAGGAAGGGGTGCGAACAATACTCAAGTCAATTACCACCACCGGACGCCTCCTGGCTCGCCCGAAAGAGCGTCATCCTAAAGAAAAGGCCCAAAGCACTGTGTAAATCTTGTTCTCAGTACCCGGCGTTGCAGGTTGGGGCAAGAAAGTATTTCAAGTGAACGATGAAGGAGCACAAAGTTGGTGTCAAAATTAGCGAAGCGCAGTGGCCATGTACTGCGAGGCATGTGACCACAAGATAGTGACGCAATCATGGTGCGCTGGAAACCAAGCCAAATACGCGCACAAATACACTTCACTCCTGGCGCGTTCAGCAGGTGCCAGAAAATATTAATCGCTGCCTCGGAAACGTTCGCCCTTCCTAGATTTGCAGTTTAGGTTCAGTGAAGTAGTTGCCAACTATATGTGTGTTTAAAAGCCAAGCTAGCTGCAACTCGCCCGCTGCCACAACTTGATGAAGAAACCGAGTAAGGTTGCGGTGTTTTTTTGCAAAAACTCGGTTGGCATTCATTTCTCATAAATTTGCATCCGAAATCAACGTCGAACGCTTTCATATTAATTGCTTAGCTAGGATTAAACGAGATGCCGCATATGAAGAGCTTCGATGCTTGCTTGCTTTGCTTTATTGTGCTTTGCTCTGCTTGCTTGCTTGGACACGTCGAACCGAGTATAAAATCACTAACCGAGCCTTGCTGAGCACGTCTCAGGTGGTCTGGCCGCACCTAAGCTGAGGAGAGCAACACATGCTTAAGCCTCTATAAGGTTTCTTCAGGGGCTAAGTGAGCATGTTTCTACTTTTAAAAGAGGCGCTTCTTCGGAATGGTGACACGCCTCTTATGCGCGAGGAAATCGATGGAACTGTGTCATGGTTCAGCCGCGCCTTTTCGACAGAAATCTCCAGAGATCACACTAGGACAAGCTCTGTCTGTAGCCGCTCTTACGAAAGTGTTTCGAGCAGAGTAAGCTTGCTTTAGTCGGCTTGAAGTCTTCGTCACAGCAGCGAGCGGTTGTGCTGCGAGCTTGTGGTATTGCGGAAAACAGTGGAAGACGACACAGTCGCGGCCGTAGTTGTTCGTGGACACGAACGCAGAGTAGTACCTCTTGAATCTGATTCTCAAGATCGGCTGACACGTTTTGTACGTCGCAACGGACGCAGTACGAGGAACAACGCATGCAGCACGAGAAACAACGCGCGCTGAAAGCGCGCTCGGGTGCGCCGAAGCATCCCCGGCTCTTCAACATGACGTCACGCTGGCCGACATGGACGAGGTTTCCCTCTCCGCTGTTCCCCTCTCCTGCGCTCGCGCGGGGCGCGGGAAATTTGAACATTGCGTTTTTAATTGGTGATTGCGCCGCTGTTTTAGCCAAAATCGAAAAAATAATTTCGCAGACGTGATCAGCAATGACACTACTTCAAAACCCTAGAAGGTTAGCTGATTCGAAAACCACCTCAGTTTCCCTTTAACCATAACCGGCCCAATAAGAAAAAGCTTCCACATGACAACTGTGCCACTTAGTCGTCCCAAGACACGCCTTAAAGAATAAAATCCGTTCTTTCTGAAATCCTCTCCTCGATGACAATTTGGGTGCACCATAGGGCAGAGAAGTGAGCGAGCACCTGGTCACGTGACAACTTTCTTTTAAGGCCAATAAATGAAGCTACGTAAATCGTACGTTGACGGAAACAGCACTACTAGCGGCTTTTCGAGGTGGTCTAACACTTTTGCATTCGCACTTTCTTCCTGAAGTCAATAATTAAAAAGTTAGCTAATTAAACATAACTAATTAATTAACTTTGAAGAGCGAAAAAAATACTCAAGACCACGCCACGCGACTATGAACAACCCTGAGTTGGTTTCACTGGACTACGACACTTCGCCTTTTTTAAAAGTTTGGTTAAATTTAGCTCTGACACCCGGTATATGAGTAGCACCAAAGGGTCTCCGATGGTCTGCAAAATATTCGTAACATGGCGTTGCACGGTGCTTAGGAAGTGTATGGCAGACAGGTACCAACCTTCCTTGGCTACCGGAGCTCAAACCTGGAAAATCCTCATCCCGACTCCGACGAGCCTCCACATCGAAAGCACCGAGGGCTAGCCTGCAGAGACGAAGGTTTATGTTAACGCGCACCGCCATCCCACAATAAAATACACGAGCCTCTAGAACTTGGCCTGTCATCGAAATTCGACCGCCGCGGCGGGGATCGAACTCACGTCTTTCGGGTCTGCAGCCAAGAGCCGCAACCACTGAGCCACCGCGGCGGCCTTGTGTTAACCCTAATTTAATCGAGAAGATGCAATAGCGGTTCCCCCAGCATCATTACTTCGTTACTGAAAGGGACCTTGAAATGATATTGTAGCGAAAGCTATATTGGCCACGAACTTGCGATTTCGCTGTGGCGGTGCTCCGAGGAGGCACAAGGCCCGACCTTGAGCCGTTGCCTAGCAACCGCTACAGCTGGCGGACGCCTCGCGCTCGCCCTGCCATCTGGCATGGCGTCACACCGCGCGCCTCCCTGCGCAGCCGCCACCGCCCTTTGGTGTGACGTCACAACGCTTGCCTCGTCGTTGAGCTCGCCTCTGCTCACTTCGCCAACTGGGTCGCATGCCTACTTTCGCTACGTACTGTCTAAACCCAAGCAACCACAGATATCTGTCGGACGTACGAGCTAGATCCGAACGTCCTTTGCCGAGATCGGACGTCCATCGAACGTACGACCACAATCCGATTTCGGATATCCGTATTCGTACATCCGCCGGACGTACGGACAGTGTCCACTTTGTATATCTGCATGAGAGACGAGGTGTACGTCCGAAGGATGTAAGGCCGAGTATTTTCCCAGGCCATGAGTATGGACGTTTTTTTATTTCACAGAAAATTCGCGTCTTTCGTGTATGTATACTGTTTTATTTGCATCAGTTGGAGGGTTTGACGCGAAGATGTTTGTAAAATGGTGCGATTTCACTCCTACCTGCAGTGCAAGAGCAGCCAAGGAGCTAAATTTATCTAAGAGGAGAAGCAGGTGTTGCAGAATTTTGCAAGAACTCCATGACTAGTTTTATATTTATAAAACTTCTCCAAATTAGTGGAGTTGTGCGACATGTCCTCCGTTTTGCTAGCTAAACTTACCATTGAAACCATTCGTAAGAATCAAAATCCCGTGCATTCTGCTATCACCATCGCCATAGATGTCAGTTCGCGGTCAATCCAATCCAATCCATCAGTACGGCTCCGTAGCCATTGTCGCGTAGTGTTGTCGCGCAGAGCTTTATAGCTCTGTTATTATAATGTGGGGCTTTGTTCAGTCTGTATACGAAAGTAGAATGTAACTTAAGCAATTCGAAAGATACGAGAAGCGCCTGAAGCTCTTCTGGAACACCGAAATCCAGTACTGCGTCGACCTGGGTTTAAAGAAGGCTTAGTGCACATGTGATTGCCTACGAAGGTATGTATCCAGTACACTTCTTGGAACTTGCTTCTATGACAATGCAGCATGCTCATATAACATTCGTTCACAGGACAGTGGGAGCAGTAAGCGCGAGGAGATGGCTTCCACAAGTGTGTGCTGTTCTGACACTTTCGGGAGCCTACATCACACAGCTGCGGGAGCCCTCAACTCGCGCGGCTAATTCCCACTCCTGTTCAGAGTTGCGGGACGTTTTTTCGCATCGTGTTAATTTTTAAGGCATCGCTAGGTTCACTGTGCGTATATAAAGAGTGACAACGCGCGAAAGGCAGACCATAGGAAGCACGTGTAGTTCGCATTGGTTCGGAACGGAAGCTTTCCGGCTTTTTGTGCACACTCGCGCACACTGCTGCGCAGGTTAGTGCCCTAAGGCCCATGAGAATAAATAAAGAACAGATACATTGTCAAATGTGGCGTGGAAAAGTGAGAGCTGTTATTGCCTTATACTTATTGGTTGGTTGGTTTATGGGGTTTAACGTCCCAAAGCGACTAAGGCTATGAGAGACGCCGTAGTGGAGGGCTCCGGAAATTTCGACCACCTGGGGTTCTTTATGAGGTGTTTGTTAAAGTGCATTGTCGGTTCTACTTTCAGCATTAAACACTTCATTAATTGCTTCCAATGTTTTTACTCGGGCTGCTGCATATTGGCACTTGTTTAACATGACTCATGACTGATGTTTGCCGCGTTCATTTTATTTAAGAAATCCTGTGGGTGGGAAGATTACGGATGTGTGTCCCAAGCTTGCCACATTTGAAGAGTCACATTTAAGAAATTTTCCGAATATAACCCATTGCTCTGCTGATGTATCATCAACCAAAATAATATATGCGTGCTACGCATCAAATTGTTTCTGGTTTTATTGCATCGCGCGGAGTGAATAAAGCACGCATGCACCATATATGCGAATATTCGAGAAAGATCCGCCAATGGACGTACTCAACTGGACGTCCGTCGGCGGGCGAACCGTATACCTTTGGCCACCTTTCGGACGGCCGACGGACGTCTACCGGCTGTTTGCTGATGTTCAGCGGACGTACAGAACATCCGAAACAGACCTCTGTCGGCCGTCCGAAGGATATCGGTGGTTGCTTGGGTACCCTGGCATAACCGAGCTAAGCCAGTGTTTTTTTTTTGCCGCAGTTAAGAAAAGCGCACGAACGATGGATATTCCATCCCTCGTCACTGCACCGCTAAAAATGTTGAAGCCATAGCTTGAATAAACACCGAAAATATCGGCTATTAAAAATGATGCTCCTCGTCCTCTCCCACATCAACTCATACAGGCCGGGACTGCCTGGGACCCCGCCGCGCCTCATCCCGCCCACGTCAATTCGGCACGCCCAATGAGAGGTCTCTGCTGACTGCCCATTCACGTCACCGGAGTAAGGATGGTTTACTACGCGCGGTCAGATGTCTCACTAATCTTTTGCGGGCAGCAATTATTAAAAAAGTTTTTTTTTGTAAATGTCCAGTCCACGCATAGCCCTTAAATTCGATTTGAGTACTAACGAAGACAACAGATTATAGAATCATTATAGAATAATCTTCAAACTCATTTCAGGGTCCTTTGAACAAACACTTAGAAACAAAATACTTGGCGATTCGTGGTGCGCCAACTACACATATACACGGTGTACTCCTGCTTCTAAACAAACTGGAGATCGTTATGTCTGTTTTTGAGCAGCGGTCTTTTTCAGGCCTTTCAGGGGGCGCTCGAGATCGACCACCTGGGGCTCTTCAACTTGCACTCAGCTCCTGAAGCACGCGCCCGCTTTCGCATGTCGCCTCGGCTGGAATGCGCAGGATTCGATCCCGCAACCTCGGGCTCATATATATGAGCACGATTTCATGTTCGCCTGCCTTACTGATGATGGTTAGCAATAGCTAAGTCTGCTATCGAGATCGAAGTCACGGTTCTGTTCGCGGTATTTCAATGAAACCGAAATAGAAAAACGGCTGTGCACGGAGATTTTGGGGAATCTTCGAACTAAGACGCGCTTCACAGCACGCAGTCAACAGAGACAATCTCGTTCCGCGAAGCGGAAACATAAAATTTCAATGTCTTAAGAAAGGAGACGAACCTAAGGTACAGAAGACAAATTTTTGGTTGCGGGCTTTGGGGCGAGAGATGTTACAAGAAGCCCGTCGTCCCGGTTGATTTTTACTCTGTAAGTGTACACAGTCAACATCCGCTCATGTAAGCATCCAGTGCCATCCCGTGGCCTCGCATTGTGGCAACCCAGGTTGTCACCGAATGGCCAGGTCGCATGTTTTACTGTACGTTTTAGGCGTCGTCAAAAAGGCAGCCAGGAGGGCGGTGACCGCTTTCGCCGAGCTCAGCGCATTATGGAGTAGAATTCGAATTTTAAACGCATCAGTGCGTTTGGCGGCCATGTTTTCACATTCTCTTAGCCGCGAATCTTCGTCCGTTGGTCCGTCCACACCAGAGAAATCGCGACAAAATAAAACAGCCCACGTTAGCGTTTGCCTTGGAGAAGCCAGCCAGTGTCTCTAACCCTCGTTTCTCTACACAAGGCTTCCAATAATGATTCTAGTTTCTCATGTAAGCAGTGCTTTAGATGAAAACATGATAAACAGGAGTGCTTATTGCGTACAGCTTTATAGTGCGCTGCTTGCATGATATAAGCCACCAACTTTCCCTACGTTATATGGTATCGAACTCGCTAGCTGGTATTAAGGCGAAAGCCTTCAGTGGCTCACACTGTCGTCCGTCCGTTAACAAAGCGTGTTACACGCGTTTCACTCGGTAACTAAGAAAGATAAAAAGACACCAATGGTTGCTTCAGATAGAGGAAGAAAAATGAACCTAGATGCCAAGTTTGGTGACTGTAGAGAAATTAATTATAGGCAAAAATGCCGAAGTTTCGTTGAATTAGCGCGGACGTTGATATAGCCACAGGAACGGTGTTAGTCATATCCACCGGAAGTCCTCACTGCATAGTGAAAATTCTCACAGAATGGGCGGAAAAGCGTCGAATTTGTGTCAAATTACATGAAAAAATGCGTAATTAAGCGTAATTAACACCAAAGATTCTCGAAACGTATAATTTGGGTATCGATATAGCGACGGGAACGATGTGACGTCACATCCACCGGAAGCCATCACGGCATAGTGCCCTCGGCTTTCGCCTCTCTACACTTTAGTTGCAAATGTGTATTCGCAATATTTCTACTTACCCGTCTATTTCCGGTTGAGCGGACGTTCAACGTTTCATTTTAAAGCTTCAGTTACATTTCACCATTTACGCGTCCTCCAATACACCTTTCGGAGAAAAGGAAACAATCGTCGCGAAGCTGAGTAGATGTTCGGCGCATAGTTCGCATCAGATGGAGCTTAAGTGTTTAGATTCTGTCTTTTAAGCAGTGATGAGCCTTTACCTATACCACGGGCACTTCTGCGGATGTTAGAGAGATAGAGAGAGAGACTATCGTTAAATGTTGTATCGAACTACTTCGGCCCACTTCGCAACTGTTTGCGCTCAATCCAGTGCGTCTTTGCATGTAAAAAACACCTTCGCATTGACGATTTAAGTGCTTTACGCATTAGTTACTACATGACGACGCAGTACAAGAATATCAGCCGATAAACGCGGATGATAAATAGCAAATAACTTATTTTTTAGTAGCCGTTCGTTATTTTTTTTTCTCACACACGCCTCTTCGTTGTTTTACTTCGCTTGCATGGCGGAGTGAAACACACACCGAGTCACACAAAAACGTAACACAGTAGGGCGTGGAAGCTATGAAGTAAAAAAAAATGGCTGGCAGTTCAGCATTGCTAAGCACGAAATACTCTGTGGGAGCAGAGTGGGCCACCAAATTTTTGGGGTGGGCCAAGTCAATTTTAATAATTTTGGGGTGGGCCACCCAAATCTTTTAGGTGTCCCAGCTCGGTTCTTGATGTGGGTTCACTCCATTTCCAAACTTTTGGAGGTAGGCCACCCATATTTTGTGAGTTGGCCAATTCCATTTTGAGACTAGGTCAAGCCTGTATTTCAACTGAACACACCCAGATTCACTGGCAGTCAAGACTCAGCGAAGGTGATTCCAATAGCAAATTTCAGGTGTCCTAACCACAGCTGAGGCATGCCTCATGTGCCATGCCGTGTATTGACACCCTTAACCATCGGGGTGATGCGCAAAATTGAGTTTTACTGGGGCCATTGCCGTACACAGCCATTCCGTTACTGAGTCTGGCTGAGGCACCATTTTCTTCGCATCAGACTTCGTCGAAATGGCACCCTTTCTATGCGGCCATACAACGACAATACCCCATTTTTTTAGGATTTGAACCTCCGGATTAGTGCCTTAGGACTAAAATTTAGACCACCTGGAGTTATTTTAATGTGAACTTACACAACGCAGCACACGGGCGCGTTTCGAAGTTTCGCCTGCCGTAAACGCAACCGCCGATGCCAAGATAGAACACGCGCACTTTGGCTCAGCAATCCACCTTCTCGAGCAGCGGCCGAAAAATCTGAAGCGAGGAACACTGCATACAGTATCCTCTCCAGTAGGGAGTGCCCTAGGACCCTCACGACTGCCTGCAACACTCGATACCGGAGGAAGCTTTCTGCTTCATAAATAGCTACGACGTCATCAAGTGCACGGCCCAGTCACAGGCGCAAGCAAAATCTGGTACCATGTTTTCCACTCTTCCTCCTCCTCACCTGGGACGCAATCCCCTCCTCCTCCCCAGCGTGCTGGGGATACAGCAGGGCGGGTCGGGACGTGCGTCGGCGTCGCGGCCCACACCCACGTGACGAAGGCATGGCCCGAGCTCTTTCTGCTGCTGGACACCCTCCGTTGCCTTCGGCAGCTAGCACTGGGTGAGCCTCACGGGAGACCGGAGGAGCCGCCTGCAATGTGACACAAAGTAGCGGTCAGCCGCGACATTGACAACAGATGCGAGAGTGTTCCCTAAGCTGCCACAGCCGGTGCCCTCTGTTATTGGCAAAATTACAGTAGAAACCTCTTTTATAGGGAGCTTCAGAACACTCTCCGTTACTTTGGATACTTTACTGCCTTTCCTCTACGAAATGGTGTCATTGCTACTTCTCTCTTAGCGGTGGCTCCAACTCGCAGTGGTCTGCGCAACAGAGACCATTCCATGGACCTGTTCAGAGATTTCTACTCGAACTTGAACTACGTATTGGCCAGACAGAACTGCATAAGTCTCCTGAGATCCGGAAATAACACCTACCTTCGATGAACTGTAAGAGTTAGACGAAAGGCTAGAAAAGAGCCCATACAGAATACACGGGCTTGAGAGCGAGCTCACCGCGACTAAGCGACGTCAGGGCCTTCAACCCACCGTTCCACCCGTGTTGCTGCGGCTTTTCATAACGCGCTCTACGACAAAGACTGCATCGAAGCGCACGTGCCAGGAATGTGCTCAACTCCGGAGACGGTCCTCCTCTGCCTCATCTGTGAGAGCTTCCCATTCCCAGGATGGCCCTGCTCATGGTGGTCCCGCGGCCTATAGCGGCCACACTGTCGCCTCCCTGCTCCTTTCCGTATAGGAATTTTATTGCTGACATTATGGAGAACTATAGTAGCTGTGCAATCGTTATAAATATCTTCCAATATTTTCACATAACACTCTTCTATACCCTGATTCCGTAATGCCTGCATGACAGGTGAGGTTTCCACTGAGTTAAATGCTTTCTCGTAATCAATGAAGGCTATATATAGTGGTTGGTTATATTCAGCGCATTTTTCTATCACCTGATTGATAGTGTGAATGTGGTCTATTGTCGAGTATCCTTTAAGAAAGCCTGCCTGATCATTTCGTTGACTAAAGTCCAAGGTTGTCCTGCCTCTATTAGCGATTACCTTAGTAAATACCTTGTAGGCAACGGACAATAAGCTGATTGGTCTGTAATTCTTCAAGTCCTTGACGTCTCCTTTCTTAAGAATTAAGATAATGTTAGCGTTCTTCCAAGCTTCTGGTACTCTCGAGGTCACAAGGCATTGCGTATACAGGCTGGCTAGTTTTTCCTCATTAGGGAATCCTCATTAATCAGGATATAGCTCTCAATATCGAGGAGTTTTAAAGTATTAACGAGAGAGTGGCAGCTATCGTAATTAGGCTTAATAAGAGGTACAAGATGAAGGTGGTGCAGGCCTACGCGCCTACATCAAGCTATGATGACCAAATAGTTGAAAGCTTCTATGAGGATGTGGAATCGGCAATGACCAAAGTAAAATCACAGTACACTGTACTGATGGGCGACTTTAATGCAAATGTAGGTAAAAAGCAGGCTGGAGACAAGGCAGTAGGTGACTATGACATAGGTTCTAGGAACAGTAGGGGAGAGTTATTAGTAGAGTTCGCAGATAGAAATAATTTACGGATTATGAATACCTTCTTCTGCAAACGAGCAAGGATGGTTCGACAGGATACCAGCAAGCTATCTCAGGAGAATAAACATCTGATTAAGAAACGCCAAAGCATGAGGACGTCTAACTCCACAGACAGGATAGAACTAGCAGAGCTATCGAAGTTAATAAATAAGCGCAAGGTAGCCGACATAAGAAAGTTTAACATGGAGAAAATCGAGCATGCTCTAAGGAACGGAGGTAGCCTAAAACCAGTGAGGAGAAAACTGGGCATAGGCAAAAACCAGATGTATGCGCTAAAAGACAAACAGGGCAATGTCATCAGCAATATGGATAAGATAGTTGAATTAGCCGAAGAGTTCTTTCTACACAAATATATACAGTAGCGAATGTAACCATCAAGTTACTGAGGAAGGCAGTCGAACACAGGAACGGGACATTCTGCCAGTAACGAAGGAGGAAGTAAAGAAAGCCTTAGGAGCAATGCAAAGAGGGAAGGCAGCTGGTGAGGATCAGGTAACAGCAGATTTGTTGAAGGACGGAGGAGAGATTCTGCTACAAAAAGTTATCTTATCAAGGTTATCAAGGTTAAGCCCAGTGGATGCGAAGCAGCCTTCGTTTTGGATTCTTATTATTAACGTCCTTAGCGTTTGGAGGCATCTTGACCGTATACACGCCCGGCGCAAAGACACTGGCGCGGTTGCGGGCACAGAGACTGACGCGACGACGGGCGCGCGCCGCTTCATCCCTGGCGTGACGTCACATATCACGTGATGCAGCGATGGTGGCGCCGCCGCCGCGTCGCGCGCGACGGCGCGAACCGAAGCGTGGAGGCCTCCGCCGGGCGACGTCCGACGGCGCGATATGAGGCCCCATCTGCAGCCGGTGTGACGTCATCACGTGACGTCACATCATGTGATCTCACTTCAAGGTCAATGGTGGCAAACGCCGGGCGTCGCGCGAAGGCCCGAAACCTACGTTAATATGCTTCGCATAAAAACTAGCCACCCGCGGCCTAAAGCGGCCCAACTGTCGCCTCCCTGCTCGCGGTGATCCCGCGGCTTATAGCGGCCCAACTGACGCCTCTTTGCTCGAGGTGGTCCCGCTGCCTGTAGAGGCCCAACTGTCGCCTCCCTTTTAAGTGTAGAAGCCCCCGCTCTAACAACAAAATCCTGGTGACGCTTAAACGGGCTCCAAAGGGGCTGGACATTAACTTCGCTTCCCGAAAATCCTCCAGCCAGAATTTTTTTAATGTGTTTTGTAGAAGCTGAGTTATCTGCAGTTAACATTTGCATTTCAGTGCCTTCACGCCTTTCCCTCTCCTCTCGCGCACGCTTTAAGGTCGGTTCCACTCCGCCGGCCCCACCGCCGGAGGGGCGCGTACTGACCCACCGGTGCTACGCGGCTTACTGGCCGGCGGCGCCCATGGTCAGGAGCGAAATCGGACGCCGGAAAGAATCTAATCAATACCGGTCTCTGAGCTGGTATATGCAGGAGCGGCGATGGAGGAGTGTGCGAGCATTAAGAAGTCGCCGGAAAGCGCTCGTCAACTTTCGCACGTGATTGTGGGTTCTCTGCTTCGTGTAGACGTGCATTTGCCTCATGTGTTCAACACAATGCAATGAGTGAGTAATCGAGTTGATGTGCTCTCTCGTGGGATGGTGTTTAGGAGCCCCTTTAAAATGCGTAAGACTAATCACGGGCTGCACATTGCGCGCCATCTCTAGGTGCTGCGGAGTACTACATCATGCTGATAGTTCTGACTCTAAGACTAGTCAAGCGGCTTTTGGGTGCTCGTGCTTATAGGGCTATATGCCAATTTTTGACATTAACTGGCGACATAATTTGGTCATTGTCGCCTGCTCTCAGTCCGCTCTGCTGTGCGAGGCGCCCGCGTAAGTCGTTTTACAGCACTTAACCCTAGCTTCTTGTTCGTGGAGTAGCGCGGCCGGATCACGACAGAAGGAGCCGTGGTTAGAGTCGCGGCTGGGTCATTGTTTTCACCGCCATTGCTTTTCTTTCTAAGGTGGTGATGTGGCTCTGACGTCACGACCCTCTCGAACAATGCGAATTATCGTCACTCCGTCGGACCCCGGGCTTTCGCCACAACGGGCCCTCCAACGCTATCGCGTCAAGATCCCCCCGTCTCCACCACTCGCTCGTCTGCCTTAAAACTGCGCGTGGAACTCGCATACTGAGGTAACTTTTGACTCGTAGGAAGTTTGACAACTGCACTTGCGTGGTTCGATCGAGCATGATGCAAGCCCAGAATGGTCTGGTACTCTGCAGATGACACTAGGCAAATCGGACGCGCGGACTGGAATCGAGGCACAATGTAGAAGATAGATGGCGCCACTAGGTTCCTCCGCCGCCCATCGGCGGAAACCCGGTGCTGTCGGCGTGTGGCACCTCAATCTCTCCGCAGAGAATGCATCATAGAACCTTATGTGCACCGTCGCAAAACTTCCTGCGAGGCAAAAATTCTCAGTGGGCAGTGAGAGGAGCCAATGGTTCAGGTGGAGGGATTTTTAAAAGCCGTTGCGGAAAAGATGCGTGTAACGATATACACTACGTCAGCGTGCGTAAACTTTCACTTAGCTTTAGTTTTGTAGTATCCTATATAGAGTCTTAAAGGTGCACTGAAGAGGAATCTGAACTCGGCTTTTTGCCGCGGGAACTCGATCTACACGCTTCGAGCATTCTTAGAAACTTCGACTTATTGCCCTGTGTGGCCAATTTCCCTAATTGAATCGAATTAACGTTCGGCTCCCGCCTTTAATTTTTGAATTCTCCTTGTACGGTGGGCGGAGTCGATCAACGCGTGGAGTGCCTTTCAGCCAGCTCCGAGGAGGCTTTGTTTTCGCTTTATTTTGTTTTTTATATTTCCGTGAATAAATAGTTTCATTCGCAGATAATATGGCCGCAACATAAGCCCGCAGAAATAAAAATACCCCCGGACTATTTGCTTCTTTTGGATTACTACATATTTTCTGCCGTTGGCAGAGCGGCAAGCCTCCACGGGACTGGGTGAAAGGCACTCCACGCGTTGGTCAACTCCGACCACCGTACAGGGCGAATAAAAAAAAAAAGGCGGGAGCCGGACATTAATTCGATTTAATTAGGGAAATCGGCAACACATGGCAATAAATCGAAGCTTCTATATCGGAGACGAAAAGGGGGACAAGATGCGGCGCCATTCGACACGCGATTTCCTCGGTCAGGGACCCTTGTACATGTGTGTGCGCGCGTGTGCGTGTGTGAGTGCGCGAGCCGACCAAGCGGCAGGCGCCGGAAAGGGGTGCCCGCGGCCGTCCCACCGCGACCGTCCCTGAACCGGGCGGCGGGCTGTGAGGTTGACCAGTGGGGTTGACCGTCGCCGTTTTCCGGGAACTCTACTGTCCAAGGTCGGAGAGGCGGGAGCAGCGGCGGAATAGGGAGAAAGGAGGACTCGGCCCGTCATCGAAAGACAGCAGTGGTTTTGTGAGACGCTGAACGGAAACGCCGCGCTACCAATCTCTCTGTAAAGTTTTCTTCTTTTACCGTTCGGCCAATTAAACCAGTTAAGTTTTACCGGAGTTCCTTCTTTGCGGAACGTAACTAACGAACGCGTACGTAGAGGACGTACTCTCTCATGTACAAACGCGGTGGCTCAGTGGTTACGGCGCTCGGCTGCTGACCCGAAAGACGCGGGTGCGATCCCGGCCGCGGCGGCTGAATTTCGATGGAGGCGAAATTCTAGAGGCCCGTGTGCTGTGCGATGTCAGTGCACGTTAAAGAACCCCAGGTGGTCGAAATTTCCGGAGCCCTTCACTACGGCGTCTCTCATAGCCTCAGTCGCCACCACCTTACCATGTGGTGTCCACCTTGGTGCTGCACCACTTGGCCTTTGAACTTGGCCCTTGACCTCTGACCTTTCAAGTTGTTGGTAGAGGGCGGTAATCGCGTGGTGTCACGAGATTCAATTTACCATTGTAAAGTCAAGGTAAGGGGCATATAAACCGGAGGTGTGCTCTCTGCTTTCGCTACATGAAAACTCTCTTCCGCAGAAGTGAACCACGCCATTTTTATATTGCGCGTTTACGATCTACTACTCTGCCTGCTCTGTATCGATACACGCTCACCGCTAATGCAAAAAAAAAATTGCCGAAATCAGTTGGAAACACCTTTTCGCCACGGCAGCCCTAACTCTACTGAAACTGTAAGTGTCTTGACAATGTATCAGTTCCGCGATAACGCACGAAAGCGAGCAAATATTCCATATATCTCGAGCAGCTAGGTATGCCTAACTTCCAATGGAGTACACAGCCTGACCGCGTATTTGATTTGCTGCAGAGAGAGATTTCAGAACTCACACGTGCGTTCCAGCAGAAGACGCCGCCGGACGCCACCTGTCCTACCGAGAGGCAGAAGGCCGGGAGGCACCACATCCAGAGAAAAGCCGCTGCAGTTCTGGAAAAAGGCAACAAAATAACCTCTCTCTGCATGGTACACCAGCATTGGCGGTTGCTTTAGGGTGTTTCGAAAGGGTCACGGACGGTAAGTGATGGCAATCGGCTGCTGATTCCGCAAGCATGGTGGCTGCACATCGGTGAAGGCGAAATTCAAACGTGCATAATCCCCCGTGTCAGTGGATCAGAATTACGCCGATTACTTAGGTAGCTCACTGTAGACAATGGCTTGTGGAGCGAAGCTCATCAGCAGCTGATATCTGGTCATTCGAAGGATTTTAGATCGATAGCACTTATCTGGGCATTCCCTGCAATTAGCGGTTGTGTGTTTGCCTGTCTTCGCCGAGGCTTACATCACCCTTGTTCACTTTTGGCCTGTTTGTCTGAAGCATGCTTTATGGCAGGCTGCCCAACTGGCCACTGGGATGTGGGAAACCTGCCAGCTGTGTGTATATACATAGCACACATACACACACTGTGGCCGGTGACAGTTCGATTTGTGGCTGTGACGTAGAAGAGAATTCTAGTTCGCGGGAAGCATACAAAAACTAATCGCTGCTACGTCATCTAAATTCCCTCGATCTCTAAAGCTCGCCTGCCGCAAGGGCCGGAAGTGATGAAAACTTAGCTATCATGCCGCAGTTTTTGAATGGCCCACGTGATCCCAAGTACTATTCTTGTAAGCTACTGAACACAGAACGACTTGCAGCTTTTATCGAATGAATCGAGTTGAGGGGAAAAAATTAACCCAGTCCAATTCTGCTGCAGGACAACATAGCCAAGCAGACCCACAGAAGGGATTTTTCCCAGGAACAAGATTTGGATAGAGCTGTCCTATAAGCGGCTTGCGAGCCCAGAAACTTGCAAACAGAAGACGGGGAGCCGGTGTTCACCTGTGTCCTCCCCTGCAGGCTGGGCGGCCAAGTGGGGCTGGCTGTTCTGCCTAAAGGCCAACCTGCACAAAAATGGGGTTCGGATGAAGAGGACAACGCTGTCATGTGCTTCTAATAATAAGAATCAGTTATCTAGTTAGCTTTGGCCCAACTTTTTTCTGCTCAGAACAAACAGCACTATACTGCAACAGGAAAAGAAAAAGCAGTGAGAAAGAGCCCTCAATTCCGGCTCTTTTTTTATTTCGTGCGGGACTATAATTGATATTTTTTGTAGCGAAGGCTACATTGGCCACGAACTTGCGATTTCGCTGTGGCGGTTCTCCGAGGAGGCACAGAGACCGACCTTGAGCGGTTGCCTAGCAACCCCCGCAGCTGGCGGACGCCGCGTGCTTGCCACGCCATCTAGCATGACGTCACACCGCGCGCGTCGCCGTGGAGCCGCCGCCACCGTTTGGTGTGACGTCACACCGCTTGCCTAGTCGTTGCGCTCGACTCCGCTCGCTTCGGCAGCTGTGTCCACGCCTGATAACATGTCGGAGGATTGAAAAGGATAGCTCGCACGCGCCGAAACCACACTTGATCCCTTCGCTTTTGCTACGTATATCCTCGCATCGCCGAGCTAAGCCACTGCCATTTCTTTTTTATTCCTTGTACGTAAATGCGCTCGCTACACTAAAGACTTCGAATGCTTTGTCGCTGGCAGTGCGTGCAAAACCAGGAGTCCTTCGAACTAAAGAGCCGCAAAACTGTGGCTAAATACCTACGCACCATCTGCGGCCACTTTGTGTTAAAAAGAAATAGGCGATGGAAACACACTTCGGCGAAATATCCGTACATCTACATCATTTACCACAGAACAGTTTGGTTTTCTTTATGCGGGTTTAACGTCAGAAAGCGACTAAGGCTATGAGGGACCCCGCAGTGGAGGGCTCCGGAAATTTCGACCGCCTACGGTGCTTTAGCGTGCACGGACAAAGCACAGTACACGGGCCTCTAGAATGTCGCTTGAAAGACTTTAAACAGCAGCGTCGCTTTCGGTATGACGACGTGACTTGATAGTAAGTGAAGCGGCAATAGGGAGTTTTCAGCAAATGGGGGGGGGGGGGGGGGGGGGGGGGGGGGGGGGCTATTTTCGAAGATGCATGCCATATTAACATAAGCCTTCCCCGCACCCGCAGAGGAAAGTGGGGCGCCACTTTGCTAAAACTCTCCAAATGGCTCTTTTTTTTTGCACGAAATATGTAACACAAGTGCTCTTCATTCATTAAGGACAAACCTCCAAGGTGCGCGATGAAGTTCTTGCACAAGCTTTTTCTGTCACTGTGCAAGTTCGGTCGTGGCAGTGTTCTGTGAATTATACTGTTCATTTAGCTCGCGTGGCTACTCAAAAGGCATTCAGCAGAGACACGCACTTCAGAATGCAGCTAGATCCGTTGGAAACTATCCGACAGTCGAGACCAAGCCGATTCCCACCCATCCTAAACTTTACTTTTCTGAGGCCCCATGTTGGAGTGAATGCTACGGATGGAGATAATGTGTTGCTGCTTCACTGTCCTCATCCTCTCATGCAAACAAATCGCTAATGTAACACCATGCAGAATTCAGAGATTCGTTAGACACCCAAAGAATCGAAATGACTGCCGATATTTCACGCACCTAGAGCAACAGATAATCATTAGCAAAGAACAAGGCTTAGAGAAGAACTTGCCGTGCAGCTCGTTATTATGGCGCTACTAACCGTACTAAAAACAACTACCAGAAGGCGGTACCTTCTGTATTGTTCCTGTGCGTGCGTGTGCATAAAAGGCGCACTAAAAAGTGCCAAGCACTTCTTTGCAGGCCGACAGCGGAGCCTCATTTTTCACCTCTCTACTCTCGCCACCGCGACAACGAGACATGTACACACAGCAAATAGCTGAACGCTGCCAGAACAACATGGAAAACCGCGCAATCTTACCCCGACCCAACTTAATCCGACCAAAAAACAAGCACGCATCTTTCGCTAAGTCCTAGCACCTCCTCACTACATTAATGCTGTGCAACTATAGGGATGGTATGATACAGCTCTCTGACCATGCCAACTGTGCGGAAATCAGGGCAGATACAGAACACATTCTGCGGTCCTGTGACGCTGCATTTAAACCCCCCCCCCCCCCCCCCCCCTTTTCTCCAGGCGAGCTTCGTGTCGCTCGCACTCGACAGATGAAAAGCGGGCCTTAGCGAAGCAGGTTATCTTTTTAACGGGGACTTAGAACACGGCTGGAGGCCCTTCGCTGATGAGGACATGCCTGTACGAAAAGGCGCACGGCACAGTTCCTGTCGCGCATTATCCTCCGGAAAACGGCAGCTCCCACTCACCGAATCCCGCTTTCAGGCCTGAACTGCCTGTTTCCGCGCTGTTCGGCACGCGACGCTTGTATTCCAGACGGCCCGTACGACTCCCTCTGCAGTCTCCGCGCAGGAGTGCAGAGGGCGTTGCGAACGTTCTCCATCCAGACGTCGAGGCAGGCACAGTCTCTCTCCCTGATGGCCCTTGGTTTATAGATGAAAGAATATGTGTTAGTTATGCAGCACTGAAACGGTTTACTGCGTTCGGCTTCAACTCAAGTCCGCACTGAAGTTCCGCTCACATTTAGGACCATCGAAAGAAAACCCTGCGTGACGAAAATATTGTTGTGCAAGCTTTTTCTTTCCACTTAAACAAGGAGCTAATCACGAGATGAAGTTATAAGCCCAAGAATTTGGATGCCTCTGGCTTGTTTGATAAAGTTAAACATTCAGAAGCTTTTTTTTTGTTCACTGTTGTGATTGTACAGACGCGTAAAACAGGACGCCGTGGACCGTGGCCCAACGTTGCCAGCAGTTGCATCCTACTATAGAGAGAGCATGCTTTTCGTTATTTTTTTTCTCTTGTTTTTGTGCTGGTTTGGTTTAGTGGTTTGCTTTGTGTTGTTTAGCGTCCCAAAGCGACTGAGCCTATGAGAGACGCCGTAGTGGAGGGCTCCGGAAATTTCGACTACCTGGGGTTCTTTAACGTGCACTGACATAGCACAGTACACGGGCCTCTAGAATTTGTCCTGCAAAGAAATTCAACCGCCGCGGCCTGGATCGAACCCGCGTCTTTCGGGTCAGCAGCTGAGCGCCATAAGCACTGAGCCACCGTGGCGGCAGACATCCATCGCTATCTGGATGCTCGCTGTAATATGTTTTATTGCGAAAGCAATACTAGTGGCACTTTCAGCCCGTCGCGTAGCGAAGACGGTAGCTACCAAATTAGCATATTGGATTGGATTGGATTGGATTGACTTGTATTACCGATTCATCATCACAAGTGTAACCACAAGCACCACCACCAGCTACACTACCAGCTGAACCATGACGTAGCTACGGATATTGCTTTCGCAATTACCGGGATTAACCAAGCTAAGCTGCAGACATTTTTTAAAGGGTAAGCGACCACGCCCGGTTTTCTTACCGCAATTTTTTTTTCGTCTGCCCTTCCATTTCTAGCACATACGACAAGAGCGCCGCTGTTTTTAGCAGTGCAAGCAAAAATTCGAAATTGGCCACCTGGGCTTTCGTTAGGGGGCGGTGGTCACCGGAAAAAGCCATCCCCGCCACGTACCTGCGCTGCGATGTCGGAGGAGGGGCTCTGTTGAAGGGAGTCCCCTGGTTGCCTCTGTGACGCGGCACGGCCACTTGCCAGGACGTGCTTGACGCCGGCGCTCTCTGGCCCCGGGACACCCCCGAAAAAATGGTTACCGGCTCTGAGATTTGGCCATACGTTGCTATGGCGTCGCTTGAGGCGTCAACATTTACGTCACTGTGCTCTCGCACGTCACATGTCGGTTATAAGCACACCTACTCATGCATAAGTGAAAGTCAGCAGAACAGCAAGCAAGCGTGAAATTCAGGCATGGAATGCGATCCGATCTGAGCGGCAAGCCGATCTGAGAGATCTGAAGCTAAGCTAACAGTGCACAAAAACGAGCAGACTGCAATAGTCTTGGACAGGATTAGACCTCAGGCACTGCATACGCGATGAGTACTTTGGAATATCCGTTTACGGCGTGGGCCTTTGACGTAGGGCGAGCTATTAAAGCGGCATAACAGATTTGCAGTGAAATAAAAACGGCGCAAACCAGACTCCTGATGCCACCCGTAGTAGCGTAGACCTCCTTCCGTGCATTAGGATTTGTAAATTGTGAACTGTGGGGCTTAACGCCTCGAAGCGACACATGAGCCACGGGCGACATTACAATCTGCATTTCGGAGTGCTCTCTTCCAGAAGTAAAAAAACTTGCCGCTACCCATTAAGTCACGATGTTTTCGGATTGACAAAAGCTGAAATATAAAACGTACGCTTGCATTAGCATTGACAAAATATGACTAAGTCCCGCTTATGTTCTGCACTCCGAGCTGAAAACACAACACACCTGAGAACAAACGATTTCTTAATGGCTTGTACAACTTGCGATCTCGAAAAATATGCAGCGCCAAGTGACGACGGACACACGCAAGTTAGGAATCTGTGTTGCAAGGTGTAACCCAATCGTGACTGGAAATGGCTCTTGGAAACCACGATGTGTAGTTATGAGGGAGTAATTACCCATTGCCATCGCCAAGCGCAGCCATACGGCTACAAAGGAAAGCTATAGCTTTCCTTTGTAGCCGTGTGGCTGCGCTTGGGTGGATGCCAGTAAGTAATTACTCTCTTATTACAAATTTACTCTACCTTGGGTGATTCCCCTAAACATTTGACCGATCTGTAGTCATTTGCCACTCCAATGAAGTGAACAAATGGTCTGCGATTCAGATTTCACACATGGATCTGCGCACTGCTGCTAGTGTCCATTCGATCCTCATTCTTTCCTTGATGCGCGCCGCTGAAGCAGAGGGTGCAGTTCCTGCTTTTGCAAGCTGCCTTAAAGGGCAACTGACCAGGGTCTGGACATTTTTGAAAAACAAAACTACTGCGTAGATGAGGCATCGAAGATAACCTCTGCAAAATACTAGAGCCATGCGTGCCCCGCAAAGCTGCAAAATTTCAAATCAAAGCTCGCTCATTTTTTCCTTCCACAAGCAAACGTCCTCGTCCTCTACTCAGGCTCGTTTGACGTCATAGAGAATGCTTTCGCTAAAGGCCTTCCATTGGTGCGTCGTTTTCAGTGACGGGCGAAGGGTGGGCGTAGCCGGGGCGTCGCGTCGTCTGCTCGTCAGCGCCTTCCGTTTTGGTGCATGCCTTAAGCCCGCATGAAGGAAAAAAAAACTGAGGAGGGAGCGTCCGGCGACAGCCTTGAACCCCAGTCATAAAAAGTGAATAGTAAAACGGAGAGAGTCGGTCCCCCCGCCCCACCGTGATCACGACACGAGACAGCACTGTGGGTGCGCGCTTCTTAGTTTTTTTGCTCCATGCAAGCCTCCCAAAACGAGGTTTTAGTTACTTGTGCCAGTTCATGTACGGTTCAGCGTGTTCTGTGCGTGTGCCGTGTCGTGTGTGGTAGACCCTTCCCTTTGCTCGCACGCTCGACCGCGGCGCACGCACACCGCTTATTGTTCGTGCATCTTGTCTACACCTTGGCTCCGTTGAACAAGACCTTCCTGACACTACGGTAAAGAATGTGGTGGTTTGCGGTAGACACTTCACTCCGGGAGAATGCGTTCACGACGCGAGCAACTGCAAGGACACAGAAAACAAAAAAACGCGACGAAACACCGCGAGGAGGCCCAAAGAGCAATACATAGAGGGTTTTAGGAGATCCGCCGCTCCCCCCTCCTCAAATAGACCGGGTAGCAAAAACCAAGAAAATTCTTTTCAAGGCGGGGCCATGACGTAGACATGTGACGCAATTCACCAGACGCCACGCCTCCTGCTAGCATCGGAGGAGGAAGGGCGATTTTCCCTTGCGGAGCCTACTGAACGAGGCGCGAGGGAGAACAATCTCGAGGAGGGAACGGTGGGAGAAGAGCACGGCGAAGTAGCTTGATTGCGATGGCTGTAAATACGCTGTTAAAGAGTCTTTTCAAAAAATAATGCGGCCGCGCCTTTCGGGGACGACGCGTCGCTACCAGAGGGGAAGAAAATATTTTCGACCTGGAGGTGGGCAGTTTGCCTTCAAAACATTTTGCACAGGACATCTACGACTGCAGGGCAAATGCCTCTCCCATGTGGCCACCCTAACCATGCAAACTTCTTAATCTCATCCGCCCACCTAACTTTCTGCTTCCCCCTTCTACGCTTGCCTTCTCTTGGAATCCACTCCGTTACCCTTAAGGATCAGCGGTTTATCTTGCCTTCGCATTACATACCCTGCCCAAGCCCATTTCTCCCTCTTGATTTCGACTAGGATGCCGCTAACCTTCGTCAGCTTTGCTGGCCACTGCACGAGAACACTATCCTATGGCCGCAGCCGATCACGCCACACGTTAAACTGCTACCACCCTTAGGGTGCCTCGATGCCAGCGCCGCCGTCCAGGGTGGTGACACGCTTTGGCATGCGCCGCGCCGCCGTTTTCTCCGCGCTCGCCATCTTGGGGCAAGTCGCTCTTCGTGCCGCTGCTGGGGAGGGTTCGAAGCTGTGTTTTGCGCTGGATTCTGAGCTGATGAACTGCTTTAATTCACGAAAAATAGCATGCCAGGGTGTTGTGTTCCATTGTGTGCCGGCTCGGCGAAGAAAGGAGCGCGACGTTTTCTTTTTCCACGGGATGAGGGACGGAGAAAAATATGGGAAGCGAAAGTGAAGCGTGAGAACTGGAAGGCGAATGACAACGCGAAGATCTGCGAGGCAAGCCACAATGTCTGTGCTGTTTTCATGCATCATTAAAACTTCTTTTTTTGGCTAGTTTGTTCATACAGATAATGTAAAAAATTTAGCGCGAACAGACACAGACCACGAGGAAGATGAGAGACACACACACACACAAGCGCTTGTGTACCGTCTTTCTCTTGGTCGTTGTCTGCGCTAAAGATTTTAGAACTTTTTCTAAATGTCGCTAGCAGTTATGTGCTTTCAGTAGGAATAACATTATACCACACCGCTCCGCCCATCCGCTTGTAAGCACTGACTTTGTGCGGTTTGAATATATGTTTTTGCCTTGTTCGCCAAACTCGCACTGTGCGCAACAAGAATTTTTGTGTGCCTTCAAAGCTGCAGCTCGAAGCCTAGTTAGAAACGTGAGTACAGCACGTGTTGCATCGTATTGCCTGGCATTGGAAGTAGCGCGCTTTGTTTTTGAGGCGGAACATTTTGAATTACCAGTTATGTGAAGGCTTACAAGCTAAATATATGAATCATTGCGTCTTTTCACTTTCAGTGAGCTACACTCATTCCGTATCATTCACGAAGTGTCTCACGATGATCTTTACTCTCTCGCGATCGCACATTTTTTTTGTTCAGAGCCGCGGTGAAAACACGTGAAGCAGGTGGAGCCCGGTATTTGTCGAAGGAATGCGCCATTGTACTCTTTCAACAGCTGCTCTTTACACTCGATCTTGCGAGGCTTCCGGTTCACGCAGATTAAGGAGCATTCCCCTCTCTCCTTTTCAAAAAAGAATATAATAGAGGCTGACGGGTGAACCTCCCACGTGCTACCTACCCACTTTTCTGGCCAGAGTAGGAAGTGAAAATGCAGTCTATGAACAGGGAGTTTTGGTTGCAAAAACCTGCCTACGAGTCAGCCGTCCTGGAATTTTGCAAGTGGTCTTTTCGCAAGTGCTAAATTCTGCGCAGCACAAATAATAAGCCCCTTCACCTTCCTTTTCTCAAATTATTCGCGGGAATAATTTTTCTAGGTATTTGCGATTCGCAACGAACGCAAACGTTAGGCCCTCGCGAAAATTAAGTCGGTTACAGTATATGGCTGGCAATCCGACAAGTCGCGAAGAAACTTCTATTGTGAACTGGCCGTCGCTTTAAGAAAGCGGTCGCGAGGAAGCAAGGTGCCTGCGCAGTACAGAAGTTCATCCCGAATACAGCTCTTTCTTCTCCATGTAATGACACATCGCGAGGCGAAGTGCACCGTTGTCAAACGCGCAAATACCGGTCCGAGGTTAAGCCAAATTTAAGTGAAGTTAAATTTGCCCGTCCGACACCCGAATTAGTGCTGTCGCTTGGTTGACGTCCACAGAAATACTTCGTGATCCTGTGCTTATAATATCGCACCGCTTCCTTAACGCTTTTTTATTATCTCATTTGTTTGCGTGCACGCGACCAGAGGCGCGAAATGACAGTTTCATCGTCTCTCTCATTTTAGCGCCACTTCGAGGAAGATCAGTTTGAGAGAAACAGAATGGATGCACGGCGGCTCCTCAAGTCAACGGCTGTCCCGACGTTGTTTGATTTTAGACGTGTTTGCCCACATTCGGCTTGCTAGCCTAGTATCCGCATCAGATAATCTGAGGAGCACTAGAGCCTCGGATATGTTTGGGTACTGATGAATTAATTTCTTTCTTGCGCAAACAGCGCAGCCGAAGCGAAGAAAGGCGCCTGCACCGCGGCTTTTTCCTGGTTGTTCTACACCTGACGCCACAAAAGGCTCTTCGCCAACCCCTGAGACGCCACTTGACCAGGAAGAGACCCGAGCCGACTGCGATGCAAAATATTTTTGATATGCGCGGCTGACTAAAACGTCAACTAGTTGTTCATCTGCATCAACAGACGCAGTTAAAGCCTTTTGCATGTCATGCACCTTATAAACTCCGTCATGCTCTGGCAGTACAAAACGCATTGCTCTGTAAAGCAGTCACTGCAGTTAAAATAACCGCTTTGAGCATCTGAGACGGCCAAAAAGTAAGTGCTGTCCTAGCTGCACAGTGGTCATTTGCTCTAAAAGCTGCGCTTGTAAGCACAGGCTAGCTCTTTTCTCATTTATATCACTAAGCAAAAAGTGCTCAGAACTGTGAGCATATATGAGAAACCTTATACAGCTCAGCCTGCTAGCGAAAGCACGTTCTAAAGAAGGATACCGGCCGACGCTCCGTAGGCCCGCATTTCAGCGCTTGCCCCAAGATGGCGCCCACGAAGGTCGTGTCTCCACCCTGTACGGCGCAGCGCTGGGCATCGAGGCACCCTAACCACCCTGATATCACAGCGCCATCTGTGGCAGCAACTAGAAAACAGTACATCTCGCGTTTTCATTCGAGGCTGACAAGGCGCAATGGTTCTGTTTAGGTTTCCGCTCAAACGTTGTAACACCCCCTTCTCGACCTACCTCCGTTCGGCAGCTGCTAGCCGGGACGTGCTCTACTCTGCAGAGTGCTGTGGGACGGTGCGACCTGGAGCGACGCACGCCATCGGGACCGCCCCATTCCGCCCGCGGCATGTTCCGGAGAGAGTGGCGATGGGAAGGCTCCAGCGGACCTGCATCAACGCGCCGCAAGAAAGCTTGCTTAGAAGAAGCGATACCGAGGAAAAGGAGGTCTGCACTCCTACACGCTTAGAAAAAGGGCTGTAGTACTTACTAACTTTGGGGTACTAACTGGTTGTGACATATCTTACTACCTTGGTAGTAACTGCAGTCAGTAACGAGAAGGTTAGCAGCAGTTACTAACCCATGGAGTTGGTAACGGCTGCTACCTGCAGTTAGTAGCGGGAAGCTAGCAGTATTTAGTGAGAAAATGAAGAGAAACTCGCATACTTTGCTAGATTCATCGTACGGTGTGGTGGCATGGCTTCTCACATTTATGCGAACTCGAAAAATAAAAAAAGCTTCACAGTCAATTTGACTAATTCCCGAAACCATACAGACCAATCAGAGGGCGCTGGCCGTAAATCACACACATGTACGAATTATGCGAGGCGATGGCATCAACAACATTACCGTGCGCACACAAAGGTTCAGCATTCAGGAAAAGCACAAATCAAAAAGACTCTCGCGAGCTGCGCTTGCACAGGTAGATCTTTCTGATTCTTATATACTCCGTAATCAGACTCATTTACGGGCTAGTGGCTCTTCCCGGTTGCGGTAAAATACCAGCGTTAATTATGCAGTTGAGAATTTAGAAACAGCTTAGTCTACCTAACCATACGCATCTGCACAAATGTGTAAATAAAAAATCCAGTTATTGGCACGACCGTCTGAGTTATATTCTTTGACTATATTAGGGTTAAAGGAACTACTACTATCTACGTAGTAGCTAGCGACCACAGGTAGTTAAAAGATAGCAAGGGCTAGTTTTACTAACTGTACCTTGAAGATGGTAGTAAATAGCTGTTAAAAAGTAGTAAAACGAAGGCAGCAACTTTTTTTTAGGAGTGTATCCTTCTTATATCACTCCCCCCCTATCTTTTTATCTGCGTGTCTTCTCCCCGTCCTAACCGCAGCTTAGGTGCTCCAGGTTTCGATGGCATGCCGCAGCTAGCAGCATCTGCTCCTTTTATTTTAACTTTTATTGCCATTTAATAGCCCGTAACAGTATAATATGTCGTAACTATAAATCGGTTGTAACGAACACACCGGATATAACGAATGTGTAGTATATCGTAACCAGAAATTGGTTATAACAAAGAAAACACCAAATAAATGCACACAATGAAGAATCAGAAGCGTTCCAGAGTGCCCAGCAGTTTGGCACAATGGCTTTCGCCTTGCAGCACGTAAGGTGACTTGAGTGTTCTCCCTGAAGTTTACTATGCGGTGAACTTGTCTCCCACTGAGAACAGCGAGCCCTGAGCTGACCGCCAACGCCTCTCGAGGAGAGGGAAGGCTCACCGCGACGAAACATGGCGTCGACGTTGGCCAGCAGCAGTGGTCCGAATAATCACGGATGACGCCACCGTGGCATCAAAGGAAATTTCTCACGAAGGTGCGGGAAAATGAGCCCACGACTTTCACTGAGACTGGGAAACGTTCCTTCTTGGCGAAGAGTGGTGGACCTTGAACATGCGTTGACTGTTTGGTAATAGGCGTGTGCGTTGACTGCATGCTAATGGGAAGGCGCGTCGATATTCGGAGAAAAAAAATCAAAGCTAAATAAAGATAAAAAATGCCCTTGCATTCAAAGCGCCTCTTAGTCTCAAGTGTCCTCAGCTGTTTTCTGATAGAAGGCGCAAATTCTACACGTGCAAACTTTTACGCTATTCTTAAAGAGACTAGAGAACAAAAACGGCGAAACCATGCTAAAACGCAAGTGCGATAGTCGTACGAGCACTTCGAAAACGAAGCTTCCCGGTATGAAACAAATGACTACACTGATAACCATACAGCACACCTATGGGTGTGCTAACGAGCTATTTCACAAAGACAAGACAACCACCCGAAAGGAAAATATGCCCGTATTGCATGAATGGCGAACACAGAGTCCTCTCTTTGTAATCATTACACCTCCTTTTGCAACCTGCCTTACTACGTAGAGCACTCGGTCCTTCATAGTGTTTACCAACGTTTCCTGCGATTCTCAGTATGTCGTTTGATAGAAAGCAAATCGCTGCGAGTTCTATTTGTCAGTGGACGTGCGCTTTTTTGCACCCAGACTCCTATACATTGGTGGTCACCGTTGAAGAATAAACATGGAACCTTGCGCGCATCGGAGCTGAACGCGGCAATCATCAGACGCAGCGACAGTTTCCTCCTCTTTCTAGTTATTCTAAACTACCATGATCACTCACCCTGTAGTGTAACGAAGGCGGTGGGAGTGCCTCACTCTCCTGGGTCATCCGCACGCGACGCCTGTATTCCAGACGATCCTGTGGGGTTGCTCACCAGACAGGCTGCACAAGGTCAATCCTAAAGTGAGTCTCCGCGATTTCACTACGGCGTATACAGGGTGCTTCACCTAAGACTTTACACTGAACTCTCAAAAATAGGCTTTTGTTGCGAAAGCAACACTACGCGAGGCGCCGAGTCGCCGAGCTAAGGTAAGGCCATACTGCGCATGCGCCAGGAGCAGTGACGTCACACAGGTGGCGCGCCGCCCTCGTCGCGGCGCTCATCACTGTACTGCTCAGCGCTCGCCACTTGCGCATGCACAGCAGCTGCGCATAGCTAGCGTGCCGGGACAGCCGCCGCTGCCGCGCGCTCTCCATCACCTCTATCTCTCTCTCTCTCTCTCTCCTCGTTGCTTTTTTAAGACGAAACCCTTTAATGGCTCATACTGTCACGACCAAGACGAGTTAGAAAATTTGCCCGCGTTTCAGATTGGTCGAAATGGTCGTGACCTCACTGCGCGCGAATTTTGACGGACGTCCACCAAAATATGTGAGGCAGTTACAGCGCAATTTCCTTTCATCAAATACAATTTTCGACTGGTGTCCACCGAGATATATGAGACAGTTACTGCGTATATTCCTTTCCTCAAATACAATTTTCCTTTTCTCCATTACGGCCCTTCTTTCTCTTTCTTCTTTCAATTCACTTCCTCCCTTCCTGTATGGTGCGGTTCAGGTGTCCACCGAGATGACAGAATTACAGCGCCATTTCCTTTCCTCAAAAAGCGTTGCCTTCAAAGGGCAACGCATCGCGCCGAACGGGTGGTGGCGTTCCGTTGACTCCCTGGCAGCACTACAACACGCTGTCGCGTTCCGCACCTAAAGGCAAAGGTTAAGCGTCATTAATTGAAAGTTAATTAATGCACCAACGGAATGTGAAGTGAACAATCGAGTAGCAGAATGCAGCACTCAGGCTTTCGCCTTTCACCACTTTAGCCGCTAAAGTTCCTCGTAAGTTTTTTGCAATACTCCAGGTCTAACCAGAGCTAAACCACTGCGAACTATTTTAGTTTGAACAGCGCTTTTTTCAACATAGCATTGTCAGCGGACCAGTACGTCAGAATTCAGCTGCGACGTACTAACTAGCAGGCTGGTTAAGTAACATTGAATAGTTAACATTTTAACTATTGCTGTTAGGCTACTCAAACTACTTCCACGCGTGTAGCCCGCCGTAAAGGTAATACCCAAATCAGTTTCTGGAATTTCGAAAATGCAGTTACCCTCGGCGCTGTGACCCAACAAAATGTGGCCATTTCGACGAGTTACGTGCACTGACTGGAGAGGTTGCTCTGCCTGCAAGCTTCCTGAAAGCCCATGAACTTCGGAGCGATGTAGCTACAATTTGTTGAGTCACAAAGCCGAGGGTAACCCCGTTTTCTGAATTCTAAAAAAACGATACGGACATTAATTACGGTGGGCTACACGCCTCTAAGTAATTAAGGAGCCTAACAGTAACAGGTAAAAAGTTTACTATTCAGTATTAGTTAACCAGCCTGCTAGTCAGCACGTCTTACCTGTATTTTGATGTGCTACACTGCTGACAATGCTATGCCGAGAAAAGCGCTCTTGTAAATCAAAAATCCTAATTTTTTTTAAGAATTGTGTAAAATCCTAGTTTAAACACCCTGTACATAAACCTTGTCAACGTATACTCATAAAACTCCCCCAACGCCATGCACAACTACGGCTGCTCTTCGCTGCGCGGGGGACCCCGTAAAGTTTCGATTTGTCGAGAAGCAGCTCAAAGTATTAATTCACGCAGATAACGCACAGAGCCGTCTCATACCGACAGTGATTAATTCCAACTTATTCCTTCCCGCGTCCTTGGTGAAAGAGTGTGTGAATGAATGAAAAGAAGCCTCAAAAAGGGAAGAATTTGGTATTGTGCGGCCCCAAAATTGCTTCCGCTGTTACAGCGGTGAGGAGAATGAGATTTTAGAAAGTCTTAAAAGTGATGAGGCCAGTAGTTACGGCTGCCTGCAAGCCTCTCAATAAGCCAGGAAGCTGAGAAAACTAGTTGAAATGATGTTTTTATCATTAGTCATCCAAAATGACTAGGTTAGCGGGCCAGTCAAGCTGCCAAAGGGCAGGGTTTTTCCCGCAACCTTTTCACTTACTTTGCTAGACATGAAAAATAAACATCTAATGTGATTTAATCCCCAAGCTAGCACGTCTTAGCTGTACTCTGTTCTGCTACGCCGTTGATACTGCTATGCCGAAAGAACCGCTTTTTCCCTCAGAAAGACTTTTTAAAAATTGCTGGCATTACTATGTAAAAAATCCAGTATATGCTGGGGTTTGGTTATAGAAATGGCGTCTCACGCCTACTCTCGTACTGGAAAAGCAATATCCAGTAGCAGCAGTTGTTGTCTTTCGGAACGACACCGCTATCTTTTCGGGCTGGCGGTTGTATCCCCGCATCTGTATGAGTAGCCCCAGTGAGTCTCCGAGAGTCTGCAAAGTATTCGTAACATGGCGTTGCACGGTGCTTACGAAGTGCATCAAAGACAGATACCTACCTTCCTTGGCTGCCGGAGCTTAGGTCTGGGAAATCTTCATCCCAACTCCGACGAGCCTCCACATCGAAAGCACCGAGAGCTAGCCTGCAGAGACGAAAGTTTACATTCACGCGCACCGACATCGCACAATAAAATACACGAGCCTCTAGAATATTGCCTCTCATCGAAATTCGACCGCCGCGGCGGGGATCGAACTCGCGTCTTTCGGGTCAGCAGCCAAGAGCCACAACCACTGAGCCACCTCGGCGGTCTTGTGTAAGGTAACCGCAATTTAATCGAGAAGATGCAACAACAGTAGCGGTTCCCCCAGCATCATTAATTCGTTACGGAAAGGGACCTTGAAATCGTATTTTAGCAAAAGCTACATTGGCCACGAACTTCGGATTTCGCTTTGGCGGTGCTCCGAGGAGGCGCGGAGACCGACCTTGAGCCGTTGCCTAGCAACCGCTACAGCTGGCGGACGCCGCGCCCTCGCCGCGCCATCTGGCATGACGTCAGACCGCGCCCCTCGCTGCGGAGCCGCCGCCGCCGTTTGGTGTGACGTCACACCGCTTGCCTCGTCGTTGAGCTCGCCTCCGCTCGCTACGCCAGCTGTGTCGCATGCCTGCCTTCGCTACGTGTAGCCTGGCATAGCCGAGCTATAGACACTGTTTTTCAGGTGCGGTTAAGAAAAGCACACGAACGATGGATATTCCATCCCTCGTCACTGCACCGCTAAATATGTTAAAGCCATCGCTTCAATTAACACCGAAAATGTCGGCTATTAAAAACGATGCTCCTCCTCTCCTACATCAACTCATACAGGCGGAACTGCCTGGGGCCCCGCCACTCCTCATCCCTCCCGGGTTAATTCGGCACGCCCAATGAGAGGGCTCTTCTGAATGCCCATTCACGTCATGGGAGTGATAATATTTTACAATGCGCAGGGAGATGTCTTACTAATCTGTTGCGGGCAGCGATTATTAAAAAAGTGTTCTTTTTGTAAATGTCCAGTCCACACATAGCCTTTAAATTTGAATACTAACAAAGACAACATTGCATTAGAGAATGACGTTCAAAATCATTTTGAGGGTCCTTTGAACAAAAACTTAAAAACAAAAATACTTGGCTATTCGTGGTGCCGACCACACATTCCTCCTTCCTCGTTCCATTATTGCTGCGCAAATTGATGGTATTAATGGCGACTTTAAATGGAATGCTAATGAGTTTATTTCTATCATCATGAAATGCATATTCTCTCAACCGTATCATCATGGTGTACTACTGAACTGCAGGACTGCTGTGGTCATACCAGTACATAAAGCCGGAGGTAAACTGAATCCATCTATCCATTTACCCGTATTTTTCAGATCAATTGCATGTGAAGTAATGTTACATATATTTGCTCATCTTGCTGAAAGTTTTTTCTTTAGTGATATTCAACAACGTCACTTACGACAAGCCTTTCTATTTGGACTCCGCTTTTTCATCTTACTGCGTATTTCTCGACTTTGCTACAGGATTCGATAAAGTTTACAACTCACTGCTATTACATGAACTAAGTGCGCTCAACACTGACCCTGCAGTTCTGAACTGGATGCGTGGATTACCTTCTTCTCGTGTTGAATTTGTCAGCAATGATGACGCTGATTCCTCTACTGTACCACTTGGTTCTGGTTTCACGTATCAGTACACGGCCGCTTTACCGTTTATCTTCTATGCTGCTGTGAATTGCTAATCCCCTCGGCAATTCTGTAAAGTATTCTGTATCCTGAGAATAAAATAAATAAATATCTCTTGCCAAGAAACATGCCCGAAAGAGGGGTAGCGGGAATGAAAAAGAGAGAGGGCAATAAGTAAGTCCCCCCTCGGAAGATTAAAAACACGGGGCCTATGTCTCCACCTAGCTGAGCGCGATTAGTCAAGGCCCTCAGCTAAAGCGCAAAAATATGACACGACGCTTGCGTGAAGGTCGACAAGAGGCACAACCAAAGAATCATTGCGGAGAGACATTCATGTACTGCACAAGGATATACACGACGGGCACTAAGGTGTGAAACAGGTGCGCAGTATATGGACGGTAACACCGATCACCTACATGGCTTGGCGGTTTTCCAATTCTGTCAACTCACATGATACTACATGTGATCCATGGAACTCCTCCACTTGCTAAACTACAGAACAATAGCATCAATATTGTTACGCGGCGGCGAGCCGAAGAATGAGACGTGGTGAACCATGGCTATGACGTGGTGAACCATGGCTGGCCTAGCGCGGGCGCTCCGTCCCGCGCCACTGCCAGCTCCGTCTTCGTCACACTACCCGGGGCCTTCGAGGGATCGTCCCGATCGGTGACGAACAGACGGCGAAATGGCGATGGTCTTGAGTGAAGGATCGAACAATATGTAGAAGATGCTGGAGTGCTGGCCGCCACGATGAGAAAGATGAGAGAATGAGTCCCGGTCCACGAAGCATCCGGGCCGTAGGGTGCCAGGAGCTGACGGCCGAGGACTCTGGACGCACCGAACGGCAGAGGCAGGGGGTCGGTGTCTTCACGTATGGGTCAGTGGGGTCTTGGGTTGGTGGGGTCTTGGGTCCGTCGGGTCTGGGTCGTCGTGTAGTGTGGTCCGGGCGGGGGACGGGGCTGGGGTGAGCGTCGAGGTCGGTTCAGGTCGGGCGGGCTGGGGCACGGCCGTGCGGCGCTGACCAGGTACTCACAGCCGACGTCCACGGCAGGCCCAGGACGCCGAAGCTTCGTGACCAGGATGGCAATGAAGGGACCCCAGCACCTCACACCAAATGTTACGCGGCGGCCAGCCGAAGAATGAGACGTGGTGAACCATGGCTATGAGATGATTTTAATGGCCGCTGGCCTAGCGCAGGCGCTCCGTCCCGCGCCACTGCCAGCTTCGTCTTCGTCACAATATCTATAACCAAAGCCATTCGCAATATTCAGCGCAGACTATACTGGGCCCCCATTTACATGATATATTAATGGAATCCCATAAACGCAACAACACTACAATCACCTTGCGTCTGATACCTGGTCATCACGGGACCCAGGAAAATGAGCGGAAGAACAGCAAATATCTGAACGCTACCAGATCATCGTGGAAAACCGCACGATCTTACTACCCCGACCGAAAGAACAATCACACATCCTTCGCTGAGTACTGACACTCTCCTTCCTCATTCCATTGTTGCTGTGCAACTTGGGATGGTTTAGTTTAGTTTAGTTGATGGGGTTTAACGTCCCGAAGCGACTCGGGCTATGAGGGACGCCGTAGTGAAGGGCTCCGGAAATTCCGACCCCCTGGGTTTCTTTAACGTGCACTGACATCGCACAGCCCATGGGCCTCTAGAATTTCGCCTCCATCGAAATTCTACCATCCTGGCCGGGTCGAACCCGCGTGTTTCGGGTCAGCAGCCGTATGATACAGCTCTCTGTTCAAACTGTCCGGAGATCATGGTAGATACAGAACACATTCTGTGGTCCACTGACGCTTTAAATTCCCTCTCGTTTTCCTAAACTCTCCCCCTTCCTCCAGGAGAGCATCGCGTCGCTCGCACTGGACAGATGAAAGACGGGCCTTAGCGAAGCAATCGGTCTTCTTGACCGCGACTTAGAGCTCGGCTGGAATAAATGCATTTTACTTCTCAGATTCTAATAAAAGGTGAATATGGGAAGATGGTTTACTGCCTCTGAGGGATATTCGGGAGCCCCATCGCTGATGAGCACATGCCCTTACGAAAAGGCCCACGGCACAGTTCCCGTCGCGCATTATCCTCCGGTAAACGGCAGCTCCCACTCACCAAATGCCGCTTGTAGGCCTGAACTGGAAGGATGCCTGCTGTATGGCACGCGACGCTTGCATTCCAGACGACCCGGGCGACTCCAGACTCCCCGCTCCGCCGAAGGCGTGTTCCATCGACGGAGTGTAGCGGTGGGTGCCGCCAGCGGACCTGCATCATCGCGTTGCAAGAGAGCTTGGTTAGAAGAAACGCTACCGAGGAGAACGAAGGAAAACGAAGTCTGGTACGCGTATCCTTCTTTCTATCGCTGCCCCCCATCCCCCCCCCCCCCCCTTTATTTCCTTCTCCCGGTCCCCTCTCTGTCTCCCTGTTCTTTTTTATTTCATCTAGCTGCAGCTCAGGTTCTCCAGGTTTCGATGTCAGATGCGACGGCTAGCAACATCTGCTCCTTCAATTTTTATTTTTTTATCACCAATAAATAGCCGCTAACAACAACAACACTGGCCAAGTCAGAAAGTTCACGAAAACACGCTTAGGGCTTATAATGTCCTTGGTTGCTGGTGTAATAGGCCTGGATATAAGCGCTGCCAGGATTGACATGCATAGCCAGACGGCCAGACTAGGGAGGTCTCTGTCAAAGACGTCAGCGTGCGTTAGAACGATTACTAGAACCGAGGTTTTTACAGTTGAGACGCCTCTTGCTCTTTAAGTGCGCGAAAAGCAGCTCTAACCTTTGGTTCCCCAAACCATGATTTTTTGAAATTTAAAACGTCCATTACCGCCAAACTAACTGACGTAGGACAGTCAAAGTTGTGTCACATCATTTGTCTTCTTGCGCTGTATAGTGTGACTATGAAGGAATAACATGTCGTAACTCAATCGGTTATAACGAATACACTGGATATAACGAAGTTGTACGTCGTAGCTCAAAACTTGTTATAACGAACACGCCAGATATAACGAATGTGTAGTATGTCGTAACTCGAAATCGGTTATAGGGAACAAAACAAGCAAATGCACACAGTGAAGAATCGGAAGCGTGGCGGAGAGCTCAGCAGGATGGCCCAAAGGCTTTCGCCTTGCTGCATGTAAGGTGACCTAAGTGCTCTCCCTAAAATTTATTATGCGGTGAACTTGCCTCCCACTGGGAACCGCGAGCCTTGCGCTGGTGTCCGACGCCTCTCAAAGCCAGCAAGGCTCATCGCGACGAAACATGGCTCCGGCATTCGCCAGCAGCAGTGGCCCATAAAATTTCATATGACGTCACCATGGCATCAAAGAAAATAAAATTTCTTACGAAGGTGCGGGGAATTGAGCCCGAGACTATCAGACTGGGAGGCTAGCGCGCAACCCACAGGCCATGCAAAAAAAAAAGAGTTTCTTCTTGGCGAAGAAAGGTGGACTAAGAATATGCGTTGCCTAACGACTGTATGGCAATGGGTAGATGCGTCATTATTAGGAGAAAAAAATTCAAAGCTAAATAAAAATGAAAAAAAAAATGCCCTTGCATTCAAAGCGCTTAAGTAGTCTTAAGTGCCCTCACATAATTGTTATCCGATAAAAGGCGGAATTTTACGCATGCAAACATTTATCATATACCCTTAAGAGACTATAGAACAAAAACTGCGAAACCGTGCAAAAACACAAGTCGTCCGAGTAGAGAGGAAACAAAGCGCAGCGGAACGAAACAATTAACTACACTAATAAGCATACAGCACACCTACGAGTGTGTTACCGATGATGATGAAATAACTTTATTCGCACCCGTCAAGGAATCAGAGGGCGAAAAAGACGAGTCTTGACCGCCGTCATCTTCCTCCCCTTTCAGCAGGCTGGGATCCCTTGGGATTCAGCGGTGTCCAGGGCCGAACAATTTCACAAATACAAGACAACCACCCGAAAGGGAGATATGCACGATAGCATGAATGACAAACACAGTGTACTCTTTTTGGAAACGTCACACCTCCTCTCGCAATCTGCCTTACTCGTCCACTCGGGCCATGAGAGTGTTTACCAACGTTGCCCGCGATTCTCAGTTGGTCGCATGATGTAATACAAATCATTACGCCTGCCATGTTTCAGTGCACGTGCGATTATTGCACCCAGAATTCTAACAAGGGTGGTCACCGTTGAAAAGATTGAACATGGACTCAAGCGCTTCAGAGCTGAACGCCGAACGCGGCAACCACCAGAGGCCTGCCACCAGAGGTCGCGGCAGTTTCCTCCTCAGTCGACGATCACTCACCCTGTAGTGTAACCAAGGCGGTGGGAGTGCCTCACTCTTCTGGATCATCCCCACGCGACGCTTGTATTCCACACGATCCTGTGGGCTTGCACACCAGCCAGACTGCACAAGGTGAATCTTAAAGTGAGCCTCCGCAATTTCCCTGCTTTATATACAGTGTGTATCACCTCAAATTTGGCCGAATTCTTTAAAGTAGGTTTTTTGAATCATAACAGCGCTTTTTCCGGCATAGCATTTTGAGCGGTGTAGCACGTCAGAATTAAGCTGAGACGTGCTATCTAGCAGGCTGGTTAAGTAACATTGAATATTTTAACAATTACTGTTAGGTTCCTCAATTACTGTCAGGTGTGTAGCGCCCACCGTAGGTAATATCCAAATCAGTTCCTAGAATTTCGAAAACGCGGTTACCCTCGACGCTGTGGCCCAACAATCTGTGGCCATTTCGACGAGTTACATGCACTGGAGAGGTTGCTCTGCCTGCAAGCTTCCTAAAAGCACATGCTCTTTGTGTCGATGTAGCTACAGTTTGTTGAGCCACAGCGCCGAGGGTAACCGCGTTTTCGTAATTCTAAAAACTGATATGGACATTAATTACAGTGGGCTACATGCCTCTCACTAATTACGGAGTCTAACAGTGACAGTTAAATCAATTATTCAATATTAGTTAACCAGCCTGCTAGTTAGCACGTCTTAGCTGTATTGTGATGTACTACACTGCTGGCAATGCTGTGCCGAGAAATGTGCTCTTCTAAGTCAAGAATCCTATTTTTTAATAATTGTGTAAAATCCTAGTTTAAACACCCTGTATATAAACATCGTCAACGTATACTCATAAAACTCCTCCAACACCATGAACAACTTCGGCTGCTCTTCGCTGCACGGGGGACCCCGTAAAGTTTCGATTTGTCGAGAAGCAGCTCTTAGTAATTCACGCAGATAACGCACAGAGCCGTCTCATCTCGACAGTGGTTAATTCAAACTTATTCCTTCCCGCGTCCGTGCTGAAAAGAGCGTGCGAATGAATAAAAAGAAGCCTCAAGATGGAAAGGATTTGCTATTGTGGGGCCCAAAAATTGCTTGCGCTGTTACAGCGGTGAGGGGAATGACATTTTCGAAAGTCTCAAAAGTGATCACGCCAGAGTTACGTCTGGCTACAAGCCTCTCAATAAACCAGGAAGCTGGGAAAACTAGTTGATGTTTTCGTTATCAGTAAAACAAAATGACTAGGCTAGCGGGCAGTCACGCTGTTAAATGGCAGGGTTTTTCCCGAAACCCTTTCACGTACCTGCCATAGATGAAAAATAAAGATTTGATTTGATTGAGTTCATCCCGCTAGCTGGCACGTCTTAGCTGTATTCTGTTTTCCTACACTGCTGATACTGCTATGTCCCAATAAGGGTTTTCTCACTCAAAAAGACTTTTTAAAAAATTGCTTGCATTACTGTGAGAAACATCCAGTATAAGCTGGGGGCGGGTTATGGAAATGGAGTGTCACGTCTACTCTTGTTGTGGAAAAGCAATAGCCAGTGGCAGCAGTTATTGTTTTTCCAAACGACCCCGATTTCTCCTCATGCTGACGGTTGTGTCCCCGTATCTATGTGAGTAGCCCTAAGGAGTCTCCGAGAGTCTGCAAAGTGTTCACAACAACGGCGTTCACGATTCTCAGGAAGGGCATCGAAGACAGGCACCGACCTTTATTGGCTGCCGGAGCTCAAGTCTGGAAAATCCTCGTCTGGGCTGCGACGACCGATTTCGGCGAACCTCCACATCGAGACCACCGAGAGCTAGCCTGCAAATACGAAGGTTTATGGGGGTTTAACGTCCCAAAGGAACTCAGCCTATGAGGGACGCAGTAGTGAAGGGTTCCGGAAAGTTAGACCACCTAGGGTTCTTTAACGAGCACTAGCTGACATCGCACAATAAGATACACGAGCCACTAGAATTTTACCTCTAATCGAAATCCGACCGCCACGGCGAGAATCGAACTGGGGTCTTTCGGGTCAGCAGCCAAGCGCCACAACCACTGAGCCACCGCGGCGGCCTTGTGTAAGCTAACCCCAATTTAATCGAGAAGACGCAACAACAGTAGTGGTTACCCCAGCATCATTAATTCGTTACTGAAAAGGACCATGAAATGATATTGTAGCGAAAGCTACACTGGGCACAAACTTGCGATTTCGCTGTGGAGGTGCTCCGAGGAGGCACAGAGACCGACCTTGATCCGTTGCCTAGCAACCGCCGCAGCTGCGGACGCTGCGCGCTCGCCGCGCCATCTGGCATGACGTCACACTGCCTGCCTCGTCGTTGCGCTCGACTCCGCTCGCTTCGCCAGCTGTGTCGCATGCCCGCTTTCGGTGCGTGCAGCCTGGCATAGCCGAGCTAAGCCACTGTTTTTCAGGTGCGGTTAAGAAAAGCACACGAACGATGGATATTCCATTCCTCATTACTGCAGCGCTAAAAACGTTAAAGCCATATCTTCAATTAGCGCCGAAAATATCGGCTATTAAAAATGATGCTCCTCCTCTCCTACATCAACTCATACAGGCGGGACTGCCTGGGGCCCCGCCACTCCGCATCCCGCCCACGTCAATTCGGCACGCCCAATGAGAGGTCTCTCCTGACTGCCCATTCACGACACCGGAGTAAGGATGGTTCACAACGCGCGGGGAGATGTCTCACTAATCTTTTGCGCGCAGCAATCGTTAAAAAGGTGTTCTTTTTGAAAATGTCCAGTACATGCATAGTTTTCAAATTTGAGTACTAAGAAGGACAACAGATCTATTGCATTAGAGAATGACCATCAAAATCATTTCAGGCTCCTTTTAACAAAAACTTATTAAAAAGAATACTTGGCTATTCGTGGTGCACACTACACATACACACGGTGTGCTCTTGCTACTAAACAAACTCCAGATTGTTACGTCTGTTTTTGAGCAGTGGTCTTCTTCAGGCTTTTCAGGGGGCACTCAAGATCAACCACCTGGGGATCTTCAACTTGCACTCAGATCCTAAAGCACGCACCCGCTTTGGCATTCCGCCTCCACAAGAATGCGCAGGATTCGATCCCGCAACCTCGGGCTTAATCTTACTGATGATGATCGTTAGCAATGGCTAAATCTGCTATCGACATCGAGCTCACCGTTTTGTTCGCGGTATTTCAATGAAACCGAAATAGAAAAATGACTGTGCGCGGAGATTTTTGGAGAATCTTCGGAAGTACGACGTGCTTCATAGCCCGCAGAGAACACGAATCACAATCTCGCCCCGCGAAGCTGAAAGAACAATGATCACCCTTAGGTAGAGACAACAAACTTTTGGTTGCACGGTTTGATAAGGAGCTCGTCCTGGCACAAAATGTTCAGGTCTCATAGTTTGCTACAAGTTCACTGTCGGTTTTAGGCATCGTCAAAAAGAAAGCCGGCAGGGAGGTGACAGCTTTCGCCGAGCTCAGCGCAAAAAGAAGCAGAATCCGAATTTTGCAATGCTTTTAGCGGCTATGTCCTGACCTACTCTTAGTCGTGAATGTTTGTCTGTTGGTCCGTCCACACCTAAGAAATCTCGAGAAAATAAAACAGCCCCGGTTAGCGTTTGCCTTCGAGGTGTCAGCCAGCCAGTGCCTCTAACCACTCGCCTCTCTGCACAAGGCTTCCAATAATTGATTCCAGTTTGTCACAATGTAAAGAGTGCATTACAAGAAAACAGGACGAACAGGAGAGCTTATTGCGTCCTGCCTTACAGTTTACATGATGTTTATATGATATAAACCACCAACTTTCCCTACGATATGTGGTATCGAACTGGTATTTCTACTTACCAATCTTCCTGGGGTTCAGCGGACGTTGTACATTTCATTGTAAAGCTCATTTACGCGTCCTACAATACATCTTTTGGAGAAAGGAAAGAATCTTCTCAAAGCTGAAGAAAGTAGATGTTTTGCGCATATTCTCTATCAGATGGAACTGAAGTGTTTAGGGTTTGTTTAGAACTTCACCTCCATCGAAATTCACCGCCGTGGCCGGGATTGAACCCGCTTCTTTTGGGTCAGCAGCCGAGTGCCGTAAACACTGAGCCACCGCGGCGGGGCAGTTGATTTTGAGACTACGTCAAGCCATTATTTCATCTGTACACACCCAGATTCACCGGCAGTGAGATTCAGCCAATGTGATTCCAATGGCAAATTTCGGGTGTCCTAATCATATCTGAGGACATGCCTCATAACCGTGTGTTGGCATCCTTACCCTGCAGGGCAATACACAGCCATTCTTTTACAGAGTCTGGGTGAGGCATCATTTTCTGCGCATAAGACGTCGTCGAAATTGCGTTTTTTTCCATGCGGGCACACATCGACAATTCCCCATTTTGTTGGGCTTTGAACCTCCGGATTAGAGCTTTCGGACTAAAACTTAGACCACCTGGAGTTATTTTAATGTGCACTGTCACGACCCAACTTGAGACCCGCGATGATAACGGTGGCGGATTGAACAGCGGAAACTTCGAAAGGTCGTTTGACCCCCAGGATGACCCCACCAAAAAGAATGACTAGCTGGGAAGTGGTCGATGGAGCTCTTCCCATGCTCGGCTCGGTGCCAACGACCTTCCCTTCTAGAAGCGACCGACGATACGACAAGGGAAGAAAGGATGCACCTCGTCTGAGAAGACCCGGAACGAATCATAGGAAGCCAGCGCAGCTGCGGCCGCGGCGCCATCAGGCCACACCTGTGTTCGATGGACACGAGCTGCTAACAGTATTGTTGCATCGCAGTGCGGAAGAGCTGCAGACTTACATACATACATACATCTTTATTAACTCTCACAAGGTTACATCAGTAACAGAGGAGAGAGGACGCAAGGCAAAAAGCTGCGTTGGTGCAGCTTGAGGGCCACCCTGCGCCCCCTGCAGGCGGTATCGCCTGGCAGCTAATCACAACAGCAGTGGAAGAGCGCACTCACAAGCACAAAAGAAAATACAGCCACAAAATATATACATCAACATTTGCATGACGTTATGCCTCTGTTATCACTCGACATTATTGGACAAAAGAAACTGCTCAAAATTTTTATGTACAGGAAACGCATTTATAATCAACCGAGATACAAATCAAGTAGAAAGAAGATACACAAAGCTATATATACATATATATATGTTCTAATCATGATGTCAAAATGATGCACATTCAAACAAAGGAACACATTCAAACACATTCAAACAAAGGAATAAGTGTTATTAATTTATGCCGTGAAGTCTTTTCAAGTATGATGTTGTTCTTGTGCAGAATATTGAGGTAGTGTGGTAGACTATATGCCACTGACTGCTTACCGTATGTAGTGCGGCAGAAAGGTACTGACCATGACATTTTGTTCCGTGTGTTGTAAGATGGAATCGAACGAATGAGGTTGAAACTTCATAAGAGGAGATCATTCTTAGTTGAAACAGCATTTTTATACATAGAGATTAACTTGAATGGGAATAACTCTGAGAGTTTCATGATACTGAACCTTGCAAAGTAGGAAGCCGTATGAGTACACCATGGCACATTAGCTATTAATCTAATTGCTCGTTTTTGCGCCATTAGAATTTTCATTTGGTTTTGCTTGGTTGTTGTCCCCCAGACCATGAGACAATAAGTTATATGTGGCAATATAAATGCATTGTAAATTAATAATTTAACTCTAGGCGGAAGTGTGTGCCTCTGGCGGCATAGGATGCCATTAATCTTGTTTATTTTAGCGCAGATATTCTCAGTATGTTTATCCCAATTAAGTGATTCGGTCCAAACAACACCAAGACATTTCACAGCTGGCACGACATCAATTTTTTTGTTTCCTAACCAAAGGTCAAAATTTGCACGCACCATTCTGTTTTTAGCTCGGAATATTATTGCTTTGGTCTTCGTGATGTTTACCCTTAGGTAGTTCTTAAAGGACCATTGACGCAGGAATTCTAAGAACTTATTGCCGTGTTCTAGCAGCTCTCTTTCTGTGTTACCTGAGGAAAGCATTGTGAGGTCGTCTGCATACGCTATTATGTTGACAGGAAGGGGAGCAGAAAATATATCATTAATGTAATGCATCATTAATGTATCATTAATGTAATATATCATTAATGCCAGTTCCCATGGGTGTACTCTACAACAGGTGTCTTCGTTTGCTGTGTTGTGTAGTGCCGATCTTTGTGTCGCGATGAATTGCCGCCTGGTGAAAGGGCGGAGCCTTGGGCTATTTAACCTGCGCCCAAAGTGAGCACGAAGGCTCTGGGCCTTGGGTAACAGGCTCATCCAGTCGCTCGACGCTTTGAACTCTTAATTTTTGTTTCACTGCTTTTCTGCCTTTCTTTATGTAAATAAGTGTCTTAAAAAAGTGCCATTAAACCTGGGTCGGCTTGCACGAAATAAATAAGACCGGCTTATTTCCAGTCTAATCTTATTCGCGGTCTAAAAGCTCTCTCGGTTTTGAAGAAAGGAAAGGCGCATAGCTGGTTCATTTTGTCAATGGACACCTCAAATGCACCACGAACTCCGACTAAAACATTGAGTTACCGAACTTTCAGTCGGAGTTCGTGGTGCATTTGAGGTGTCCACTGACAAAATGAACCAGCTATGCGCCTTTCCTTTCTTCAAAACCGAGAGAGCTTTTAGACCGCGAATAAGATTAGACTGGAAATAAGCCGGCCTTATTTGTTTCGTGCAAGCCGACCCTGCTTTCCCTATCCCCAACATTCGAAGCTTCAGACTGTTCCTCATCCCGGACGAGCCCCCTTGGTGATGCAACTGGTCATGCTACCCGAGCCATAACAGCACTGAGACAGCGCAGCACACGGACGCCTTTCGACTTTCGCCTGCCTTAAACGCAGCCGCCGCAGCCAAGATAACACCCGTGTACTTCGGCTCGGTAGCCCGCCTTCTCAAGCAGCAGCCGAGAAATCAGAAGCGAGGTACACTGCATACGGTAACCTCTCCAGTATGGAGTGCACCCAGATCCTCACGGCTGCCAGGAACACTCGGCAGCGGAGGAAGCATTAGCGGTGCACGAGGTTTCACTTGGAGTTGTCGTTGATCAGAGCCAGAGCCCGCAAAAGCGCTGTGCCGAAAGGGTCCCCAAGTGCGTGCCCTGACACAGTTTTCCCTAACATGAACATAATCGTCTTTCCATCATGCGCGACATCACTGCGTTAATCATTTTCACAAACCAACTAGCGCAGATCACTGAACCCGCCGCGGTATCTCAGTGGCTTTGGCGTTCCGCTACCGATCTCAAGGCCGAGCGATCGACTCCCGGCCCGTGCGGCTGCAATGCGGTGGATGCCACATGCAAAACTGCCCGTGTGCTGTGCGATGTCAGAGCGCGTCAACGAACCCCAGGTGGCCGTAGTTAATCTGGAGCCAATTACAATTTTACAATTCATTTTTGCAGATCACTGGTCGTGCCCTGCGGTTAAGCGATTGTTATCTCCGTGCTTCATAAATAACTACGACGTCACCGAAGGGCACGGCCCAATCACGGGCGCAAGATATCTGGCAACAGACCTTCTACACTTCCTCCTTCTCACCTGGGACGCAATCCCTTCCTCCTCCCCAGCGTGCTGCGGACACAGGAGGGCGGGTCGGGACGTCCGTCGGCGTCGCGGCCCACACCCACGTGACGAAGGCACGGCCGGAGCTCGCTGTGCTGCTCCCGGACCCCCTCCATTGCCTTCGGCAGCGAGCAGTGCATGAGCCTGACGGAAGACCGGGGCAGCCGCCTGCAATGCGACACAGAATAGCGGTCAGCCGCGGTAAAAACAACAGATGCAAGGGTATTCCCTAAGCTTCCACAGCCGGGGTCCCCTGTTTAAACCTCACTAAAAAAATTACAGTCGAACCACCTTTTACAGGGGGTTTCAGAACGCTATCTGATACTTCGGATACGTTACTGACTTTCCTCTCCCACTGGTGTCATTGCTATTCCTCTCCTAGTGGTGGCTGGAACTCCGAGTGGTCTGCGCTAGAGACACCATTCCGTGAACCTGTTTAGAGACGTTCTCCTCGAATGTGAAATACGTACTGCTCTGACAGAACTGCTGAAGTGTGCTGTGGTACGGAAAGCAGGCTGGCGGACACAACACCTATCTTGGATGAAGAGTAAACGTTAGACGAAAAGATAGAAAAGAGCCCAGACAGAATACACGGGCATCAGAGCGAGCTCCCCAAGACTAAGCGACGCCAAGGCCTTGAACCCAGCGTTCCACCGGTGTTTAAGCGGCTTTGTTTAATGCGCTCTACAACAAGGACTGCATCGCAGCGCACGTGCCGGCAATGCGCTCAACTCAGGAGGCGGTGCTCCTTCGCCTCACCTGCGAAAGTCTCCCATTCTTCCCAGTCCCAGGATGACCCAGGTGGGACGAGCGTTGGCGTCCCACTAACACCCACGTGACGGAAGCACTAAAGCTCACGGTGCCTCGCGGCCTCCTCCGCTATGTCCTGACACCCTCCTCGCCCCATTCATGCTGTGCAACTTCGGATGGTATGATACAGCTCTCCGTTCAAGCTGTCCGGAGATCAGGGCAGATACTGAACACCTCTGGTCTTGAGACGCGGCCTTTGAATTCCCTCTCCTTGAGTCCCTTAACTCCTCCCTTCTTCCAGCAGAGCTTCTCTTCGCTCGCACTCCGCAGATGAAAAACGGTCCTGAGCGAAGCAAGCTGTCTTTTGTAGCGAGAGCTACACTACCCACAGTCTCGCCATTTCGTCGTGCGTCTGGAAGGCGAGTTGTGCGCATGCGCGTGGAACGCAGTGACGTGAGAGCACGGAGCTGGTGTGCCGTGCCACACGCCTCACCTCGCCGGTTATGCGCATGTGCGAGGAGCCGAGTGATGTCAGAGCTGGTGCGCCCTACTGCGCGTGCGCAAGGGGAGGGGATGCGCTGCGGTGTGAGTTACAAGACGGGAGTGATGCAGTAGCGGAGAGCCATTGAGCGGCTTCGCAAACATGACAAGGTCAACTCGTCCGACCCTGAGGTTGTGGCCTGGGAGCTGGCTGTCGGGAAAAGGAAGAACGATCGGTGCAAGGCAGAGAGAGCAGCGGAAACGCCTGGCGAGCGAGAAGAGCGCCTAGCCAAAAGGCGACGTCGGGGCGCGCAGCGGTCGCAGCGTCGCGCTTTGGCCCATCTCGGTGAGCCGTCTTCCGAGGACGTGAAGGCTCGCCGCATCACCCACCACGTGATCAGACTAACTGAATGTTACCAGGGAGGAACTACAGCTCTCGCTGCGTATACCCAGGCATAGCTGAGCAAAGCCACTGCCATTTTTTATGCGAAGCATACTAAAATAGCCCAACCCAGCTCCTCGAGCGCGGCGGTGTCGTTACCATTGACCTTTCGTGACCTCCATGTCATACCACGTGATGCGTGACGTCACAGCAGATGAGAAACGGGGGCCCAGCTCGCGCCGTCGCGGGAGGCGTCGAGACTAGGGGTGTGCGAATATCAAATTTTTCGAATACGAATTGAATACGAATACTTAGTTCCGAATATCGAATCGAATTTCGAATAATCAAGAACATACGCATTTAATCACTACAAAACATTTATTTGGGCACCGACGAACATCACCAACTATCGATGATTAAATGAACAGAAAAGGTGTGTGTGGCTGCACAAAAAGTATCAAAGTCTCGAACATTATTCTTAGAAGAGTGGAAATATCAGAGAAGATGGCTAGTACACAGCATTGATTAAGGCTAGCTTGCCATCAGCACAAAAGCGCGTTGTTGGGAGGACGTAAAAGGTTGTCGTGAAGGAAAACCAGCTGCACCACATGGTCAGGCAGAAGTGGTTCCCTTCTAACTGAAACGAGTCCTCCAGCCACAGAAATTGCCCTCTCACTTGGCACTGACCTGGCACGTATTGCGAGGTACTTCGTGCACAGCTCTGACTATACCAGCTTCGCAGGTATAGCCACAAAAAAGCTCACCAGCGCAGTCAGCTACGGCATGGCCCTTGAAGGAAGAAGGAATTTTTCTTCCGTGTAGGCGCCCCCATGTTGTTATGTATCTGTCGATAGGGCTTGCGGATCGAAATGAACGCCGGTTCTCACAATGAATATTCGGCTAGATACGAATATTCGCGTCGTGTCGAATATTCGAAACAACACGAATACTTGGATTTCGAATCGAATTCGAATACTAAAAATATAATATTCGAAATATATTCGAAAATTTCGAATATTCGCACACCCTTAAACGAGACCAATGTGTTTCCTGCTTCTGCCGCTAGGTGCGCTGTAGTGAACACGTGATGCTGGAGCGGCGGTATACAAGGGGGTGCGCCTGCCTCTGCTAGGCGTACACGGGATAGAGATGCCTCCTGGAGACAGGGCTGCTCGTTGGAATGAGAAGCAAAAGTTGCGGCGTGCTACAGAGACTGATGAAGAGCGTGAAGAACGTCTAGCCAAGCGGCGTGCTCGATATGCAACTCGGCGACAATATGCTTCGCAACTGACTAGGCTTAACCTAAGCTAAGCCTCAGCCATTTTTTTTATTGCGAAAGCAATATTGCTAGCACTTTTCTGCCGTCGGCGGAGGTCGTTCCTTCGCTGTCACGTGGCACGACCACGCGACAGCGTGACGTCACGACCAGAGAAGAGCAGGGGCCCCAATTCGTCTCTTTGGCCGTAGTCGTTCCTTCGCTCAGCGCGGCGGCTACCACGTGTCGGCCTCCTCGGCCCGCCGCGTGAGGGCGCTCGCTAGGAGAGGATACGGGGCGCCGCAGGCGCGCTCCGCTTAGTCATGTCTGAGAGTTGTGCAAGGCGTCGCTAGGTGGTGTTGGCCTATGCCGCAGAATGGCGAGCCCAGCGGCGTTCTACAAGTTCTCTTTCTTTCAGTCGCAACAACAAGGCATCGCGCCGAACGGGTGGTGGCGTTCCTCCCTTCTTTTACGGTGCGGTTAGGGTGTCCAAAGAGATGACAAAGAATTATTGCGCCATTTCCTTTCCTCGAAAAGACGGTAGCCACGCGTGAGCGCTGTAGACGCGGCGCACTGCGTTCCTTCAGTTGGAGGCGCTGCGCGCTTTCGCAACCTACCAGGCTTAACCAAAGCTAAGCCCCCGCCAATTTTTTAAACTGGAACTTCCTACTCGGCTGGTATAAAAGTATTTCCTAAAAGGTGAATTTGGGAATATGGTTTACTGTATCGGAAGGATATTCTGGAGCCCCTTCGCTGATGAGTGCATGCCTTGACGAGAAGGCCCACAGCACAGTTCCCGGCGCGCATTACCCTCTGGAAAACGGCAGCTCCCACTCACCGAATACAGCTCGCAGGTCTCAACTGGAAGACTCCCTGCTGTTCGGCACGTGACGCTTGTATTCCAGACGACCCGGACGATTCCCTCTGCAGTCTCCGCGCAGGAGTGCAGAGGGCGTCGTGAACGTTGTCCGTCCAGACGTCGAGGCAGGCACAGTCACTGTCCCTTATGAACCCTTGGTTTAGAGACGAATGGATACGTGTTAGTTATGCAGCACTGAAACGGTTTACTACAGTCAGCTTCAACTCAAGTCCGGAGTGAAGTTCCGCTCACATTTAGGACCGCCGAAAGAAAATCCTTCGTGACGAAGATATTGTTGTGCAAGCTTTTTCTTTCCACTGAACAATGAGCCAATCAAGAGACTAAATTATAAGCCCAGGAATTTAGATGCGTCTCGATTGTTTGATGAAGTTAGGCGTTCAGAAGCTATTGTTCGTTCGCTGTTGTGGTTGTACAGCCGCGTAAAACAGGACGCCGCGTACCGTGGCCCACTGCTGCCGACAGTTGCATCCTACTATAAAAAGAGCATGCTTTTTCGTTCTTTTTCTCTCTTTTTTTTTGGTGCAGCCATCCAACGCAGTGTGGATGCTCGCTGTAATATGTTTTTACGCGAAGCATACTACTTTAGCTACCACTTCAGCCCTTCACCCTGGTTATGCGCCTCCAAATCACGTGATACATTACGTCACACCACGTGACACGATGACGTCACGACAGTGGAGAAACGGGGGCACACCTCGCGCCGTCGCTGTGGTTGTGCGCCTCCAAATCGCGTGGTACATGACGTCACACCACGTGACTTGATGACGTCACGACAGTGGAGAAACGGGGGCCCACCTCGCGCCGTCGGTGTGGTTGTGCGCCTCCAAATTACGCGACACGATGATGCTTCGCATTCTCCAGGCTTAACCAAGTTCAGCCTCAGCCATTTTTCTGTTTTCTTCCCGCAATATTTTAAGGCGAAAGCCTTCAATGGCTCATACTGTCGTGACCAAGACGTGTTAGCAATTTGTCCGTGTTTCAGATTGGTCGAAATGGTCGTGACGTCACTTCGCGCGAATTTTGACGGGTGTCCACCGAAATATGTGAGACAGTGCGCAATTTCCTTTCCTCAAATACAATTTTCGACTGGTGTCCACCGAGGTATGCGAGACAGTTACTGCGTAACTTCCTTTCCTCAAATACAATTTCCATTTTCTCCATTACGGCCCCTCTTTCTCTTTCTTCTTTCACTCCACTTCCTCCCTTCCTGTACGGTGCGGTTCAGGTGTCCACCGAGATTACAGAATTGCAGCTCCATTTCCTTTCCCCAAAAAGCGTTGCGTTCAAAGGGCAACGCATCGCGCCGAAGGGGTGGTTGCGTTCCGTGGACTCCGTGGCAGCGCTACAACACGCTGTCGCGTTCCACTCCCAAAGGCAAAGATTAAGCGTCATTAATTGGCAGGTAATTAATGCACCAACAGAATGTGAAGTGAACAATCGCGTAGCAGAATGCAGCACTCAGGTTTTCGCCTTTCACCACTTTAGCCGCTAAAGTTCCCCGTATTTTTTTTTCTTCTGCCCTTCCATTTCCAGCCCATACGACAAGAGGACCGCTGTTTCTAGCAGGGCAAGCAAGAATTCGAAATTGCCCACCTGGGTTTACATCAGGGGCGGTGGTTACCGGAAAAAGGCATCCCCACCACGTACCTGCGCGGCGATGTCGGAGGAGGACCTCTGTGACGCGAGTCCCCTGGTTGCCTCCGTGACGCCGCACGGCCACTTGCCAGGACGGGCTCGACGGCGGCGCTCGCCTGGCCCCGGGAAACCCCCGAAAAAATGGTTGCCGGCTCTGAGATTTGGCCGTATGTTGCTAGGGCGTCACTATTTACGTCACTGCGCTCTCGCACGTCACACGTCGGTTATAGGCACACCTACTCATGCATAAATGAAATTCAGCAGAACGGCAATCAAACGTGAAATTCAGGCATGGAATGCGATCTGATCTGAGCGCCAAAGTGATCTGGGCGATCTGAAGCTAAGCTAACCGCGCACAAAAACGAGCAGACTGCTATAGTTTCGGATTGAAACAGGGCACAGACGTAAAGCTTATGCGATCACTATTTACGGCGTGGGCCTTTGACAATCTGTGATGCCGCTTATTAATTAATAGCTCGCCATACGTCAAAGGAGTGGGCCTTTGACTTAGGGCGAGCTATTAAAGCGGCATAACAGATTTCCAGTGAAATAAAAACGGCGTAAACCGGACTCCTGACGCCAACCGTACTAGCGTAGACCTCCTTCCGTGCTCTAGAAGCTGTAAATTGTAAACTTCGGGGCTTGACACCTCGAAGCGACACATGAGCCACAGGCGAGATTACAATCTGCATTCGGGAATGCTCTCTTCCAGAAGTAAAAAACTTGTCGCTACCAATGAAGAAATGGTGTTTTAGGATTGACAAAAGCTGAAATATAAAACGTACGCTTGCATTAGGATTGACAAAATATGACTGAGTCCTGCTTATTCTCTGCACTCCGGGCTGAAAACAATATAGCTTAGAACAAACCATTGCATATTGGATTGTTCAACTTCCGATCTCGAAAGCTATGCAGCGCTAAGTGACGACGGACACACGCAAGTTAGGAATCTCTGTGGCAAGGTGTAACCCAATCGTGACTGGAAATGGCTCTCGGAAACCACGATCTGTACTTATTTGCCGCTCCAATGAAGTAAACAAATGATGTGCGGTTCAGATTTCACACACGTGGATCTGCGCACTACTGCTAGGGTCTATTCGATTCTCATTCTTTGCTTGGTGTGCGCCTCTGAAGCAGAGGGTGCGGTTCCTGCTTTTGCAAGCTGCCTTAAAGGGCAACTGACCAGGGTCAGGACACTTTTGAAAAACAAGACTACTGCATAGATGAGGCATCGAAGATAACCTCTGCAAAATACTAGAGGCATGCGTGCCCCCAAAGCTGCAAAATTTCAAATCAAAGCCCGCTCGTTCTTTCCTTCCATAAACAAACGTCCTCGTCCTCTGCTCTGGCTCGTTTGACGTCAAACAAAGCTTTCGCTCAAGGCATTCCATTGGTGCGTCGTTTTGACCGACGGGCGAAGGGTTGGCGTAGCCGGGGCATCGCGTCGTTTGCTCGGGGCGTCGCGTGGTCTGCTCGGGGCGTCGCGTCGTCTGCTCGTCAGCGCCTTGCATTTTGGCACATGCCTAATGCCCGCATGAAGGAAAAAAAAAACTGAGGAGGGATCGTCCGGCGACAGCCTCGAACCTGTGTCATAAAAAGTAAATAGTAAAACGGAGAGGACAAGAAAAAAAACGCGACGAAACACCGCGAGGAGGCCCAAAGAGAAAAATATCGAGGTGTTAGGATACCGCCGCTCCCCCTCCTCAAATCGACCCTGTAGCAAAAACCAAGAAAACAATTCTTTTCAAGGCAAGACCATGACATAGACATGTGACGCACCCCACAGACACCACGCCTCCGGCTTACATCAGAGAACGAAGGGGTGATTTTCCCTTGCGAAGCCCACAGGACGAGGCGCGAGGGACAAAAATCTCGAGGAGTGAACAGTAGAAGAGCATGGCGAAGTAGCTTGATTGCGATGGCTGTAAATACGCTGTTAACGAGTCTTTCAAAAAAAATAATGCGGCCGCGCCTTTCGGGGACGACTCGTCGCTACCAGAGGGGAAGAAAATATTTTCGACCTGGAGGTGGGCAGTTTCCCTTTAAAACATTTTGCACAAGACATCTACGCCCATTGCAGGTCAAATGACTCTCCCATGTGGCCACCCTAACCGTACAAACTTCTTAATCTCATCCACACACCTAACTTTCTGCTTCACCCTGCTACGTCTGACTTCTCTTGGAATCCTCTCATACCCCTGTCAAGCGCGCAAAATAAAGTGCACTTACGGGGAGTGCACTTCAGCCTCCCGAGTGCACTTTACTCTGCGCGGTGCTAAACGGGAAAGCAAAGTGCAGTCGTAGTAAAAAAAAAATGGCGGCAGAAAATGAGCGGAATTTCTGAACAGGACGATGGAAAAGAAATAAAGACTCATAATATCTGATTGCTTAACGTGACAGCGCAAAAAAAATGAGGTTCAACAGTTTATAACGATGAAAACAAAATGAAAATAGAAAGCCAAGACCAGCCAAGCCTATCCAGAATTTTGACAACAAACAAGATGGCGGCGGGCAGCGATGTTGCGTCTGATCACGTTTACTTGTTTTGTTGCTTCGCTTGTAGCTATAACCAACGAACTTTTTCTGAAAACAGTGTTATAGCACGTAAAATAAAGTTGTAAGTACTTTTTATGCACTACAAATTTTGTAGCATTGGAATCGCTGGCGTCGAGGCTACGCACTCGGCCAGCAAAGTGTGGTCCGTGAACGCACTCCCAGCGAAGTGCACTCTTCCGCGAGTGACACTCGCTTGCGTCGTTTAGATGCGGCAAAGTGTACTTACAGCGAAGTACACTCTCCGTAAGTGCACTTAACTTGCCCGCTTGACAGGGGTATCGTTACCCTTAAGGACCAGCGGTTATCTTGGCTTCGCATTAGATGCTCTGCGCAAGCCCATTTCTGCCTCTTGATTTCGACTAGGATGCCGCTAACCTTCGTCAGCTTCGCTGGCCACTGCACGTGAGCACTATGCTATCGCCGCAGCACATCACGCCACACGTTAAACTGCCACCACCCTGAGATCACAGCGCCATCTGTGGCAGCAACTACAAAACAGTACATCTCGGGATTTGATTCGAGGCTAACAAGGCGCAATGGTTCTGTTTAGGTTTCAGCTCAAAACGATGCAACACCCCGTTCTCGACCTACATCCATTCGGCAGCTGCTGGTCGGGACGTGCTCTACTCTGCAGAGTGCTGTAGGACGGTGCGACCTCGAGCGACGCACGCCGTCGGATTGTGGCAGCAGCCTGCTCTGCGGGACCGCCCCATTCCGCCCGCAGCATGTTCCGGAGAGAGTGGCGATGGGACGGCACCAGCGGACCTGCATCACCGCGTCGCAAGAAAGCTTGCTTAGAAGAAGCGGTACCGAGGAAAACGACGTCTCCACTCCTACACGCTTAGAAAAAGGGCTGTAGTACTTACTAGCTTTGGGGTAGTAACTGGCTGTTACATATCTTACTACCTTGGTGGTAACTGCAGAACTGCAGTCAGTAACGAGTAGGTTAGCAGCAGTTACTAACCCATTGAGTTAGCAACGGCTGCTACCTGCAGTTAGTAGCGGGAAACTAGCCGTATTTAGTGAAGAAAATGAAGAGAAACTCGCATACTTTGCTAGATTCATTGTACCGTGTGGTGGCGTGACTTGTCAAATTTATGCGAACTCGAAAAATAAAAAAGCTTCACATTCAATTTGACTAATTCTCGAAACCAGGAAGACCTTTCCGAGGGCGCTAGCCGTAAATCACACAGATGTACAAATTATGCGAGGTGATGGCATCAACCACATTATCGTGTGCACACAAAGGTTCAGAATTCAGGAAAAGCACAAATGAGAAAGACACTCGCGCACTGCGTGTGCATAGATAGATCTTTTTCACTCTTATATACTCCGTAAAGGGACTCATTTACGGGCTAGTGGCTCTTCCCGGTTGCACTAAAATACCAGCGTTAATTCTGCAGTTGAGAATTTAGAAACAGCTTAGTCTACCTAACCATACGCCTCTGCACAAATGTGTGATTACAAAATCGAGTTATTGGCACGACCGTCTGTGTGAGTTATATTCTTTGACTTTATTTTAGGGTTAAAGGAACCATTACTATCTACGTAGTACCTAGCGACCACAGGTAGTAAAAAGATAGCAAGGGCTACTTTTACTAACTGTACCTTGAAGATGGTAGTAAATAGCTGTTAAAGAGTAGTAAAACGAAGACAGCAACTTTTTTTTAGGAGTGCATCCTTCCTTATATCGCTCCCCCCTCTCTCTTCATCTGCGTGTCCTCTCCCCGTCCGAGCCGCAGCTTAGGTGCTCCAGGTTTCGATGGCAGATGCCGCGGCTAGCAACATCTGTTGATTTCATTTTTCTTTTTACTGCCACTAAATGCCCGTAACAATATAATATGTCGTAACTATAAATCGGTTGTAACGAACACACCGGATATAACGAATGTGTAGTATATCGTAACCCGAAATTGGTTATAACGAACAAAACACCAAATAAATGCACAAAATGAAGAATCAGAAGCGCTCCAGAGAGCTCAGCAGTTTGGCACAATGGCTTTCGCCTTGCAGCCCGTAAGGTGACTTGAGTGCTCTCCCTGAAATTTTGGTATGCGGTGAACGTGTATCCCACTGAGAACAGCGAGCCCTGAGCTGATTGCCGACGCCTCTCGAGGAGAGGGAAGGCTCACCGCGACGAAACACGGCGTCGACGTTGGCCAGCAGCAATGGCCCGAATAATCGCGGATGACGTCACCGTGGCATCAAAGGAAATTTCTAGCGAAGGTGCGGGGAAATGAGCCCACGACTCTCAGACTGGGAGGCTAGCGCGAAACCCACAGGCCATGCGAAAAATGAGTTCCTTCTTGGCGAAGAAAGGAGGACGTAGAATATGCGTTGACTGTTTGGTAATAGGTGGGTGCGTTGACTGCATGCTAATGGGAAGGTGCGTCATTATTAGGAGAAAAAAAATCAAAGCTAAATAAAGATAAAAAAAATGCGCTTGCATTCAAAGCGCCTCTTAGTCTTAAGTGTCCTCAACTGTTTTCCGATATAAGGCGCAAATTCTACACGTGCAAACCTTTATGCTATTATTGCGAAAGTAATACTACTTGGATTGGATTACATTACATTACATTACATTAGATTAGAGTAGATTACATTGGATTGGATTCGATTGGATTTGATGGATTGGATAGCAGTGGATTGGATTGCATTGGATTGCATTGCATTGCATTGGAATGGAATGGATGCGATTGGATTGGATTGGACTGGATTGTATAACCGATGCATCACCACAAGTCTAACCACAAGCACCACCACCAGCTACACTACCAGCTGTACCATGGCGTAGGTACGGATATTGCTTTCGCAATTACCGGGCTTAACCAAGCTCAGCCACAGCGAAATTTTTCTTAAGAGACTAGAGAACAAAAACGGCGAAACCGTGCTAAAACGCAAGTGCGATAATTGTCCGAGCACTTCGAAAACAAAGCTTCCCGGAATGAAACAAATCACTTCACTGATAAGCATAGAGCACACCTATGAGTGTGTTCACGAGCAATTTCACAAAGACAACGCAACCTCCCGGAAGGAAAATGTGCACGTATAGCAATGAATGACAAACACAGAGTTCTCTTTTTGGAAACGTCACACCTCCTTTTGCAACCTGCCTTACTACGTAGAGCGCTCAGGCCTTCACAGTGTTTACCACCGTGAAAGTAAATCGCTGCGAGTGCTATTTGTCAGTGGACGTGCGCTTTTCTTTGCACCCAGGCTCCTAACATTTGTGGTCACCGTTGAAGAATGCACATTAACCTTGCGCGCGTCAGAGCTGAACGCAGCAATCACCAGAGGCAGCGACCTTTTCCTTCCTTTTTCGACCATGATCACTCACCCTGTAGTGTAACGAAGGCGGTGGGAGTGCCTCACTCTTCTGGATCATCCCCACGCGACGCTTGTATTCCAGACGATCCTGTGGGGTTGCTCACCAGCCAGGCTGCACAAGGTGAATCTTAAAGTGAGCCTCCGCAATTTCACTGCGGTATATACAGGGTGCGTCACCTTAGACTTTACACTCAACTCTCAAAAATAGTCTTTTGGTGCGAACGCAACACTACGCGAGCCGCCGAGTCGCCGAGCTGAGGTAAGGCAATACTGCGCATGCGCCAGGAGCAGTGACGTCACACAGCACACAGGTGGCGCGCCGCCCCCGTCGCGGCGCTCGTCACTGTACTGCTCCGCGCTGGCCAGTTGCGCATGCGCAGTAGGGGCGCATAGCTAGCGTGCCGGGGCCGCCGCCCCTGCCGCGCGCTCTTTATCCCCTCTATCTCTCTCTCTCTCTTCGTTGCTTTTTTAAGACGAAACCCTTGAATGGCTCATACTGTCGCGACCAAGACGAGTTAGAAAATTTGTCCGCGTTTCACATTGGTCGAAATGGCCGTGACGGTAATCCACCGAAATATGTGAGGCAGTTTTCCTTTCATCAAATACAATTTTCGACTGGTGTGCACCGGGATATGTGAGACAGTTACTGCGTATATTCCTTTCCTCAAATACAATTTTCCTTTTCTCCATTACGGCCCTTCTTTCTCGTTCTACTTTCACTTCACTTCTTCCCTTCCTGTATGGGGCGATTCAGGTGTCCACCGAGATGGCAGAATTAAAGCGCCATTTCCTTTCCTCAAAAAGCGTTGCGTTCAAAGAGAAACGCATCGCGCCGAACGGGTGGTGGCGTTCCGTGGACTCCCTGGCAGCGCTACAACATGCTGTCGCGTTCCACACCTAAAGGCAAAGGTTAAGCGTCATTAATTGGCAGTTAATTAATGCACCAACGGAATGTGAAGTGAACAATCGAGTAGCAGAATCCAGCTCTCAGGCTTTCGCCTTTCACCACTTTAGCCGCTAAAGTTCCTCGTAAGTTTTTTGCAATACTCCAGGTCTAACCAGAGCTAAACCACTGCGAACTATTTTAGTTTGAACAGCGCTTTCTTCAACATAGCATTGTCAGCGGACCAGTACGTCAGAACTCAGCTGCGACGTACTAACTAGCAGGCTGGTTAAGTAACATTGAATAGTTAACATTTTAACTATTGCTGTTAGGCTACTCAAATTACTTCCACGCGTGTAGCCCGCCGTAAAGGTAATACCCAAATCAGTTTCTGGAATTTCGAAAACGGAGTTACCCTCGGCGCTATGGCCCAACAAACTGTGGCCATTTCGACGTGTTACGTGCACTCGAGAGGTTGCTCTGCCTGCAAGCTTCCTGAAAGCACATGAACTTTGGAGCGATGTAGCTACAATTTGTTGAGTCACAAAGCCGACAGTAACCCCGTTTTCTGAATTCTAAAAAAACGATACGGACATTAATTACGGTGGGCTACACGCCTCTAAGTAATTAAGGAGCCTAACAGTAACAGGCAAAAAGTTAACTATTCAGTATTAGTTAACCAGCCTGCTAGTCAGCACGTGTTACCTGTATTCGGATGTACTACACTGCTGACAATGCTATGCCGAGAAAAGCGCTCTTATCAATCAAAAATCCTTTTTTTTTCAGAATAGTGTGAAATCCTAGTTGAATCACCCTATACATAAACCTTGTCAACGTATACTCATAAAACTCCTGCAACACAATGCACAACTTTGGCTGCTCTTCGCTGCACGGGTGACCCCGTTCAATTTGTCGAGAAGCAGCTCTTAGTCATTCACGCAGATAACGCACAGAGCCGTCTCATCTCGACAGTGCTCAATTCCAACTTATTCCTTCCCGCGTCTGTGCTGAAAGAGCGTGTGAATGAATGAAAAGAAGGCTCAAGAAGGGAAGAATTTGGTATTGTGCTGCCCCAATATTGCATCCGCTGTTACAGCGGTCAGGAGAATGACATTTTCGAAAGTCTTAAAAGTGATGAGGCCAGTAGTTACGGCTGCCTGCAAGCCTCTCAATAAGCCAGGAAGCTGAGAAAACTAGTTGTAAATGATGTTTTGATTATTAGTCAACCAAAATGCCTAGGTTAGCGGGCCAGTCAAGCTGCCAAAGGGCAGGGTTTTTCCCTCAACCTTTTCGCGTAGCTGCCATACATTAAAAATGAAGATATGATTTGACTTCATCCCGCTAGATAGCACGTCGTAGGTGTATTCTGTTGTTCTACACCGCTGATACTGCTATGCCGAAATAAGCGCTTTTCTCCCTCAAACAGACTTTTTAAAAATTGCTGACATTAGTATGTGAAAAACCAAGTATATGCTGGGGTAGGGTTACAGAAATGGCGTCTCACGTCTACTCTTGTAGTGGAAAAGCAATAGCCAATGGCAGCAATTCTTGTTTTTCCTAGCGACACCGATTTCTTCTCACGCTGGCGGTTGTGACCCCGTATCTGTATGAGTAGCCCCAAGAAAACTCGGAGAGAGTCCAAGTATTTGCGACAATGTCGTTGCACAATTCCTAGGAAGTGCATCGAAGACAGATACCAACCTTCCTTGGGTGCCGGAGCTTAAGTCTGGAAAATCCTCATCCCGACTGCGACGAGCCTCCACATCGAAAGCACCGAGAGCTAGCCTGCAGAGACGAAAGTTTACATTAACGCGCACCGGCATCGCACAATAAAATACACGAGCCTCTAGAATTTGGCCTCTCATCGAAATTAAGTTAAACCAACCGTCTCTGGCGGGGCACCTCTGGTGCAAGGAAGACAGAGAAGAACCTGTGAACTTTTACTGGCGCATGTAAGGGATCGGTAGCGTTCGCGGGGGTCATTGGAACGCGGCTGGGGGCACTCAAAGCGGAGCGTCTCCTTTCTTGGAACGCGGCCGCTCGCGGACGCGCCGGGAAGTACGGGTGTCCACCCGCCCCGCGGAACCGATTCGCGCACGTTCTGGCACGAATGTGTATTTGTGTTTGTTTTTATTTTATTTTGTGGTGGAGAGAACGTTCTACTCCGCACATGCTGGCACGACCGTGCGTTTGTTTTTCTGGAAAGGGTGTTACCCTACGATAGTTGGAGGGCTGACCATGCTCTCGATTAGCCAATGATATGAAGAATGTAGAATGATTGGGTGCTACGGAATGTGGGCCGGGCCTTTAGGGCTTTAAAACTGGGCCCCGGAGCCGGAAGCGGGGTTCTGCGCTAAGGTGAGATGCTACGCATCTTCGGCTACGCCGAGTAGGGGCCTCCCCTAGTATTAGCCAGTTCCGCCTTTTTGTTGTTTTGCATCTTTTTGCTGTTTAATTTGTCTCGAGTGCCTGAACTTCTATCTATTGTAAATTACTGTACATAAACTGTACATAAGTTTTCCCTTTATCCCTACGTCTGAAATCATCACAAGACCGTCTCTGACGGGGCACCCCTGGTGCAGAGGTCAAGCTTCAGTCTTCGAGTTGAAACCAACCGTCTCTGGCGGGGCACCCCTGGTGCGAGGAAGACAGAAAACCTGAACTTTACTCTTGGCTATTCGTGGTGCCGACTACACATTCCTCCTTCCTCATTCCATTATTGCTGCGCAAATTGATGGTATTAATGGCAACTTAAAATGGAATGCTAATGAGTTTATTTCTATCATCACGAAATGCATATTCTCAGAATCGTATCAACATGGTGTACTACTGAACTGCAGGACTGCTGTGGTCATACCAGTACTTAAAGCCGGAGGTAAACTGAATCCATCTATCCATTTACCCGTATTTTTCAGATCAGTTGCATGTGAAGTAATGTTACATATATTTGCTCATCTTGTTGAAAGTTTTTTCTTTAGTGATATCGAACAACTTCACTTACGACTAGCATTTCTATTTGGACTCCGCTTTTTCTTCTTAGTGCGTATTTCTCGACTTTGCTACAGGATTCGATAAAGTTTACAACTCACTGCTATTACATAAACTAAGTGCGCTGAACACTGACCCTGCAGTTCAGAACTGGATGCGTGGATTTCCTTCTTCTAGTGTTGAATTTGTCAGCATTAATGACGCTGATTCCTCTACTGTACCACTTGGTTCTGGTTTCACGGATAAGTACACGGCCGCTTTACCGTTTATCTTCTATGCTGCTGTGAATTGCTAATCCCCTCGGCAATTCTGCAAAGTATTCTGTACCCTGAGAATAAAATAAATAAATATCTCTTGCCAAGAAACATGCCCGAAAGAGGGGTAGGGGGAATGAAAAAGAGAAGAGGGCAATAAGTAAGTCCCCCCCCCCCCGCAAGATTAAAAACACGGGGCCTATGTCCCCACCTAGCTGAGCGCGATTAGTCAAAGCCCTCAGCTAAAGCGCAAAAATATGACACGACGCTTGCGTGAAGGTCGACACGAGGCACAACCAAAGAATCATTGCGGAGAGACATTCATGTACTGCACAAGGATATACACGACGGGCACTATGGTGTGAAACAGGTGCGCAGTATATGGACGGTAACACCGATCACCTACATGGCTTGGCAGTTTTCCAATTCTGCCAACTCACATGATACTACATGTGATCCATGGAACTCCTCCACTCTCTAAACTACAGAACAATAGAATCAATATTGTTACGCGGCGGCCAGCCGAAGAATGAGACGTGGTGAACCATGGCTATGAGATGATTTTAATGGCCGCTGGCCTAGCGCGGGCGCTCCGTCCCGCGCCACTGCCAGCTCCGTCTTCGTCACACTACCCGGGGCCTCCGAGCGATCGTCCCGATCGGTGACGAACAGACGGCGAAATGGCGATGGTCTTGAGTGAAGGATCGAACAATATGTAGAAGATGCTGCAGTGCTGGCCGCCACGATGAGAAAGATAAGAGAATGAGTCCCGGTCCACGAAGCATCCGGGCCGTAGGGTGCCAGGAGCTGACAGCCGAGGTCTCTGGACGCACCGAACGGCAGAGGCAGGGGGACGGTGTCTTCACGTTTGGGTCAGTGGGGTCTTGGGTCGGTGGGGTCTTGGGTCCGTCGGGTCTTGGGTCCGTCGGGTCTTGGGTCGTCGTGTAGTGTGGTCCGGGCGGGGTACGGGGCTGGGGTGAGCGTCGAGGTCGGTTCAGGTCGGGCGGGCTGGGGCACGGCCGCGCGGCGCTGACCAGGTACTCACAGCCGACGTCCACGGCAGGCCCAGGACGCCGAAGCTTCGTGACCAGGATGGCGATGAAGGGACCCCAGCACCTCACACCAAATGTTACGCGGCGGCCAGCCGAAGAATGAGACGTGGTGAACCATGGCTATGAGATGATTTTAATGGCCGCTGGCCTAGCGCGGGCGCTCCGTCCCGCGCCACTGCCAGCTTCGTCTTCGTCACAATATCTATAACCAAAGCCATTCGCAATATTCAGCGCAGACTATACTGGACCCCCATTTACATGATATATTAATGGAATCCCATAAACGCAACAACACTACAATCACCTTGCGTCTGATACCTGGTCTTCACGGGACCCAGGAAAATGAGCGGAAGAACAGCAAATATCTGAACGCTACCAGATCATCGTGGAAAACCGCACGATCTTACTACCCCGACCGAAAGAACAATTACACATCCTTCGCTGAGTACTGACACTATCCTTCCTCATTCCATTGTTGCTGTGCAACTTGGGATGGTTTAGTTTAGTTTAGTTGATGGGGTTTAACGTCCCGAAGCGACTCGGGCTATGAAGGACGCCGTAGTGAAGGGCTCCGGAAATTCCGACCCCTGGGTTTCTTTAACGTGCACTGACATCGCACAGCCCACGGTCCTCTAGAATTTCGCCTCCATCGAAATTCTACCATCCTGGCCGGGTCGAACCAGCGTGTTTCGGGTCAGCAGCCGTATGATACAGCTCTCTGTTCAAACCGTCCGGAGATCATGGTAGATACAGAACACATTCTGTGGTCCACTGACGCTTTAAATTCCCTCTCGTTTTCCTAAACTCTCCCCCTTCCTCCAGGAGAGCTTCGCGTCGCTCGCACTGGACAGATGAAAGACGGGCCTTAGCGAAGCAATCTGTCTTCTTGACCGCGACTTAGAGCTCGGCTGGAATAAATGCATTTTCCTTCTCAGATTCTAATAAAAGGTGAATATGGGAAGATGGTTTACTGCCTCTGAGGGATATTCGGGAGCCCCATCGCTGATGAGCACATGCCTTTACGAAAAGGCCCACGGCACAGTTCCCGTCGCGCATTATCCTCCGGTAAACGGCAGCTCCCACTCACCAAATGCCGCTTGTAGGCCTGAACTGGAAGGATGCCTGCTGTATGGCACGCGACGCTTGCATTCCAGACGACCCGGGCGGCTCCAGACTCCCCGCTCCGCCGAAGGCGTGTTCCATCGACGGAGTGTAGCGGTGGGTGCCGCCGGCGGACCTGCATCGTCGCGTCGCAAGAGAGCTTGGTTAGAAGAAACGCTACCGAGGAGAACGAAGGAAAACGAAGTCTGCTACGCCTATCCTTCTTTCTATCGCTCCCTCCCCCCATCCCCCCCCCCCCTTTATTTCCTTCTCCCGGTCCCCTCTCTGTCTCCCTGTTCTTTTTTATTCCCTCTAGCTGCAGCTCAGGCTCTCCAGGATTCGATGTCAGATGCGACGGCCAGCAACATCTGTTCCTTCCATTTTTATTTTTTTATCACCAATAAATAGCCGCTAACAACAACAACACTGGCCAAGTCAGAAAGTTCACGAAAACACGCTTAGGGCTTATAATGTCCTTGGTTGCTGGTGTAATCGGCCTGGATATAAGCGCTGCCAGGATTGACATGCATAGCCAGACGGCCAGACTAGGGAGCTCTCTCTCAAAGTCGTCAGCGTGCGTTAGAACGATTACTAGAACCGAGGTTTTTACAGTTGAGACGCCGCTTGCTCTTTAAGTGCGCGAAAAGCAGCTCTAACCTTTGATTCCCCAAACCATGATTTTTTGAAATTTAAAACGTCCATTACCGCCAAACTAACTGACGTAGGACAGTCAAAGTTGTGTCAAATGATTTGTCTTCTTGCGCTGTATAGAGTGACTATGAAGGAATAACATGTCGTAACTCAATCGGTTATAACGAATGCACCGGATATAACGAAGTTGTACGTCGTAACTCAAAACTTGTTATAACGAACACGCCAGATATAACGAATGTGTAGTATGTCGTAACTCGAAATCGGTTATAGGGAACAAAACAAGCAAATGCACACAGTGAAGAATCGGAAGCGTGGCGGAGAGCTCAGCAGGATGGCCCAAAGGCTTTCGCCTTGCTGCATGTAAGGTGACCTAAGTGCTCTCCCTAAAATTTAGTATGCGGTGAACTTGCCTCCCACTGGGAACTGCGAGCCTTGGGCTGGTGGCCGACGCCTCTCAAGGCCAGGAAGGCTCATCGCGACGAAACATGGCTCCGGCATTCGCCAGCAGCAGTGGCCCCAAAAATTTCATATGACGTCACCATGGCATCAAAGGAAATAAAATTTCTTACGAAGGTGCGGGGAAATGAGCCCGAGACTATCAGATTGGGAGGCTAGCGCGCAACCCACAGGCCATGCAAAAAAAAAAAAAAGAGTTTCTTCTTGGCGAAGAAAGGTGGACTAAGAATATGCGTTGCCTAACGACTGTATGGCAATGCGTCATTATTAGGAGAAAAAATTCAAAGCTAAATAAAAATGAAAACAAAAAAATGCCCTTGCATTCAAAGCGCCTAAGTAAGTAGTCTTAAGTGCCCTCACGTAATTGTTATCCGATAAAAGGCGGAATTTTACACATGCAAACATTTATCATATACCCTTAAGAGACTATAGAACAAAAACTGCGAAACCGTGCAAAAACACAAGTGCAATAGTCGTCCAAGTAGAAAGGAAACAAAGCGCAGCGGAACGAACAATTAACTACACTAATAAGCATACAGCACACCTACGAGTGTGTTACCGATGATGATGAAATAACTTTATTTGCACCCGTCAAGGAATCAGAGGGCGAAAAAGACTTCAGTCTTGACCGCCGTCATCTTCCTCCCCTTTCAGCAGGCTGGGATCCCTTGTGATTCAGCGGTGTCCAGGGCCGAACAATTTCACAAATACAAGACAACCACCCGAAAGGGAAATATGCACGATAGCATGAATGACAAACACAGTGTACTCTCTTTGGAAACGTCACACCTCCTCTCGCAATCTGCCTTACTCGTCCACTCGGGCCATGAGAGTGTTTACCAACGTTGCCCGCGATTCTCAGTTGGTCGCATGATGTAATACGAATCATTACGCCTGCCATGTTTCAGTGCACGTGCGATTATTGCACCCAGACTTCTAACAAGGGTGGTCACCGTTGAAAAGATTGAACATGGACTCAAGCGCTTCAGAGCTGAACGCCGAACGCGGCAACCACCAGAGGCCTGCCACCAGAGGTCGCGGCAGTTTCCTCCTCAGTCGACGATCACTCACCAAGTAGTGTAACGAAGGCGGTGGGAGTGCCTCACTCTTCTGGATCATCCGCACGCGACGCTTGTATTCCACACGGTCGTGTGGGCTTGCAGACCAGCCAGACTGCACAAGGTGAATCTAAAAGTGAGCCTCCGCAATTTCGCTGCTTTACATACAGTGCGTGTCACCTTAGATTTGGCCCAATTCTTTAAAGTAGGTTTTTTGAATCATAACAGCGCTTTTTCCGGCATAGCATTTTGAGCGGTGTAGTACGTCAGAATTAAGCTGAGACGTGCTATCTAGCAGGCTGGTTAAGTAACATTGAATATTTTAACAATTACTGTTAGGTTCCTCAATTACTGTCCGGTGTGTAGCGCCCACCGTAGGTAATATCCAAATCAGTTCCTAGAATTTCGAAAACGCGGTTACCCTCGGCGCTGTGGCCCAACAAACTGTGGCCATTTCGACGAGTTACGTGCACTGGAGAAGTTGCTCTGCCTGCAAGCTTCCTGAAAGCACATGCACTTTGTGACGATGTCGTTAAAGTTTGTTGAGCCACTGCGCCGACGTTCACCGCGTTTTCGAAATTCTAAAACCTGATATGGACATTAATTAAAGTGGGCTACATACACGCCTCTCAGTAATTATGGAGCCTAACAGTAACAGTCAAAAAGTTAACTATTCAGTATTAGCTAACCAGCCTACTAGTTAGCACGTCTCAGCTGTGTTCTAATGTACTGCACTGGCGACATTGCTATGCCGAGAAAATCGCTCTTCTAAATCCAAAATCCTATTTTTTAATAATTGTGTAAAATCCTAGTTGAAACACCCTATATATAAACATCGTCAGCGTATACTCATAAAACTCCTCCAACACCATGAAGAACTTCGGCTGCTCTTCGCTGCACGGGGGACCCCGTAAAGTTTCGATTTGTCGAGAAGCAGCTCTTGGTAATTCACGCAGATAACGCACAGAGCCGTCTCATCCCGACAGTGCTGAATTACAACCTAATCCTTCCCGCGTCCGTGCTGAAAAGAGCGTGTGAATGAATAAAAAGAAGCCTCAAGATGGAAAGGATTTGGTATTGTGGGGCCCAAAAATTGCTTGCGCTGTTACAGCGGTGAGGGGAATGACATTTTCGAAATTCTCAAAAGTGATCACGCCAGAGTTAGGTCTGGCTACAAACCTCTCAATAAACCAGGAAGCTGGGAAAACTAGTTGATGTTTTCGTTATCAGTAAAACAAAATGACTAGGTTAGCGGGCAGTCACGCTGTTAAATGGCAGGGTTTTTCCCGAAACCCTTTCACGTACCTGCCATAGATGAAAATAAAGATTTGATTTGATTTGATTGAGTTCATCCCGCTAGCTGGCACGTCTTAGCTGTATTCTGTTGTCCTACACCGCTGATACTGCTATGTCGCAATAAGGGTTTTCTCACTCAAAAAGACTTTTTAAAAAATTGCTGGCATTACTTTGAATAACATCCAGTATAAGCTGGTGGCGGGTTATGGAAATGGAGTGTCACGTCTACTCTTGTTGTGGAAAAGCAATAGCCAGTGGCAGCAGTTATTGTTTTTCCAAACGACCCCGATTTCTCCTCATGCTGACGGTTGTGTCCCCGTATCTATGTGAGTAGCCCTAAGGAGTCTCCGAGAGTCTGCAAAGTGTTCACAACAACGGCGTTCACGATTCTCAGGAAGTGCATCGAAGACAGGCACCGACCTTTATTGGCTGCCGGAGCTCAAGTCTGGAAAATCCTCGTCTGGGCTGCGACGACCGATTTCGGCGAACCTCCACATCGAGAGCACCGAGAGCTAGCCTGCAAATACGAAGGTTTATGGGGGTTTAACGTCCCAAAGGAACTCAGCCTATGAGGGACGCAGTAGTGAAGCGTTCCGGAAAGTTAGACCACCTAGGGTTCTTTAACGTGCACTAGCTGACATCGCACAATAAGATACACGAGCCACTAGAATTTTACCTCTAATCGAAATTCGACCGCCACGGCGAGAATCGAACTGGGGTCTTTCGGGTCAGCAGCCAAGCGCCACAACCACTGAGCAACCGCGGCGGCCTTGTGTAAGCTAACCCCAATTTAATCGAGAAGACGCAACAACAGTAGTGGTTACCCCATCATCATTAATTCGTTACTGAAAAGGACCATGAAATGATATTGTAGCGAAAGCTACACTGGGCACAAACTTGCGATTTCGCTGTGGAGGTGCTCCGAGGAGGCACAGAGACCGACCTTGAGCCGTTGCCTAGCAACCGCCGCAGCTGCGGACGCCGCGCGCTCGCCGCGCCATCTGGCATGACGTCACACTGCCTGCCTCGTCGTTGCGCTCGACTCCGCTCGCTTCGCCAGCTGTGTCGCATGCCCGCTTTCGGTGCGTGTAGCCTGGCATAGCCGAGCTAAGCCACTGTTTATCAGGTGCGGTTAAGAAAAGCACACGAACGATGGATATTCCATTCCTCATTACTGCAGCGCTAAAAACGTTAAAGCCGTAGCTTCAATTAGCGCCGAAAATATCGGCTATTAAAAATGATGCTCCTCCTCTCCTACATCAACTCATACAGGCGGGACTGCCAGGGACCCCGCCACTCCTTATCCCGCCCACGTCAATTCGGCACGCCCAATGAGAGGTCTCTAATGACTGCCCATTCACGTCACCGGAGTGAGGGTAGTTTACAACCCGCGGGGAGATGTCTCACTAGTCTTTGCGCGCAGCAATCGTTAAAAAGGTGTTCTTTTTGAAAATGTCCAGTACATGCATAGTTTTCAAATTTGAGTACTAAGAAGGACAACAGATCTATTGCATTAGAGAATGACCATCAAAATCATTTCAGGCTCCTTTTAACAAAAACTTATTAAAAAGAATACTTGGCTATTCGTGGTGCACACTACACATACACACGGTGTGCTCTTGCTACTAAACAAACTCCAAATTGTTACGTCTGTTTTTGAGCAGTGGTCTTCTTCAGGCTTTTCAGGTGGCACTCAAGATCAAGCACCTGGGGTTCTTCAACTTGCACTCAGATCCTAAAGCACGCGCCCGCTTTGGCATTCCGCCTCCACAAGAATGCGCAGGATTCGATCCCGCAACCTCGGGCTTCATCTTACTGATGATGATCGTTAGCAATGGCTAAATCTGCTATCGACATCGAGCTCACCGTTTTGTTCGCGGTATTTCAATGAAACCGAAATAGAAAAATGACTGTGCGCGGAGATTTTTGGAGAATCCTCGGAACTACGACGTGCTTCATAGCCCGCAGTGAACACGAATCACAATCTCGCTCCACGAAGCGGAAAGAACAATGATCACCCTTAGGTAGAGACAACAAACTTTTGGTTGCACGGTTTGATAAGGAGCTCGTCCTGCCACAAAATGTTCAGGTCTCATAGTTTGCTACAAGTTCACTGTCGGTTTTAGGCATCGTCAAAAAGAAAGCCGGCAGGGAGGTGACAGCTTTCGCCGAGCTCAGCGCAAAAAGAAGCGGAATCCGAATTTTGCAATGCTTTTAGCGGCTATGTCCTGACCTACTGTTAGTCGTGAATGTTTGTCTGTTGGTCCGTCCACACCTAAGAAATATCGAGAAAATAAAACAGCCCCCGTTAGCGTTTGCCTTGGAAGTGTCAGCCAGCCAGTGCCTCTAACCACCCGCCTCTCTGCACAAGGCTTCCAATAATTGATTCCAGTTTGTCACAATGTAAAGAGTGCATTAAAAGAAAACAGGACGAACAGGAGAGCTTATTGCGTCCTGCCTTACAGTTTACATGATGTTTCTATGATATAAACCACCAACTTTCCCTACGATATGTGGTATCGAACTGGTATTTCTACTTACCAATCTACCTGGGGTTCAGCGGACGTTGTACATTTCATTGTAAAGCTCATTTACGCGTCCTACAATACATCTTTTGGAGAAAGGAAAGAATCTTCTCAAAGCTGAAGAAAGTAGATGTTTTGCGCATATTCTCTATCAGATGGAACTGAAGTGTTTAGGGTTTGTTTAGAACTTCACCTCCATCGAAATTCACCGCCGTGGCCGGGATTGAACCCGCTTCTTTTGGGTCAGCAGCCGAGTGCCGTAAACACTGAGCCACCGCGGCGGGGCAGTTCGATTTTGAGACTACGTCAAGCCATTATTTCATCTGTACACACCCAGATTCACCGGCAGTGAGATTCAGCCAATGTGATTCCAATGGCAAATTTCGGGTGTCCTAATCATATCTGAGGACATGCTTCATATGCCATACCGTGTGTTGGCATCCTTACCCTGCAGGGCCATACACAGCCATTCTTTTACAGAGTCTGGGTGAGGCACCATTTTCTGCGCATAAGACGTCGTCGAAATGGCGTTTTTTTCCATGCGGGCACACATCGACAATTCCCCATTTTATTGGGCTTTGAACCTCCGGATTAGTGCTTTCGGACTAAAACTTAGACCACCTGGAGTTATTTTAATGTGCACTGTCACGACCCAACTTGAGACCCGCGATGATAACGGTGGCGGATTCAACAGCGGAAACTTCGAAAGGTCGTTTGACCCCCAGGATGACCCCACCAAAAAGAATGACTAGCTGGGAAGTGGTCGATGGAGCTCTTCCCATGCTCGGCTCGGTGCCAACGACCTTCCCTTCTAGAAGTGACCGACGATACGACAAGGGAAGGATGCACCTCGTCTGAGAAGACCCGGAACGAATCATAGGAAGCCAGCGCAGCTGTGGCCGCGGCGCCATCAGGCCACGCCTGTGTTCGATGGACACGAGCTGCTAACAGTATTGTTGCATCGCAGTGCGGAAGAGCTGCAGACTTACGTTTCCTCCTTGCCAGTTCCCATGGGTGTACTCTACAACAGGTGTCTTCGTTTGCTGTGTTGTGTAGTGCCGATCTTTGTGTCGCGATGAATTGCCGCCTGGTGAAAGGGCGGAGCCTTGGGCTATTTAACCTGCGCCCAAAGTGAGCACGAAGGCTCTGGGCCTTGGGTAACAGGCTCATCCAGTCGCTCGACGCTTTGAACTCTTAATTTTTGTTTCATTGCTTTTCTGCCTTTCTTTATGTAAATAAGTGTCTTAAAAAAGTGCCATTAAACCTGGGTCGGCTTGCACGAAATAAATAGGGTTGGTTTGGTTTATGGGGTTTAACGTCCCAAAGCGACTAAGGCTAAGAGAGACGCCGTAGTGGAGGGCTCCGGAAATTTCGACCACCTGGGGTTCTTTAACGTGCACTGACATCGCACAGTACACGGGCCTCAAGAATTTCTCCTGCACAGAAATTCTAGCCGCCGCGGCCGGGATCGAACCCGCGTCTTTCGGGTCAGCAGTCGAGCACCATAACCGCTGAGCCACAGCGGCGGCACGAAATAAATAAGACCGGCTTCTTTCCAGTCTAATCTTATTCGCGGTCTAAAAGCTCTCTCGGTTTTGAAGAAAGGAAAGGCGCATAGCTGGTTCATTTTGTCAGTGGACACCTCAAATGCACCACGAAATCCGACTAAAACATTGAGTTACCGAACTTTCAGTCGGAGTTCGTGGTGCATTTGAGGTGTCCACTGGCAAAATGAACCAGCTATGCGCCTTTCCTTTCTTCAAAACCGAGAGAGCTTTTAGACCGCGAATAAGATTAGACTGGAAATAAGCCGGTCTTATTTGTTTCGTGCAAGCCGACCCTGCTTTCCCTATCCCCAACATTCGAAGCTTCAGACTGTTCCTCATCCCGGACGAGCCCCCTTGGTGATGCAACAACTGGTCATGCTACCCGAGCCATAACAGCACTGAGACAGCGCAGCACACGGACGCCTTTCGACTTTCGCCTGCCTTAAACGCAGCCGCCGCAGCCAAGATAGAACCCGTGTACTTCGGCTCGGCAGCCCGCCTTCTCAAGCAGCGGCCGAGAAATCAGAAGCGAGGTACACTGCATACGGTAACCTCTCCAGTATGGAGTGCACCCAGATCCTCACGGCTGCCAGGAACACTCGGCAGCGGAGGAAGCATTAGCGGTGCACGAGGTTTCACTTGGAGTTGTCGTTGATCAGAGCCAGAGCCCGCAAAAGCGCTGTGCCGAAAGGGTCCCCAAGTGCGTGCCCTGACACAGTTTTCCCTAACATGAACATAATCGTCTTTCCATCATGCGCGACATCACTGCGTTAATCATTTTCACAAACCAACTAGCGCAGATCACTGAACCCGCCGCGGTATCTCAGTGGCTTTGGCGTTCCGCTACTGATCTCAAGGCCGAGCGATCGACTCCCGGCCCGTGCGGCTGCAATGCGGTGGATGCCACATGCAAAACTGCCCGTGTGCTGTGCGATGTCAGAGCGCGTCAACGAACCCCTGGTGGCCGTAGTTAATCTGGAGCCAATTACAATTTTACAATTCATTTTTGCAGATCACTGGCCGTGCCCTGCGGTTAAGCGATTGATATCTCCGTGCTTCATAAATAACTACGACGTCACCGAAGGACACGGCCCAATCACGGGCGCAAGATATCTGGCACCAGACCTGCTACACTTCCTCCTTCTCACCTGGGACGCAATCCCTTCCTCCTCCCCAGCGTGCTGCGGACACAGGAGGGCGGGTCGGGACGTGCGTCGGCGTCGCGGCCCACACCCACGTGACGAAGGCACGGCCGGAGCTCGCTGTGCTGCTCCCGGACCCCCTCCATTGCCTTCGGCAGCGAGCAGTGCATGAGCCTGACGGAAGACCGGGCCAGCCGCCTGCAATGCGACACAGAATAGCGGTCAGCCGCGGTAAAAACAACGGATGCAAGGGTATTCCCTAAGCTGCCACAGCCGGGGTCCCCTGTTTACACCTCATGCAGCCGCCTGCATGCCATGTGACACTGGATAGCGCTCAGCCGCAGTAATGACAACAGACGCAAGACTATTCTCTAAGCTGATACAGCCGGGGTCTCCTGTTTACACCTCATTAATAAAATTACAGTACAACCATCTTTTGCAGGGCGCTTCAGAACGGTATCTGATACTTCGGATACCTTACTGACTTTCCTCTCCCACTGGTGTCATTGCTATTCCTCTCCTAGTGGTGGCTGGAACTCCGAGTGGTCTGCGCTAGAGACACCATTCCGTGAACCTGTTTAGAGACGTTCTCCTCGAATGTGAAATACGTACTGCCCTGACAGAACTGCTGAAGTGTGCTGTGGTACGGAAAGCAGGCTGGCGGAAACAACACCTATCTTGGATGAAGAGTAAACGTTAGACGAAAAGATAGAAAAGAGCCCAGACAGAATACACGGGCATCAGAGCGAGCTCCCCAAGAGTAAGCGACGCCAAGGCCTTGGACCCAGCGTTTCACCGGTGTTTAAGCGGCTTTGTTTAATGCGCTCTACATCAAGGACTGCATCGCAGCGCACGTGCCGGCAATGCGCTCAACTCAGGAGGCGGTGCTCCTTCGCCTCACCTGTGAAAGTCTCCCATTCTTCCCAGTCCCAGGATGACCCAGGTGGGACGAGCGTTGGCGTCCCAGGAACACCTACGTGACGGAAGCACTAAAGCTCACGTTGCCTCGCGGCCTCCTCCGCTATGTCCTGACACCCTCCTCGCCCCATTAATGCTGTGCAACTTCGGATGGTATGATACAGCTCTCCGTTCAAGCTGTCCGGTGGTGGTGGTGAAAACTTTTTAATAAACAACAGGAGAGTTTGCAGAACAAAAATGGCCCTTTACATAGGTGGAGTCCTTAGTCCGGGACCCCGCTGGACGAGGCCGCTACTCGCGCCCGTTGGACTAGAGCCCTTTGAGACTCCAGCCCCGAGCAGTTGAGCAGGGCTGCCTCCCATGCCTCTCGGGAAGGGGAAGGATTGGGGGGAAGGGAAGGATTCTTTTGACAGGCCCAAACCATGTGGAAGGTATCGGAAACTTCCCCACAGTGAGGGCAGCGCCCATCAATTTTGGGGTCGAAATGTTTCACTATTGCAGGACACAACAGAGTGTTGGTCTGCAAGCGCCTCAGAGTTCGCTCATCAGCTTTACTCAGGCCCTTAGCAGGGACCGGGAAAAGACGATGGCGTTCGCAATAGTCGTCCAGAATTTCTCTGAACCGCAGAAGCGGTTGCACAATCTCCGAGCCGGAAGAGCCTGGGTGAGGTGCCCGGTAGGTAAGCGCTCGGGCAGCCGCGTCCGCAGCCTCATTACCTCTAACGCCCTGATGGCCTGGTGTCCAAACTATGCGTTTGGGCGAAGGGTCCGATTCCCTCACTGCGCGCTTTAATATACTCCAGGCTGAAGGTGAAATCTCGCCAGCCAGGTAGTGTTCGGAGATCAGGGCAGATACTGAACACCTCTGGTCTTGAGACGCGGCCTTTGAATTCCCTCTCCGTGAGTCCCTTAACTCCGCCCTTCTTCCAGCAGAGCTTCTCTTCGCTCGCACTCCGCAGATGAAAAACGGTCCTGAGCGAAGCAAGCTGTCTTTTGTAGCGAGAGCTACACTACCCACAGTCTCGCCATTTCGTCGTGCGTCTGGAAGGAGAGTTGTGCGCAAGCGCGTGGAGCGCAGTGACGTCAGAGCACGGAGCTGGTGTGCCGTGCCACACGCCTCACCTCGCCGGTTATGCGCATGTGCGAGGAGCCGAGTGATGTCAGAGCTGGTGCGCCCTACTGCGCATGCGCAAGGGGAGGGGACGCGCTGCGGTGTGAGTTACAAGACGGGAGTGATGAAGTAGCGGAGCGCCATTGAGCGGCTTCGCAAACATGACAAGGTCAACTCGTCCGACCCTGAGGTTGTGGCCTGGGAGCTGGCTGTCGGGAAAAGGAAGAACGATCGGTGCAAGGCAGAGAGAGCAGCGGAAACGCCTGGCGAGCGAGAAGAGCGCCTAGCCAAAAGGCGACGTCGGGGCGCGGAGCGGTCGCAGCGTCGCGCTTTGGCCCATCTCGGTGAGCCGTCTTCCGAGGACGTGAAGGCTCGCCGCATCACCCACCACGTGATCAGACTAACTGAATGTTACCAGGGAGGAACTACAGCTCTCGCTGCGTATAGCCAGGCATAGCTGAGCAAAGCCACTGCCATTTTTTATGCGAAGCATACTAAAATAGCCCAACCCAGCTCCTCGAGCGCGGCGGTGTCGTTACCATTGACCTTTCGTGACCTCCATGTCATACCACGTGATGCGTGACGTCACAGCAGATGAGAAACGGGGGCCCAGCTCGCGCCGTCGCGCGAGGCGTCGCGACCAAGGAGGACCACGTGATGCGTGACCTAACGACATAGGAGAAACGGGGCCCCAGCTCGCGCCGTCGCGCGAGGCGTCGAGACTAGGGGTGTGCGAATATCAAATTTTTCGAATACGAATCGAATACGAATACTTAGTTCCGAATATCGAATCGAATTTCGAATAATCAAGGACATACGCATTTAATCACTACAAAACATTTATTTGGGCACCGACGAACATCACAGTTCAACTATCGATGATTAAATGAACAGAAAAGGTGTGTGTGGCTACACAAAAAGTATCAAAGTCTCGAACATTATTCTTAGAAGAGTGGAAATATCAGAGAAGATGGCTAGTACACAGCATTGATTAAGGCTAGCTTGCCATCAGCACAAAAGCGCGTTGTTGGGAGGACGTAAAAGGTTGTCGTGAAGGAAAACCAGCTGCACCACATGGTCAGGCAGAAGTGGTTCCCTTCTAACTGAAACGAGTCCTCCAGCCACAGAAATTGCGCTCTCACTTGGCACTGACCTGGCACGTATTGCGAGGTACTTCATGCACAGCTCTGACTATACCAGCTTCGCAAGTATAGCCACAAAAAAGCCCACCAGCGCAGTCAGCTACGGCATGGCCCTTGGAGGAAGAAGGAATTTTCCTTCCGTGTAGGCACCGCCATGTTGTTATGTATCTGTCGATAGGGCTTGCGGATCGAAATGAACGCCGGTTCTCACAATGAATATTCGGCTAGATACGAATATTCGCGTCGTGTCGAATATTCGAAACAACACGAATACTTGGATTTCGAATCGAATTCGAATACTAAAAATATAATATTCGAAATATATTCCAAAATTTCGAATATTCGCACACCCTTAGTCGAGACCAATGTGTTTCCTGCTTCTGCCGCTAGGTGCGCTGTAGTGAACACGTGATGCTGGAGCGGCGGTATACAAGGGGGTGCGCCTGCCTCTGCTAGGCGTACACGGGATAGAGATGCCTCCTGGAGACAGGGCTGCTCGTTGGAATGAGAAGCAAAGTTGCGGCGTGCTACAGAGACTGATGAAGAGCGTGAAGAACGTCTAGCCAAGCGGCGTGCTAGATATGCAACTCGGCGACAATATGCTTCGCATCTGACTAGGCTTAACCTAAGCTAAGCCTCAGCCATTTTTTTCATTGCGAAAGCAATATTGCTAGCACTTTTCTGCCGTCGGCGGAGGTCGTTCCTTCGCTGTCACGTGGCACGACCACGTGACAGCGTGACGTCACGACCAGAGAAGAGCAGGGGCCCCAATTCGTCTCTTTGGCCGTAGTCGTTCCTTCGCTCAGCGCGGCGGCTACCACGTGTCGGCCTCCTCGGCCCGCCGCGTAAGGGCGCTCGCTAGGAGAGGATACGGGGCGCCGCAGGCGCGCTCCGCTTAGTCATGTCTGAGAGTTGTGCAAGGCGTCGCTGGAGCGACGTGCTGTGCGCAAACGCCGGCGCCGTGCCGAGGAGACAGATGAAGAAAGAGAAAGGCAAGAGCGGTTGGCTAAGCAACGCGCCTATGCCGCAGAATGGCGAGCCCAGCGGCGTTCTACAAGTTCTCTTTCTTTCAGTCGCAACAACAAGGCATCGCGCCGAACGGGTGGTGGCGTTCCTCCCTTTTACGGTGCGGTTAGGGTGTCCAAAGAGATGACAAAGAATTATTGCGCCATTTCCTTTCCTCGAAAAGACGGTAGCTACGCGTGAGCGCTGTAGACGCGGCGCACTGCGTTCCTTCAGTTGGAGGCGCTGCGCGCTTTCGCAACCTACCAGGCTTAACCAAAGCTAAGCCCCCGCCAATATTTTTAAACTGGAACTTCCTACTCGGCTGGTATAAAAGTATTTCCTAAAAGGTGAATTTGGGAATATGGTTTACTGTATCGGAAGGATATTCTGGAGCCCCTTCGCTGATGAGTGCATGCCTTGACGAGAAGGCCCACAGCACAGTTCCCGGCGCGCATTACCCTCTGGAAAACGGCAGCTCCCACTCACCGAATACAGCTCGCAGGTCTCAACTGGAAGTCTTCCTGCTGTTCGGCACGTGACGCTTGTATTCCAGACGACCCGGACGATTCCCTCTGCAGTCTCCGCGCAGGAATGCAGAGGGCGTCGCGAACGTTGTCCGTCCAGACGTCGAGGCAGGCACAGTCACTGTCCCTTATGAACCCTTGGTTTAGAGACGAATGCATACGTGTTAGTTATGCAGCACTGAAACGGTTTACTACAGTCAGCTCCAACTCAAGTCCGGAGTGAAGTTCCGCTCACATTTAGGACCGCCGAAAGAAAATCCTTCGTGACGAAAATATTGTTGTGCAAGCTTTTGCTTTCCACTGAACGAGGAGCCAATCAAGAGACTAAATTATAAGCCCAAGAATTTAGATGCGTCTCGATTGTTTGATGAAGTTAGGCATTCAGAAGCTATTGTTCGTTCGCTGTTGTGGTTGTACAGCCGCGTAAAACAGGACGCCGCGTACCGTGGCCCAACGTTACCAACAGTTGCATCCTACTATAAAAAGAGCATGCTTTTCGTTCTTTTTCTTTCTCTTTTTTTTTGGTGCAGCCATCCAACGCAGTGTGGATGCTCGCTGTAATATGTTTTTACGCGAAGCATACTACTTTAGCTACCACTTCAGCCCTTCACCGTGGTTATGCGCCTCCAAATCACGTGATACATGACGTCACACCACGTGTCACGATGACGTCACGACAACGACGTCACACCACGTGACACGATGACGTCACGACAGTGGAGAAACGGGGGCCCACCTCGCGCCGTCGCTGTGGTTGTGCGCCTCCAAATCACGTCATACATGACGTCACACCACGTGACTTGATGACGTCACGACAGTGGAGAAACGGGGGCCCACCTCGCGCCGTCGCTGTGGTTGTGCGCCTCCAAATTACGCGACACGATGATGCTTCGCATTCTCCAGGCTTAACCAAGTTCAGCCTCAGCCATTTTTCTGTTTTCTTCCCGCAATCTTTTAAGGCGAAAGCCTTTAATGGCTCATACTGTCGTGACCAAGACATGTTAGCAAATTTGTCCGCGTTTCAGATTGGTCGAAATGGTCGTGACGTCACTTCGCGCGAATTTTGACGGGTGTCCGCCGAAATATGTGAGACAGTGCGCAATTTCCTTTCCTCAAATACAATTTTCGACTGGTGTCCACCGAGGTATGCGAGACAGTTACTGCGTAACTTCCTTTCCTCAAATACAATTTCCATTTTCTCCATTACGGCCCCTCTTTCTCTTTCTTCTTTCACTCCACTTCCTTCCTTCCTGTACGGTGCGGTTCAGGTGTCCACCGAGACTACAGAATTACATCGTCATTTCCTTTGCTCAAAAAGCGTTGCGTTCAAAGGGCAACGCATCGCGCCGAAGGGGTGGTGGCGTTCCGTGGACTCCCTGGGAGCGCTACAACACGCTGTCGCGTTCCACTCCCAAAGGCAAAGATTAAGCGTCATTAATTGGAAGGTAATTAATGCATCAACAGAATGTGAAGTGAACAATCGCGTAGCAGAATGCAGCACTCAGGCTTTCGCCTTTCACCACTGTAGCCGCTAAAGTTCCTCGTAATTTTTTTCTCTTCTGCCCTTCAATACGAAGAGAGGACCGCTGTTTTGAGCAGTGCAAGCAAAAGTTCGAAATTGGCCACCCGGGTTTTAATCAGGGGTGGTGGTTACCGGAAAAAGGCATCCCCACCACGTACCTGCGCGGCGATGTCGGAGGAGGACCTCTGTTACGCCAGTCCCCTGGTTGCCTCCGTGACGCCGCACGGCCACTTGCCAGGACGTGCTCCACGCCGGTGCTCGCCTGGCCCCGGGACACCCCCGAAAAAATGGTTGCCGGCTGTGAGATTTGGCCATACGTTGCTAGGGCGTCGCTTGAGGCGTCACCATTTACGTCACTGTGCTCTCCCTCGTTACATATCGGTTATAAGCACTGCATAAATTAAATTCTGCAGAACAGCAAGCAAACGTGAAATTCACGCATGGAACTGATCTGCGCGATCTGAAGCTAAGCTAACCGCGCACAAAAACGACCAGACTGCTATAGTTTCGGATTGAAACAGGGCACAGACGTAAAGCTTATGCGATCGCTATTTACGGCGTGGGCCTTTGACAATCTGTTATGCCGCTTATTAATCAATAGCTCGCTATACGTCAAAGGAGTGGGCCTTTGACTTAGGGCGAGCTATTAAAGCGGCATAACAGATTTCCAGTGAAATAAAAATGGCGTAAACCGGACTCCTGACGCCACCCGTACTAGCGTAGACCTCCTTCCGTGCTCTAGAAGCTGTAAATTGTAAACTTCGGGGCTTGACACCTCGAAGCGACACATGAGCCACAGGCGACATTACAATCTGCATTCGGGAATGCTCTTTTCCAGAAGTAAAAAACCTGTCGCTACCCATGAAGAAATGGTGTTTTAGGATAGACAAAAGCTGAAATATAAAACGTACGCTTGCATTACGATTGGCAAAATATGACTGAGTCCCGCTTATTCTCTGCACTCCGGGCTGAAAACAATATAGCTTAGAACAAACCATTGCATATTGGATTGTTCAACTTCCGATCTCGAAAGCTATGCAGCGCTAAGTGACGACGGACACACGCAACTTAGGAATATCTGTGGCAAGGTGTAACCCAATCGTGACTGGAAATGGCTCTTGGAAACCACGATCTGTACTTATTTGCCGCTCCAATGAAGTAAACAAATGATGTGCGGTTCAGATTTCACACACGTGGATCTGCGCACTACTGCTAGGGTCTATTCGATTCTCATTCTTTGCTTGATGTGCGCCTCTGAAGCAGAGGGTGCGGTTCCTGCTTTTGCAAGCTGCCTTAAAGGGCAACTGACCAGGGTCAGGACACTTTTGAAAAACAAGACTACTGCATAGATGAGGCATCGAAGATAACCTCTGCAAAATAATGGAGGCATGCGTGCCCCAAAGCTGAAAAATTTCAAATCAAAGCCCGCTCGTTCTTTCCTTCCACAAGCAAACGACCTCGTCCTCTGCTCTGGCTCGTTTGACGTCAAACAAAGCTTTCGCTCAAGGCATCCCATTGGTGCGTCGTTTTGACCGGCGGGCGAAGGGTTGGCGTAGCCCGGGCATCGCGTCGTCTGCTCGTCAGCGCCTTGCATTTTGGCACATGCCTAATGCCCGCATGAAAGAAAAAAAAACTGAGGAGGGAGCGTCCGGCGACAGCCTCGAACCTGTGTCATAAAAAGTAAATAGTAAAACGGAGAGGACAAGAAAAAAAACGCGACGAAACACCGCGAGGAGGCCCAAAGAGAAAAATATTGAGGTGTTAGGATACCGCCGCTCCCTCTCCTCAAATCGACCCTGTAGCAAAAACCAAGAAAACAATTCTTTTCAAGGCGGGACCATGACGTAGACATGTGACGCACTCCACAGACACCACGCCTCCGGCTTACATCAGAGAACGAAGGGGTGATTTTCCCTTGCGAAGCCCACAGGACGAGGCGCGAGGGACAAAAATCTCGAGGAGTGAACAGTAGAAGAGCATGGCGAAGTAGCTTGATTGCGATGGCTGTAAATACGCTGTTAACGAGTCTTTCAAAAAAAATAATGCGGCCGCGCCTTTCGGGGACGACTCGTCGCTACCAGAGGGGAAGAAAATATTTTCGACCTGGAGGTGGGCAGTTTCCCTTTAAAACATTTTGCACAAGACATCTACGCCCATTGCAGGTCAAATGTCTCTCCCATGTGGCCACCCTAACCGTACAAACTTCTTAATCTCATCCACACACCTAACTTTCTGCTTCACCCTGCTACGTCTGACTTCTCTTGGAATCCACTCATACCCCTGTCAAGCGCGCAAAATAAAGTGCACTTACGGGGAGTGCACTTCAGCCTCCCGAGTGCACTTTACTCTGCGCGGTGCTAAACGGGAAAGGAAAGTGCACTCGTAGTAAAAAAAAAATGGCGGCAGAAAATGAGCTGAATTTCTGAACAGGACGATGGAAAAGAAATAAAGACTCATAATATCTGATTGCTTAACGTGACAGCGCAAAAAAAAAATGAGGTTCAACAGTTTTTAACGATGAAAACAAAATGAAAATAGAAAGCCAAGACCAGCCAAGCCTATCCAGAATTTTGACAACAAACAAGATGGCGGCGGGCAGCGATGTTGCGTCTGATCACGTTTACTTGTTTTGTTGCTTCGCTTGTAGCTATAACCAACGAACTTTTTCTGAAAACAGTGTTATAGCACGTAAAATAAAGTTGTAAGTACTTTTTATGCACTACAAATTTTGTAGCATTGGAATCGCTGGCGTCGAGGCTACGCACTCGGCCAGCAAAGTGTTGTCCGTGAACGCACTCCCAGCGAAGTGCACTCTACCGCGAGTGACACTCGCTTGCGTCGTTTAGATGCGGCAAAGTGTACTTACAGCGAAGTACACTCTCCGTAAGTGCACTTAACTTGCCCGCTTGACAGGGGTATCAGTTACCCTTAAGGACCAGCGGTTATCTTGGCTTCGCATTAGATGCTCTGCGCAAGCCCATTTCTGCCTCTTGATTTCGACTAGGATGCCGCTAACCTTCGTCAGCTTCGCTGGCCACTGCACGTGAGCACTATGCTATCGCCGCAGCACATCACGCCACACATTAAACTGCCACCACCCTGAGATCACAGCGCCATCTGTGGCAGCAACTACAAAACAGTACATCTCGGGTTTTGATTCGAGGCTAACAAGGCGCAATGGTTCTGTTTAGGTTTCAGCTCAAACGATGCAACACCCCGTTCTCGACCTACCTCCATTCGGCAGCTGCTGGTCGGGACGTGCTCTACTCTGCAGAGTGCTGTAGGACGGTGCGACCTCGAGCGACGCACGCCGTCGGATTGTGGCAGCAGCCTGCTCTGCGGGACCGCCCCATTCCGCCCGCGGCATGTTCCGGAGAGAGTGGCGATGGGACGGCACCAGCGGACCTGCATCACCGCGTCGCAAGAAAGCTTGCTTAGAAGAAGCGGTACCGAGGAAAACGACGTCTCCACTCCTACACGCTTAGAAAAAGGGCTGTAGTACTTACTAGCTTTGGGGTAGTAAGTGGCTGTTACATATCTTACTACCTTGGTTGTAACTGCAGAACTGCAGTCAGTAACGAGTAGGTTAGCAGCAGTTACTAACCCATTGAGTTAGCAACGGCTGCTACCTGCAGTTAGTAGCGGGAAACTAGCCGTATTTAGTGAAGAAAATGAAGAGAAACGTATAGCAATGAATGACAAACACAGAGTTCTCTTTTTGGAAACGTCACACCTCCTTTTGCAACCTGCCTTACTGCGTAGAGCACTCGGTCCTTCACAGTGTTTACCAACGTTTCCTGCGATTCTCAGTATGTCGTTTGATAGAAAGCAAATCGCTGCGAGTTCTATTTGTCAGTGGACGTTCGCTTTTTTGCAACCAGACTCCTTACATTGGTGGTCACCGTTGAAGAATGAACATGGAACCTTGCGCGCTTCGGAGCTGAAAGCGGCAATCATCAGATGCAGCGAGTTTCCTCCTCTTTCTACCATGATCACTCACCCTGTAGTGTAACGAAGGCGGTGGGAGTGCCTCACTCTTCTGGATCATCCGCACGCGACGCTTGTATTCCAGACGATATCCGGTGGGGTTGCTCACCAGACAGGCTGCACAAGGTGAATCCTGAAGTGAGTCTCCGTGATTTCACTACGGTATATACAGGGTGCTGCACCTTAGACTTTACACTCAACTCTCAAAAATAGGCTTTTGTTGCGAACGCAACACTACGCGAGTCGCCGAGCTGAGGTAAGGCCATACTGCGCATGCGCCAGGAGCAGTGAAGTCACACAGCACACAGCTGGCGCGCCGCCCCCGTCGCTGCGCGGGTGACTCAGAGGTGCCACCACCGCGCTCGCCAGTTGCGCATGCGCAGTAGTGGCGCATAGCTAGCGTGCCGGGGCCGCCGCCGCTGCCGCGCGCTCTCCATCGCCTCTCTCTCCTCGTTGCTTTTTTAAGACGAAACCCTTTAATGGCTCATACTGTCACGACCGAGACGTCTTAGCAAATTTGTCCGCGCTTCACATTGGTCGAAATGGCCGTGACGTCACTGCGCGCGAATTTTGACGGTAATCCACCGAAATATGTGAGGCAGTTTTCCTTTCATCAAATACAATTTTCGACTGGTGTCCACCGAGATATGTGAGACAGTTGCTGCGTATATTCCTTTCCTCAAATACAATTTTCCTTTTCTCCATTACGGCCCTTCTTTCTCGTCCTTCATTCACTTCACTTCTTCCCTTCCTGTATGGTGCGGTTCAGGTGTCCACCGAGATGGCAGAATTGAAGCGCCATTTCCTTTCCTCAAAAAGCGTTGCGTTCAAAGAGCAACGCATCGCGCCGAACGGGTGGTGGCGTTCGTGGACTCCCTGGCAGCGCTACAACACGCTGTCGCGTTCCACACCTAAAGGCAAAGGTTAAGCGTCATTAATTGGCACTTAATTAATGCACCAACGGAATGTGAAGTGAACAATCGAGTAGCAGAATGCAGCACTCAGGCTTTCGCCTTTCACCACTTTAGCCGCTAAAGTTGCTCGTAATTTTTTGAAACACTCCAGGTCTAACAAAAGCTAAACCACTGCGAATTTTTTTAGTTTGAACAGCGCTTTTTTCAACATAGCATTGTCAGCGGACCAGTTCGTCAAAATTCAGCTAAGACGTACTAACTAGCAGGCTGGTTAAGTAACATCGAATAGTTAACATTTTAACTACTGCTGTTAGGCTACTCAAATTACTGCCACGTGTGTAGCTCGCCGTATAGGTAATGCCCAAATCAGTTTCTAGAACTTCGAAAACGGAGTTACCCTCGGCGCTGTGGCACAACAAAATGCGGCCACTTCGACGAGTTACGTGCACTGGAGAGGTTGCTCTGCCTGCAAGCTTCCTGAAAGCACATGCACTTCGGAGCGATGTAGCCACAATTTGTTGAGTCACAAAGCCGAGGATAACCCCGTTTTCTGAATTCTAAAAAACCGATACGTACATTTAATCACGGTGGGCTGCACGCCTCTCAGTAATTAAGGAGCCTAACAGTAACAGGTAAAAAGTTAACTATTCAGTATTAGTTAACCAGCCTGCTAGTCAGCACGTTTTTCCTCTACTCTGATGTACTACACTGCTGACAATGCTATGCCGAAAAAAGCGCTCTTGTAAATCAAAAATCCTATTAAGCATGAAATGCTTTTAGCCCCCGTTGTCGGCAGTGTGGTGACGTCACGCCGAGACCTAGAGCCATCATCCGGGCACTGAAATCCACTCATCCGGGCACTGAATTCCCGTCATCCGGGCACTGAAATCCACTCATCCGGGCACTGAAATCCACTCATCCGGGCACTGAATTCCAGTCATCCGGGCTCTGAAACGAGCACATCCGGCCACCGTACGAGACTTAACGAGATTTAACGAGACTCTCTAAGCCCTCCTACGCGACCGGCATGCAAGCACCGGTTGGTCTCCAAACCAGACAAAAAATAACTGCTGCCAGTGCCTTCTCAATGTTTATCAAGATATCAGTGGAGCTGTGGGTTTGATAATGCACGGAATTATAATTTCCGATTTCTAATAAGGCGTGCAAAAAGCACATAAATACCACGTTACACTTCGTTGTCATTAGTGATCCGGGGGAGAAGCGCTGCGTTCAAAGGGCAAGGCATCGCGCCGAACGGATGGTGGCGTTCCTCCCTTCCTTTACGGTGCGGTTCGGGTGTCCACCGAGATGGCAGAGAATTACTGCGCCATTTCCTTTCCTCAAAAAACCTTGCGTTCAAATGGCAAGGCATCGCGCTGAATGGGTGGTGGCGTTCCTCCCTTCCTGTACGGTGCGGTTCGGGTGTCCACCGAGATGACATTAGGCCCGTAAACATTTCATGCTTACTCTACTCTCGTTTACGGGAGAGGCAGAGATTTTTTTTTTAAGAATTCTGTAAAATCCTAGTTGAAACACCCTGTACATAAACCTTGTCAACGTATACTCATAAAACTCCTCCAACACCATGCACAACTTCGGCTGCTCTTCGCTGCACGGGGGACCCCGTAAAGTTTCGATTTGTCGAGAAGCAGCTCTTAGTAATTAACGCAGTTAACGCACAGAGCCGTGTCATCTCGACAGCGCTTAATTCCAACTTATTCCTTCCCGCGTCTGTGCTGGAAGAGCGTGTGAATGAAGGAAAGAAGGCTCAAGAAGGGAAGAATTTGGTATTGTGCGGCCCCAAAATTGCTTCCGCTGTTACAGCGGTGAGGAGAATGACATTTTCGAAAGTCTTAAAAGTGAAGAGACCAGTAGTTACTGCTGCCTGCAAGCCTCTCAATAAGCCAGGAAGCTGAGAAAACCAGTTGAAAATGATGTTTTCATCATTACTCAACCAGAATGACTAGGTTAGCGGGCCAGTGAAGATGCCAAAATGCAGGGTTTTTCCCGCAACCTTTTCGCGTAGCTGCCATACATTAAAAATGGAGATATGATTTGACTTCATCCCGCTAGATAGCACGTCTTAGGTGTATTCTGTGGTTCTACACCTCTGATACTGCTATGCCGAAATAAGCGCTTTTCTCCCTAAAAAATAAAATGTTTAAATTGCTGACTTACCGTGTGAAAAATCGAGTATATGCTGGGGGTGGGTTATTGAAATCGCGTCTCACGCCTACTCTCCAGCTGGAAAAACAATAGAAAGTGGCAGCAGTTCTTTTTTTTTCCAAGCGACACCGATTTCTTCTCCCGCTGGCGGTTGTGACCCCGCATATATATGAGTAGCCCCAAGGAGACTCAGAGAGAGTCCAAAGTATTTGCAACAATGGCGTTGCACCATTCCTAGGAAGTGCATCGAAGACAGATACCAAACTTCCTTGGCTGCCGGAGCTTAAGTCTGGGAAGTCTTCATCCCGACTCCGACGAGCCTCCACATCGAAAGCACCGAGAGCTAGCCTGCTGAGAGAAAATTCTATGTTAAAGCGCACCGGTATCGCACTATAAAATACACGAGCCTCTAGAATACTGCCTCTGTCGAAATTCGACCGCCGTGGCGGGGATCGAACTCGCGTCTTTCTGGTCAGCAGCCAAGATCCACAACCACTGAGCCACCTCAGCGGTCTTGTGTAAGTTAACCATAATTTAATCGACAAAATGCAACAACAGTAGCGGTTCCCCCCGCATCATTAATTCGTTACTGAATGGGACCATTAAATGGCATTGTAGTGAAGGCTACATTGTCCACGAACTTGCGATTTCGTTGTGGTTGTGTTGCGAGGAGGCACAGAGAGCGACCTTGAGCCGTCGCCTAGCAACCGCCGCAGCTGGCGGACGCCGCGCGCTCGCCGCGCCATCTGGCATGACGTCACACCGCGCGCCTCAGCGGGAAGCCGCCGCCTCCACCGTTTGGCATGACGTCACACCGCTTGCCTCGTCGTTGCGCCCGCCTCCGCTCGCTTCGCCGGTTGTGTTGCAAGACTGCCTTCGCTAGGTATGTCCTGGCATAGCCGGGCTAAGCCACTGAGCTAAGCCACGAACGATAGATATTCCATCCCTCGTCACTGCTCCGCTAAAAAAAATAAAAATCTCTGCCTTTCCCGTAACCGAGAGTAGAGTAAGCATGAAATGTTTACGGGCATAACACGAAGCGTACGCGGACACGACGAGACGCAGGCCTGACAAGAATGTATATGCAGCGCGTACGAAACTGACAAGTGCGTAGAGGCGAAAGCGTTTTCCGCACCACTTTGCCTTATAGGAGGTATTCACTGAGGCCGCGCTACCAGACGGCGCGAGCGTCGTCGCGGCAGGCGCGCCATGTTTGCGGTCGTTTCAGGCCAGCTCGCGCAGTGTCACGGTGCGCCGTGAGGTACCCGGCCTGAACTGTTAATGATCCGTAACATATTTGTACGTTGTCGAATACGTCAGCGACCACTTATCTTTGTGGAGCGCGTATTGTGCATGAAGTTTGCAGCAGAATTCTTCTGCGCCGTGATATAACCGAGCTGCCTCAACTCGGCAGCAAAACTGGCTGGCTGCGCTGCACGCAAGAACGTACACGACTTGCAGCTTTTAATATCAGTTGATAACTGTCAGCTAGTCATGCAGGGCACATCGTGGATAAACAGCACGATTAATTACCGAAATTCCAGAACTGCCACCGCAGAAATTGATAATTCAAGCGCCTAGCTCTAGTCCGCGAACTGCTGACGCTTCTCAGACGTACGGTCTTTCAGCAGAAAGGCAAAGCGTCATAGCTGCCTTATTTACCGGACAGAACGGCCAAACAAATACTGCCATGCGCTCGCTGCACGAACGGCAGACACAGCGAGAATGTTTTGCAGTTTTGATTGTAGCTACGTAGCGCTGCTTCGTATGCACAAGACCGTTTTCGCAGCAACGCAGTGTGCAGCCGTTCCGCTAGATTCAGTTGTAACACGTCACTTTCAGCAGGTAGAGATGACAAGTTAAGCTACAGCTAAGTGAACAGACCCTTCGAATTACTCACCTCTTCAAAAACGGCACTTCGGCCGTCGGCACCGCGGACGTCGGCACCCACAACACGACTCTTGGACTCACCTGCTTGTCAAGTAATTGCACCCTCTCATAGGTTTATATCCTTTAATTCCTTGGCCTGCCAGCAAACTTAAGCCGTGCACAAGGTGGGCCTCGATACCGGTGAATTCAACGCGCGGCAGCAGTCTTGTATACGTCGCACACCATGCCGGTGCCTCCGCATTCCTACGGGGGGTCGACCTTTTCACAAAGTAGAACATTCTGAGCGTGCCCGCTCTTTTCTGCTTCGCACACTTCACGGAATATTCACTCAGTCACGCGGCGGCACGGGTCGGACCGAAATTACGTGCGGCGAGACGCGAAATACACTCACATTTAACCCATCACCAGCTATTCAAACGCTGCCGCTGGCTGCGGCGGCCGCGCGCGCGACCATGTTTCTCTATGGCGCGACCACCAACATGGCGAATGCCGCGCCGGCCGCTAGCGCCCCTTGCGGATGACGTCATGTGAATACCTCCTATATGACACTGGTGACGTCACCACTGGATTACGTCACACATAATTGATGACGAAGTAATGACAACTTACTAATTAGTGACTAATTACTGATTATTGACTAAACACTAACTGCTAATCAATTGCGCTTAAGCTTCGCCTTTAGGTGTGGACGCAACAGCGTGTTGTAGCGCTGCCAGGCAGTCCAAGTAACGCCACACGCGTTCGGCGCGATGCCTTGCATTTTGAGCCCGAAGCTTTTTGAGGAAATTACGCAGTAATTCGCTACCATCTCGGTGGACACCCGAAACGCACCGTACAGGAAAGGAGGAACGCCACCACCCGTTCGGCAGGATGTCTTGCCCTTTGAACCCAAAGCTTTGTGAGGAAAGGAAATGGCGCAGTAATTCTGTGTCATCTCGGTGCTCCTGGCCACCAGGGTCTACGAGGCAATGAGGCCGCTGATGCGGCCGCCCGAGTGCTCACACACCGGGCTCCTCATCCTAGCTCTCCTGGCTCAGAAGCTCATAAACCGCTTCTGCGGTTCCGCGAAATCCTAATTCATTATTGCGACAGCAACCGTCTCTACCCAGTACCTGCCAAGAGGCTGAGTAAGGCGGAGGAGCGAACTCTGCGGCGCCTGCAGACAGGAACTCTTGTCTGTCCTGCCATAGCAAAACACTTCGATCCGAACACAGATGGGCGCTGCCCGCACTGTGGAGAGATCTGCGATATCTTTCACATGGTGTGGACATGTACTCAGAATCCTCACCTTCCCCTTTCCCCCACCCCCACCCCCACCCGAGAGGCATGGAAGACTGCCCTCCTCAACTGCTCCACACTGGAGTCTCAAAGGGCTCTAGTAAAGCGGGCGCGAGACGGGGCCTCGTCGTGCGGTGTCCCGGACTAAGGATACCGACCATGTAGCAGGGTTTTTTGACCCTCAAACTCTCTTTGCATATTAAAGTTTTTCACCACCACCACCGAACCGCACTGTAAAGGAAGGGAGGAACGCCACCACCAGTTCGGCGCAATACCATGCCGTTTGAACGCAACGCTCTTCGAACTACGATGTGCTTCACAGCGCACAGTGTACACCGCCGGCGTAATTTCTTTGTGAATGTCACAACCTTTAAGATCAACCAAAGGTAGAGATAAATTTTTCGTCGCGGAGATTGATAAGGAGCCCTTCCCGGAGGATGACTGCCCATGTGAATACAGTCAACATGCGCTCACGTGACGAAGTGCCATCACGTGACTTTGTGCCAACCCAGGTTGGCACAAAATGTACAGGTCTCAGAGTTTGCTGCAGGTTTTACTTTAGGTTTTAGGCGTCGTCGAAAAGACAGCCAGCAGGGCGGCGACCGCTTTCGCAGAGTTCAGCGCATTACGGAGCAGAATTCGGATTTCATCAATGCGTTTAGAGGTTATGTTTTCGCCCGCTCTTAGACGCGAATGTTTTTATTGCGAAAGCAATACTACTTGCACTTTGCAGGGTGACCACCATCGTGCCGCGGCGGTGACCATCATTGACCTTCATTTGACCTTGATTGCATTAGTTGGATTAGATTGGATTAAATTAGATTGGATTGGACTGGACTGGGTTGGATTAGATTACATTACATTAGATTAGAGTACATTACATTGGATTGGATTTGAGTGGATTGGATTGGATTGAATGGGATTGGATTGCATAACCGATGCATCACCACAAGTCTAACCACAAGCACCACCACCAGCTACACTACCAGCTGTACCATGGCGTAGGTACGGATATTGCTTTCGCAATTACCGGGCTTAACCAAGCTCAGCCACAGCGAATTTTCCGTTGGTCCGTGCACACCTGAGAAATCGCGAGAAAATAAAACAGCCCAAGTTAGCGTTTGCATTGGTGGTGCCAGCTAGTACTGTCTCTAACCACTTTTCTCTCTGCGCAAGGCTTCTAATGATGATTGCAGTTAGTCATCATGTAAACAGTGCATTACAAGAAAACAGGACGAACAGGAGTGCTTATTGCGTCCTCCCTTACAGTGCACTGTTGACATGATATAAACCACCAACTTTCCCTACGTTATATGGTATCGAACTGATATTTTCCACTTGCCAATCTACTTGGCATTCAGCGGATATTGTACATTTCATTGTAAAGCGTCAGTTACATTTTATCACCTAGGCGTCCTACAATAAATCTTTAGGAGCAAATTAAACAAACTCTTCGCAAAGCGCAGTAGATGTTTTGCGCATATTTCGCTTCAGATTGGACTAAAGTGTTCAGGTTTCGTTGTTGAAGCAGTGATCACCACTTACCTACAGGAATGGCGCTTCTGCGGATGTTAAAGATCCTATCAAAGCTGCTTCCGCCCACTTCATAACGGTTTACTTCTCTCGAATGTGTCTTTGCATGTAAAAAATATATTCGCAGTGACGAGTTAAGTGATTTACGCATTACTGACTACATGACGACAGCCGAAAAACGCGGATGAGAAACAGCGAATAACTCAATTTTTAGTAGGCGTTCGTATTTTTTTGCACGCACCCCTTAGTTGTTTTACCTGGCTTGCATGGTGGAGTGAAACACAAAGCGAGTCACACAAAACCTAAATATAGTGCTGTGTGGCATCATTAAGGAAAAAAAATTGCGGGCAGTTCAGCATTGCTAAGCACGAAATACGTGCGAAAGCACGGTGCGCCACCCAATTTCGGGGTGGAACAACGAAGTTTTCAAAATATTTGGGTGGGCCACCCAAATCTTGGTGGTGTCCCAGTTCTGTTACTTATGTGGGTTCACTCAATTTCGAAACGTTTGGGGGTGGGCCACCCAAGTTTCGGGGGTGGACCAATTCCATTTTGAGACTAGGTCAAACCTGTATTCCAACTGGACACACCCAGGTTCACCGGCAGTCAGGTTCAGCCAAGCTGATTCCAAAGGCAAATTTCGGGTGTCCTAACCATATCTGAGACATGCCTCATGTGCCATGCCGCGTGCTGGCATCCTTAGCCTGCAGGGCCATCCGCAAAAGTGAGTTTTACTTGGGCCATTGCCATACACAGCCATTCCCTTACTGAGTCTGGCTGAGGCACCATTTTCTTCGCATCATACGTCTTTGAAACGGCCTTTTTTTTTCTATGCGGGCATACATCGGCAATTGCCTGTTTTGTTAGGCTTTGAACCACCGGATTAGTGCTTCCGGACTAAAATTTACACCTCCTGAGTTCTTTAACTGACACAGCGCAGCACGTGGGCGCCTTTCGAAGTTTCGCCTGCCTTAAACGCAGCCTCCGCGGCCAACATAGAACGCGTGCACTTTAGCTCGGCAGTCAACCTTCTCGAGCAGCGGCCGAGAAATCGGAAGCGAAGAACATGATATACAGTGCCCTCTCTAGTATGGAGTGCACCCAGACCCTCAAGACTGCCTGGAACACTCGGTACAAGAGGAAGCTTTTTGCTTCAACAATAGCTACTACGCCATCAAGTGCACAGCCCAGTCACGGGTGCAAGTTATCGGGTAGCAGACCTCCTACTCTTTCTCCTCCTCACCTGGGCCCCAATCCACTCCTCCGCCCCAGCGTGCTGCAGACACGGGAGGGCGGGTCGGGACGTGCGTCGGCGTCGCGGCCCACACCCACGTGACGAAGGCACTGTCGGAGCTCGTTCTGCTGCTCCCGGACACCCTTCATTACCTTCTGCAGCGAGCAGTGCATGAGCCTGACGGGAGACCGAGCAGCTGCCTGCAATGTCACAAAGAATAGCCGTCAGCAGCGGTAATGACGACAGATGCAACACTATTCCCTAAGCTGCCACAGCCGGGGTCCCCTGTTTACACCTTATTAACAAAATTGCAGTAGAACCCACTTTTGCACGGCGCTTCCGAATGCTATCTGTTACTCTGAATACTTTACTGACTTTCCTCTCCCACATGGTGCCAATGCTACTTTTTTCCTAGTTGTAGATCCAACTCCGAGTGGTTTGCGCAAGAGAGACCATTCCATGGACCAATTCAGAGATGTTCTTTTCGAACTTGAAACATCTATAGATGGCCCTATTGTGATACATTCCAGCGGCTAAACAGACAGGGACGAAGGTAGTGCGTACGTACAAGTGCTTATTTCAGTACCACCGACGGACGTCTGATGCCCACTGTCGGAGCAGACGACAACTAATACAGGACTTGTCCGCTCCGACAGGGGGCGTCTGGCGTCCGTGGGTGACTTCATTACTGCACATACAGCCACCGCTGCGCACGACTAGCGGAACAACCATATTAAAATTATTAAAATTGTTTATTAGATATTGTCACGTGCTGCGCATGGGCTCTGAGGAACAAAGAAGACGTGCGGCGGCTGGAAGAAGAAGAGAAAGTCCAGTATCCTGCCGCCGGCGCACCAGGCTCTTCTCGACCTGCCTTGTAAATAGTATTTGTAAATAGAACCTGTAACAGTGTGGTGCAGGTGCTGGGTCGATCACCACGGACCCCTCTCGCAACTGCTGCAGCCGAAGAATCGCCGGATTGCCACCGTTGCCCGTGCAAATGCCCAAGGAAGCCGACGCACGTCCGACCGGCGCAGCAACGGCCGCTTGGCAGCACTACCGTGAGCCGCGGACGTTTTCCGGGAAGGCTGGCGAAGACGTGGATGATTGGCTCACCAATTACAAGCGGGTGAGCAAATACAACGGCTGGGATGCCACTCTTCAGCTGGCCAATGTCGTCTTCTTTCTCGATGGCACCGCGCTAACTTGGTTCGAAAACCATGAGGCATCAATAACGAGTTGGGACCGCTTCATGGACGAGCTCCGCAGCTGCTTCGGGGATACCGTTGCCAAACGAAAATGCGCTGAGCAGTCTTTGCTTCAGAGAGCGCAAGTGCCTGGAGAGACCTGCACGACTTACATAGAAGAGGTCTTGAAGCTGTGCAAAGTCGTTAATCCCAGTATGTCCGACGAAGATCGCGTTGGTCATCTCCTCAAGGGCATCGCAGAGGACGTCTACAGCTTTCTTATTAGTAAAGAAAATTTAGACTCGCCCACAGATATCATCAAGCACTGCCGCACCTTTGAAGCTCTAAAACTGCGTCGAATTACTCCCAAGTTCGGTCGCCTGCCTAACGTCACCACCGTCGCCAGCGTGGATTTCCACGAGCCTGTGAATGCGGCGACTCTCCCTGACGTCATTCGTCAAATCGTGCGTGACGAGCTCTCCCGGCATCAAGATGTTGCGCGCCGCAGTGAGGTCCCGTATGAGAGCTGTTCTGTGCAGGCGGCTCCCGCCTACAGCTCCACCCCTTGGAGTTCGTCTGGCCAGGCCCCTACCAGTGCTCCTCGCATTGATTACAGCGACGCTCCCCGGATCACCCGCCCCGGCCCCAGGGCGCCAGCTCGTCCGCAACGCCACCTGCGGCAGCCGGAGTACGATGGTCGTTTCGACACTGGCTACGAGGAGTGTTATCCCGAGTGCCCCCCCGACCCACCACTTTGTTACCGCTGTGGTATGGTCGGTCACATCTCTAGATTCTGCCGTCGCCGGGGCCAGTATTCCCGCTCCCAGCGCCAATGGTCATACCCTCGCCCCAGTTTCAATGCGCCTGTTCATGACCGTGTCTTCACATCGTCTCAGCGCCCATCCAGTTACGCGCCACCACGGAACGACTCCCCTGCCTCTGACCGAAGTCTGACTCCACCTCCGCACCGCTCTCGCCGCTCGCCTTCTCCCCAACGTCGTTCCCCACCGTCCCCGGGAAACTAGCGTGTGCGGCCGATGGAGGTGCGGTCGCCGGATCATCGATAGTGCCAATTCCTCTGCCCATTGTTATGTTAAGGAACCGCCTTGAAGTTTTAGTGGACGGTATTTGCGTCATGGCCTTAGTGGACACTGGTGCCACGGTGTCAGTGATGAGTTCAACTTTCAAGAACCGCCTGGGTCGTAAAATAATGTTCGCTTGGGATCGTGCTGTTATATTCCGGGGTGTAGGGGGAGAATCATTGGTTCCGATTGGTATTTGTTTTGTGAATGTAGTGATCGCTGGCCACATGTTCCGAACTGAATTCACGGTGCTCCCTCGTTCTACGCATGACATCATCCTCGGTATTGACTTTTTGCACCAGTGCGGCGCTACTCTCGTCTTCCGCAGTGGTGGCATATCGTTAAGTCCTGGCCTTCGGTCAGCTCTCATAGAAGACTCGCCAGTGGTTGCCCAAGTGTTTTCTGTCTCTGAAGATACCGTCGTTCCAGCAATGTTTGCCATATTCGTTCCCGTTGTGTCCTCGAGCACGATTTCTGATGCCTTCGATGCTGTGGTGGAACCTTGTTCCCTTAACTGTGCAAAGAAAAGTGTGCTAGTACCCCGCAGCGTCGTCCATGTGACCAAGGGCCATGCCACTCTTTGGACTGTCAATCACTCCAACGAACCTGCAGTATTGCCATGTGGTTTAAAACTTGCTGGCTTTGAACGTTTTTCTGTACCAGTTGCCGCGATCACTGACAACGTGTCTCGTCCAACTAGACGCCGCGATCTGAGCGACTCTCAATTCCTAGCCATGGTCAACAAATCCCTACCCACTAGCGACCGCCAGGTACTAGTGGCCGTTCTTATGAAGCATGCTGACGTGTTTGACTTTGGTCGCGACCAACCACCGCCGATTCCAGCTTCCCGTACCCATCACATGATCAATACTGGATCTGCACAGCCGATTCGACAGAAGCCATACCGCGTCTCGCCTTCCGAACGTCAGATAATCGATGAACAAGTCCGTGACATGTTGCACCGCGGCATCATTCAGGAATCCTCAAGCCCGTGGGCTGCTCCAGTGATCCTTGTCAAAAAGAAAGATGGCACTTGGCGATTTTGTGTCGACTACCGCCGGCTTAACACTGTCACAAAGAAGGATGTTTACCCGCTCCCGCGCGTTGATGATGCCATTGACTGCCTCCACTCAGCCTCCTACTTTTCCTCGGTGGATCTACGGTCCGGGTACTGGCAGATCCCGATGCACCCGCAAGACAAAGAGAAGACAGCATTCGTGACACCTGACGGGTTGTATGAATTTAATGTTATGCCTTTCGGCCTTTGCAACGCTCCTGCCACTTTTGAACGATTTATGGATACGCTTTTACGTGGCCTGAAGTGGCAAGTTTGCATGTGTTGTCTGGACGATGTTGTTATTTTTGGTAGGACCTTCGCCGAACATAACAGCCGCTTAGCCATTGTCCTAGACTGCATAGAGAGAGCGGGCCTCGTGCTGAACTCGAAGAAGTGTCGCTTCGGTGAACGCCAAATTACTGTGCTTGGTCATCTCGTTGACAAGGATGGCGTCAGACCCGACCCGCAGAAGGTTGAAGCTGTAAGCAGTGTCAAAGAACCCAAATCAGTGAAAGAGCTCAGGAGTTTCGTAGGACTTTGCTCATATTTTCGGCGTTTCGTTCCCAAGTTTTCTGATTTAGCCTACCCGCTTACAAGTCTCCTGCAGAAAGACACCCCTTTCCACTGGACTCCCGAATGCGACTCCGCGTTTCGGCAGCTCAAGTTTCTCCTCACCTCGCGGCCAATATTACGTCATTTCTGCCCGACAGCACCGACTGAACTCCACACTGACGCCAGCGGCATCGGCGTGGGTGCTGTGCTTATCCAACGCCATGAGGGCAATCAACACGTTGTCGCTTATGCAAGTCGCACCCTCAGCAAGTCGGAACGCAATTACACTGTAACAGAGCAAGAGTGTCTCGCCGTTGTTTTCGGCGTACAACGGTTTCGTTCGTACCTTTATGGACGTGCTTTTACAGTCGTCACAGACCACCATTCTCTGTGCTGGCTGGTCAATCTACGCGACCCCTGCGGTCGGTTGGCCCGCTGGGCGTTACGCCTCCAAGAGTTTTAACTTCAAAGTGTCTTACAAAAGTGGCCGCCAACACGCCGACGCAGATTGCCTCTCGCGGCTGCCGCTCACGGTTACTACTTCCGATGATGAAAACTTCGACGACTATCTCGCTGCCGTTTCCCAAGAGTTTCCAGATCTTGGCACTTTCCAGACGGAACAACGCAAGGATCAGCACTTGGCGCCGCTTTTTGCCGAAGCCCGTGACCCGACATCCGCAAGCCCTTTCTGCATTCGCGACGGTTTACTCTACAGAACGAATTACTCGCCTGGAGGTGCGCGCTTTCTCCTCGTCGTTCCGGCTACTCTGTACTCCTCTGTTCTGCAGGCAATGCACGATGACGTCACGGCTGGGCACTTGGGGTTTGCCAGGACCCTTAACCGCATCAAAGAACGTTTTTACTGGCCAAAAATGCGTCATATGGTTCAGCGCTACGTGGCCACCTGCGTGCAGTGTCAGCGGTTCAAGCTTCCCACGACTTCTTCGCCTGGACGCCTGCATCCTGTGCCACCTCCAAGCACGCCATATGAACAAGTTGGACTCGATCTGCTCGGCCCGTTTCCCCGCTCGTCCAACGGTAACCGCTGGATTATAGTGTGCGTGGATCACCTCACCCGTTACTGTGAGACCGCCGCCCTACCTTGCGCCACCGCTGCTGAGGTCTCGCTCTTCCTTCTTCGTGCTGTCATCCTCCGGCATGGACCTCCTCGAGTTATCAGTGACCGCGGTCGCCAGTTTTACGGCAGACGTTGTGGAAGAGCTCCTGCGTCTTAGTTCATGCCATTTTCGCCACTCGACGCCGTACCACCCCCAGACTAATGGACTGGTTGAACGTACCAATCGGACACTCACGACCATGCTGGCCATGTATGTCGATTCCCGCCATCAGAACTGGGACGACGTGCTTCCCTTCATTACATACGCCTATAACACGTCGAGGCATGAAATAACTGGTTACAGCCCATTCTTCCTCCTTTATGCCCGTCCGCCTCGAAGCTCCCTCGACAGCATCTTACCTTTCTCTCTCGACACCGAGCCTTCTATTGCCAACACTCTATGTCGCGCTGAAGAAGCCCGTCGGATTGCCCGGATACGCACCTTGGCATCACAGCATCGCTCTAAGCAGCGTTATGACCGCCGGCGCAAGGATGTCTCCTACCTGCCCGGTGACGTTGTATGGTTGTGGACGCCCCTACGCAAGCGTGGTTTATCAGAAAAGCTGCTATCCCACTACACAGGCCCGTTCATCGTTGTTGCTCGCCTCAATGACCTCAACTATGTCATCTCTCCCCAATCAACGCAAGGACGCCGCTCAAGGACAACCCAGGTCGTGCATGTCGCACGGCTGAAGCCATTCCACTCTCGGGATCCCGATTGATTCACTGGCCCAGAGGGCTTCGTCTGCGAACGGGGAAATGTCACGTGCTGCGCATGGGCTCTGAGGAACAAAGAAGACGTTCGGCGGCTGGAAGAAGAAGAGAAAGTCCAGTATCCTGCCGCCGGCGCACCAGGCTCTTCTCGACCTGCCTTGTAAATAGTATTTGTAAATAGAACCTGTAACAATATGTTAAGTCTACGGTGAAACACCCAGTGCGTTAGGTAAGTAGAGAACGCTTCTTTAACTGGCCACAAAGAACACAGAAGTAACAATGAGTCTCATCACACATATAGAGAGGACAATCACTAAACCAACAATCTGTACATAAACAGAGCAATCACCACGCGTTCTCTTCCGCCCCTTCCAAACGGTAGTTTATGTGGGGAAGCTGGTCGTCTACTGAGCAGGAGCACCCGGGTTCGAAACCGAACGCGGCGGCCGCGTTTCGATGGAGGCGAAGCGCCACAGACGCCCGTCTCCTGTGCGATGTCAGTGCGTATGTCAATGCGCATTACAGCAGTGCCTCCTTTATAAGTGCCTGCAGGGTGAGGGACCAAGTGGCCTCCTGCCTTCTCCCCCAAACCGGGTAATGCAGCGCCGCCCCGCGCCTACGACGCCGAACTACCCTCCAACGAACAGTACTTGTAGAAATTTGCGCTTTTCTTTTCAGCGAAAATATTTTCACAAGTAACGGAGAAACGTCAGCATTAATAAATTTATGAATAATACTACAAAATAAAAAAATTCAGGGGGCACTTTGGCTCTCTAAAGTGCTGCAAGGCGAAAGCGTTTCCTGGCGCACTGTTTGTTTTTTTATGTTTCATATTTTTTTTTGTTTTTATTGCTCCTTTCCTTATTTTTATTTTTCTTTATTCTCTTATTTTTATTTTTGATTTTTCCTTTTCTTGACTTTATTCCTTTTATTTTACTTATGAAACCCAGGCATTCACTAGATGCGCCGTTATTCATGCTCGAACCTTCAGCCTTCGTGGCGTAGTGGTAGCGTCTCTGCTTCAAATGCCGAAGGCCCTGGTTCGATTCCCACCCTCGGCGCAGGTTCTTTTTAAGCAGTGACGCCGAAAGGCGGAAAAATCTGCCGACAGCGTCTGTTGACACGGCTGCCGACAGGGTCTGCTAACGACAGTACGAGGCATTAAATAGACTTTCGCCTTAAAACGTGCGTGATGGTCTCTCCGACTACTGGCCTCCCACTGGAATGGTGGAGACAAATTCAGGGGGCACTTTGGCTCTCCAAAGTGCTGCAAGGCGAAAGCGTTTCTTGGCCACTGTTTGTTTCTATTTACTTTTTATTTTTCATAGTTTGTTTTGATTTATTTTTTGCTTCTTTTCTTAATTTTTATTGTTTCCTAATTTTTATTTTCACATCTTATTTTTATTTTGTTTTTGTTTCTGTTTATTTTCTTATTTTAATTTTTTATTTTCCTTTTTTTGACTTTACTCCTTTCATTTCATTTATGAAGCCCATGCATTCACTAGATGCGCCTTCATTCATGCTGGAACCTTGAGCGTTTTAAGCAGTGCCGCCGAAAGGTGGCCGAATCTGCCGACGCGTCTGTCGACACTCCTGCCGACGCGTCTGCTAACGACATTGAATAGGTTGGGGCAACCGAAAAGGAAATAAAAATAATAGGCCCCTGCCTGCACCGTTTACACACAACAGGCTTAACCCAATTGAAAAATAAAAGAGGAGGCCCGTAGGCAAGTTGTAATTTGACCACCCGTGGGTGGAAAACGACAGTATGAGGCATTAAAGGCTTTCACCTTAATATTCGTCCAATGGCCCTGAGAGCAGCATAGTACATGCGTTCCACGAGTCGGCGTCGCCGGCTTCCCGGCGGAACGCTACGGACGGTTCCGCGGTTATTTCATAGCAGATGTGTTTACGTTCTTCCGCACAAGTAGTATTATGAAGGACTCCTGCATTTCAGGAGTGAGCTCGAAGGAGCAGGATGAAGTTTCGAACAGTCGGAACCATAAGGCCAACGGCACGGTCACCCGTGCCCGAAAAGGGCCTGGGCAGCGGCCAGAGTCCGAAAAACGAATTCGCTATCCCATTGCTATATTTAAACACAAAATTCATTCTAAATGTTTTTATCGATGCACAGACCAATGGACAGCGTACTTGGCGTTTCAGTAGTACGCGGCGCTCCTCGGTGCTAGGGTAGGGCTAGTCGCAGAGCTCGTGCATGTGGCCGCCATACCCTCCTCGACTGAAGGAGCGGAGGGAAACCAAATCACCGCCATCTTGCATCACTTCAAGCCGTTAGGCTTAACAAAGGCCGTGAATCCCCGCTAAAATATCTCGCAGCCGAAGCACGCGTTCCAGAATCAGGTCGCCCACGCAAATGCCGCCAACATCTCGTTACCGGCCATAGAATGAAAGACAGACGCGGAGAGTTCATCGGCTAAACTAGCAGAGAAGTGCGTTTAACTCTGCGACGCAGCTGTGTCCAAACAACAGAAAGCTTTCATCGCCGATCAAATAAAAACATAAGCTGCGGAATGATGGCCAGATGCTCAAACCACACTGCACCGGAGTAACCTTGTCTCGCTGTGAACCCACCTGCCTACCTTCGCAGCCCTGGTAGATGGTATCGTTTCCCACTACTAGTGGACGCTGCAGACCTCACCTTATGCGATGACGTGTCGATCCGCCGCAATGACAGCCGCTGTGGAAAGCTGTTGCTTGTCGCATGTATAACTCCAGGTGTCCTCCAGAGTGTATCCGTCAGCGTCCAGGAGCCCCCGATGCGCCTTCTGATGAAGGCCGGTCTCGGACTCCAGACAGTGCGCACTGGCATCCTCCTGGCTGACGTTGGTGACGTGTCTGGTTAGGCGGATGGTTGATCTGTGGGAAGGCCACGTAAGCGGAACACCGCGCGATCACGTGCTTTCCTCCTCTCTCTCCTTTGTTTCTACAAGTATCGCGCTCCCCCTTGCGTCAGTCTTCTGTCCCACCTCCTCAGTTCCCTCTCCCTCACGGAAATTGATTTTGAGGAAAGGAAACACCTAATCGCTGCTGAACATCTAGCTATAATCTAGGTACACACCCGAACAGCGCCGACAGTACAGAGCTGGACGGACGGAAAGGAGGAAAAGAGAGACACCGGAGTGGAAAAAGAGATGCTGCAGTGGTGTTGCGGCGCCCGCGTTTCAATGGAGGCGAAGCGCAAAGGGCGTTCAAACACTGTGCGGCGTCAGTAGATGTTAAAGATCCCCAGGTTTGGTTTGGTTCTGTTTTGGTTTATTGGGGTTTAACGTCCCAAAGCAACTCAGGCTGTGAGAGACGCCATAGTGAAGGGCTCCGGAAATTTCGACCACCTGGCGTTCTCTAACGGGCACTGACATCACACAGTACACGGGCCTCTAGAATTTCGCCATCATCGAAATTCGGCTGCCGCGGCCGGGATCAAAGGTGGCCGAATAGTTCTCGAGGAGTCAACTATGGTACCCCTATCTTTCTATATTTTTTCACCTTTGCCCTTCCCTCACGACGTGGTTAAGCGTCCACCAAGATTGAGATAGTTACTCCCTCTTTAATTTCCTGATAATCACCCCGCCGCTGTGGCTCAGGGGTTACGGCGCTCTGCTGCTGACCTGAAAGACGCGGGTTCGATCCCGGCCGCGGCGGCCGGATTTCGATGAAGGAGAAATTCTAGAGGCCCGAGTACTGTACGATGTCACTGCAAGTTAAAGAACCCCAGGTGGTCGAAATTTCCGGAGCCCTTCATTACGGCGTCCCTCATAACCTGAGTTGCTTTGGGACGTAAAACCCCAATAAACCAAACCAATTTGCCTGATAATTGGTTATGCATTCAGTTGTGTCCCGCCGCAGTGGCTAAGGCGGTCGTCTACTGAGCCGGAATACCCGGGTTCGGACCCGACCGCGGCGGCCGCGTTTCGATGGAGGCGAAACGCATAAGGCGCCCATGTGCTGTGCGATGTCAGTGGATATTACAGCAGTACCTCATTCGTACATTGCCTGCAGGCTGTGTGTCCGAGTGGCCGCCTGTCCCTATCCCCTCCCCCAAACTGGGTGATAGCGCCGCCTTGCGTCCACGACGCCCAACTGCCCTCTAAAGAAAACACTTCTTAATAGAAATGTGCGTTTTTTCTTTTAGACGGAAATATTTTCACAAATAACATAAAATATCAGCATTAATGGTATTAAAAAAATCAGGGGGCACTTTGGCTACTGGCGCACTGTTTGTTTCTATTTATTTTTTATTTTTCATATTTCGTTTTTTATTTATTTTTGCTCTTCTTTTTATTGTTTTTAATTTTTATTTTCGTGCCTTTTTTATTTTGTTTTCATTTCTGTTTCTTTCCATATTTTTATTTTTTCTTTCCTTCACTTTATTCCTTTTTTTTATTTGTGGAACCCATGCATTCACTAGATGCGCCTTTATTCATGCTCGAACCTTGAGCCTTCGTGGCGGAGTGGTAGCGTCTCCGCTTCAAATACCAATGGCTCTGGTTCGAATGTAGCCCCGTCCTGTCCTCATTTTTCTGTGTCCTGTTTCAACGCTACGTTTGTTCGTTCAGATTCTGGTTCGAATCCCACCCTCGGCACAGTTTCTTTTTAAGCAGTGACGCCGAAAGGCGGACAAATTTGCCGACGTGTCTGTCGACACCGCTGCCGACAGCGTCTGCTAACGATAGTATGAGGCGTTAAAGGCTTTCGCGTTAAAATTAATGCTAGAAATATAAAACTTATGAGGATGGCTAAAAGAGGTGCGCCACTGCACGGTCCCTCAGTGAAGCACACGGACAACCAAAATACTGTATGGATGGGCGGGGTGCAGCCGGCACTGTACTAAATGTTAAACTAGTAAAGATTCAAAAGGTGGTCGAAATTACCCTGAAGCCCTCCACTGCGGCACCTCTCTTTCCTCTTTCCCACTTTCTTCCCCTTCCCCGCGGCGCGGCTGGGGTGTCCACACTTGCCATGCCTCTGCTTTTCTCAAATCCCATTTTCAATTTTTTGAAGTGAAAGCTTCGCTACGCTAGGGTAAAGCCAGTTTCGCGGTGGCCCCCAGTTTCACCTTCAAAATAATGACCTTGAGCTTCGAAAGCAAAAGAAACGTGCATAACTGGCCCCCCGGGGAAAATGGACACTTCAGTCGTGCTTTAAGATCCGTGGCTGTAGTGACAGATGTGCGCTGCATGCGTTGGCATTGACAACGTTGTGGCACAAACAGGGCACTGAAGTCATAGGCCGTTAGCGTTCATTGGTGTTGGCGTGGGCTGCGTTTTAGACTACGATGATTTTTTTTTTAATGAAAGGAAGTGCATAACTGGCTCCCTGGGCCAGTGGACGCCTGAATCGCGCTTTGAGATACGGGGGGTGATGAGACACAGAGAGATGTAGGCTGCTAGCGATAGCGCTGACAACGCTGTAGTAGACACATGGTACAGCAGCGTTAGGCCGCAGCGGTCACTGGGTGAGCGAACTCTCGCGATCAACCATTAACTGCCACCTGCCAGGGTGGGTGCCCTGCCTATCCACTGTCCGGAACGCGCTCAGCGTTACAGACGCCAAGCCGCTTATAGTTGCCCGATACGCAGTAGCTTTCGCCCTCTAACCAGGTTTATCAGTAGTTGGACCGTAGCTATTTTGCAAATGAAAACGTCCTGGTGTGCATTACCAATTTTTCCACCATCCCGAGTGTAGGCAATAGTAGTTGTCAGGTTGAAAAGTGTAGTGCTTACCATTCACCCATTAACGGTCAGTGACCATCAAGCTGGGCTTAATGTCAGCCATGGAAAACTTCAATACGTCCTGCAGCCCACACAATAAGCTTGGCAGGTGCCTTCATGGCGACTATTCAGTGCAGCTAAATATTTCCGACAAGAATTCCGCTACAGCAGTCCGCTACAGCAGCCGCCGCTTCCATCTAACCAGTGTAGCATTGTTCGCTGTAGAGTCGGAAATAACCTCATTTTAACACAAACCTACCGCAATTTACGCCAGAAACTTGTCAGCGGTGCCTTTCTCTTAGCCGGCAGCGTCCAACCTCAATAAGCAGCTATGCGTTCTAGGTAGGTGGCGTTTGAATCCCAATTACAGTCGACGGCACTAAAAACTCAATATAAAGCAAATAAGTGTCCGTTTGAGAAGGCAACGTTCCGGTTTGGTTTTGGTTTATGGGGTTTAACGTCCCAAAGCAACTCAGGCAATGAGGGACGCCGTAGTGAAGGGCTCCAGCGTTCCGTCCCTGGCCAGTGGCTTTTGAATCCCAATGACAGTCGACGACGTTCAAAACTCAATCTAAAGTAAACAAGTGTCCGTTTGAGAAGGCTGCGTTCCACACAGTCGGTAGAGTTCCATTCTCTCATATAAGACCCACCCTCAGTCGACAGTGTTCAAGTCACAGTCGGTATATCGTCCCATGTAATTTGTAATCGGCTGCGTATCGAGACGCCGAGACGTGGCACAGTTCGCGCCGCCTCTTCTTGCAATGGGAATGACCGCGGAAAATGACAAGTTGGAGGCGTCCAGCATCACTCGCTCCTGGACGCGCGGCGATGAAACGCCGAAGACTTAGTAGCAATCTCCACGGGCACAGAAGTGCACGTGTTGCCAAACTCTCTGAGAGCGGACTAAACGTGCTCGATGGTCTCGCTACTTACCGGCCACTGGAATGCTGGAAAATGTTCACGCAATGGCCGTGACAGCAGTGTCGTACGAGTTCCATGCGTCGGCGGCTTCCTGACCGGACGCTACACGAGCGTTTCTGCGGGTATTAACGCGACAGCATGAAGGGCCCCGTGTCGCAGAAGAGCCGATGTCGTCGTCGGCGGTGTTGGCCGTGAGCGAAAAATCCCAGAAGCATTAACAAATAAAACAGAGTAGGAAATCGGTCAAGTTGGGGAATCGAACCAGGGCCTCCGGAGTGCGAGTCGAGCAAGCTAACCACTTCGCCTCGCCAGATCGATGGTTTGGAATGAACAAAGGCGCGTCTAGTGAACACGGCATTGTCTTGGGTGCTTTAGAAACATGTACTACTGTGGTGTATATTCCTCTCGGGTGTCCACCGAGTTATGAGAGAGGCGTCGTTTCCTTTCCAACGGACAAGGCGTCGCGCCGAACGGGCGATAGCGTTCCGTGGACCCCTTGTCAACGCTACATCACGCTGCCGCGTCCCACTCTTGAAGACAAAGCTTAAGCGTCCTCCAATTTTTTCGCAGATGTGTTTACGTTCTTCTCCCTCACGGCAAATATAATGAAGGTCGTCAGTGTTTCAGGAGTGAACTCGAAGGCGCATGATGTACTCGTAAAATTTTCTCGAACAGTCGGAACCACTGGGCCTACGGCACGTTCGCCCGTCCCGGAAACTTGGGCAGCTACCAGTCTCCAAAAAACGTATTCACCATCCCATTGATACATTTAATCACGATATATTCTTTTATTCTAAACGTGTTTATCAATGCACACCCATGGAAGGCGTTATTGACGTTTCAGTAGAACGCGGCAATTCGCGACGCTAGGCCTAGTTGCAAAGGCTGGTGCATGTGGTCGCCATAGCCTCTCCGCCAAAGGGGCGGCGGAGAAGTTAATCGCCGCCATCTTGAGCAACTTCAGGCCGTCAGGCTTAGCGAAAGCCTCGATCCCTTCCTCGATCCGAAGCACGCGGTCAGGAATCAGCACGCACACGCAAATGCCGGCAACATCTCGTTAGCGGCCATAGACTGAAAGACAGACGCGGAGTGTTCATCGGCTAAACGCAGAGTTCGTCGTCTGAACACGCAGACAAGTGCGTCGAACTCTGCAACGCAGCTGCATCCAAACAACTCGCAAAACTTTCATCGCCGAGCAGATGCAGATGTAAACTGCCAAATGATGCCCAAATGCTCAAACCATACCGCACCGGAGTAACATCGTCTCGCTGTGGACCCACCTGCCCACCAACGCAGCCCTTGTAGATGGTATCGTTTCCCATTACTAGTGGACGCTGTAGTACTCACCTTATGCGATGACGTTTCGATCCACCGCAGTGACGGCCGCTGTGGAAAGCTGTTGCCCGTCGCATGCGTAACTCCAGGTGTCCTCCTGAGTGTCTCCGTTAACTGCCTCTCTCAGGGTCCGGACAACGCGCACTGAGCTCCTCCAGCTCCCACTTTGCAGACGCGTCTGGTTAGGCGGATGGTTGCGCTGTAGAAAGGTCACGTCAGCGGACCACCACGTGATCACGTGCTTTCCTTCTCTCTCTCTCCTTTCTGTTTCTGCAAGTATCGCGCTCCCCTTTGCGTCAGTCTTCTGTCCCACCTCCTCAGTTCTACCCCAATCACGGAAATTGGCTTTGAGGAAAGTATAGGCGCAATCAAGGCTGTACGTACACCCCCCCGTCAAAAGTATACAGCCCAAGGGGTTTGCTTGCGAGGCCTGCAGCATGCCTTTTTATGCATCCTCAGCGACCGTAATCTTTTGAAAGAGGAATGGCTTTGCGTACTCAATTCTCCCAAGGTTTGGACTGCTTGATGTGCTAGGGAGCACCGCTACAAGCAAACCCCTTGGGCTGTATACTTTTGACGGGGGCTGTACATCTAGGCACACACCCGATACGCGCCATCAGTGAAGAGATGAAGGACGGAGTGCAAGAAGGAAAAGAGAAAGAGGCACCACAGTGGAGTTCCATACATATACCGCGCCCGCGTTTATTGATGGAGGCGAAACGAAAAACGCGTTCATATGTTCTGCGGTGTCAGTGCACGTTAAAGATCTCCAGATGGCCGAAATTATCTGTTAAGGCGAAAACCTTCAATGGCTCATACTGTCGTGACCAAGACGTGTTAGCAAATTTGTCCGCGTTTCAGATTGGTCGAAATGGTCGTGTCCCTGCGCGCGAATTTTGACGAGTGTCCACCAAAACAAGTGAGAAGGTTACTGCGCAATTTCCTTTCCTCAAATACAATTTTTGACTGGTGTCCACCGACATATGCGAAACAGTTACTGCGTAAATTCCTTTCCTCAAATACAATTTTTATTTTCTTCATTACGGCTCCTCTTTCTCTTTTTTCTTTCAGTCCACTCCTTCCTGTACGGTGCGGTTCAGCATCTCGCAGCGAGCGACAACATTGAAAACCAGTAAGAACAAAACAACAAGATCCCACACAAAATTGTGTGGGTACCGGTGCACACGGGGGTGGCAGGAAATCAAGAGGCCGACAGGATAGGTTCAGCTGTCCACCAAGACGACAGAGAATTACAGCGCCATTTCCTTTCCTCAAAAAGCGTTGCGTTCGCATCGCGCCGAACGGGTGGTGGCGTTCCGTGGACTCCAACACGCTGTCGCGTTCCACTCCTAAAGGCAAAGATTAAGCGGCATTAATTGGCAGTTAATTAATGCACCAACCGAATGTGAAGTGAGGAATCGCGTAGCAGAATGCAGCACTCAGGCTTTCGCCATTAACTTCTTTAGCCGCTAAAGTTCCTCGTAATTTTTACGGCACCCCTTTGTGTCTGCTTTCACTACCTCCGTACTCCCCTCACGGCACGGTTGTGTCCACCAAGAAGTGGGACAGTTATTCAGCCTTTCATTTCCTGATAATCAGTTGTGCTCTTGTGCCTCTTTTTAAAGCATGAAATGCTTTTAGCTCCCGTTGTCGGTAGTGTGGTGACGTCACGCCGAGACCGAGAGCCAACACCCGGGCACTGAAACGAGACCATCCGGGCACCGTACGAGATTTAACGAGACTCTCTATGCCCTCGTACAGGACTGGCATACAAGCGCCTGTAGCTTCGCGCCGAACGGGTGGTGGCGTTCCTCCCTTCCTGTACCGTGCGGTTCGGGTGTCCACCGAGATGACAGGGAATTACTGCGCCATTTCCTTTCCTCAAAAAGCGTTGCCTTCAATGGGCAAGGCATAGCGCCGAACGGGTGGTGGCGTTCCTCTCTTACCTTACGGTGGGGTTCGGGTGTCCACCGAGATGACAGAGAATTACTGCGCCATTTCCTTTCCTCAAAAACCTTGCGTTCGAAGGGCAAGAGAGAGAGAGATAAAAAAATTATTTATAGTCTTTGAAGAGGAAGCTTTCTCTTCTGGCGCAGGCGGGCTGCTGTCGCTTGGTGGCCTTATCTCGGACCTCGGCGACCTGGTCAGGGGGCTATTGCAATCTGCTTCTTTGATAGAAAGTCGTGATTTCCCTAAAAGTGAGTAGATGGTCCATCTCTGAGCTGGCCCCGTGGTTTGGAAACGCGTCTGGTCCTGCCCGGATAGTTAGTTCTCGGGCTATGTTGTTGACCTTTTCGTTTCCTGGGAGGCCTGAATGTGCGGGGGTCCATATTATTTTGGCTAGAGTTTTTGGGCGGTATTTGCTAATTAGTTTTGCAGCCGGGGAGTGTACTCTGCCTGTTATGAAGTTAGTTATCGCAGTTTTTAAGTCGCTTCGTATGGTCTTTTCCTGCGAGACTTTTATGCACATGAAGTTATTTATCGCAGTTTTTAAGTCGCTTATTATATGGTCTTTTCCTGCGAGACTTTTATGGACATGGCGTATGCTATTGCTGCTTCTTCTGTACTTTTCGCTGGTATGGTAGCAGCTGCTATGCATTCTCCTTTGTGGTCAGCTATAGCCACAACATATGCCTCTTTGTGCCTGTACTCGGCAGCGTCGACATACAGCTCTGACCTGTCGTCTTTAAGTTTATTGTGCACATTTGCCGCGTGGGCTTTCCTTCTGCTGATGTTGTGAGAGGGATGCATTGGGAGGGGTGGTATTATGATACGTTCCCTTATTTCCCCATCGAGATCCATGATTTCATGCTTACTCTACTCTCGGTTACGGGAGAGGCAGTTTTTTTTTCCGACACGCGGCGCTTACAACTACTACGACGCCGAAGGCTTTTCGTTCGAACGACCTGTGCAGACCTTTCTATCGGGCTAGAGCAGGCTTTGGCTAGACGGTTGTCGAAACGCCTCCTCTCTTGACTGTTGGAAACCGGTCCCGGCGCCGCTTCCGCCGTGCTACCGCGAGGTGCCCACTGCAGTCCAGTGAAAAAGCGCCCAGGGAGCCCTTGTTGGAAAGTACGCGGGGTACAGGCAAAAGCCTAGCATGCCTAACCCGCGCCAAACGATCCTGCATTCGAAGCCAACTCGCGTATGCGCATGTTTCAACGCGTGCGCGTCGCTTGTGGTAAGAAACATTTCTGCTAGTGACCGGAGACTAGTTCAGCACTTACGAAGCGAAAAACTTCACTAGGTTAGTCAACACCGCGCTTCGCGTGAGCCGGAGCCCAGATTTGCCACTTATGCGCATGCGCCAAACTGAGCAACGTCACGCGCAGCGCAGGTGGCCGCCGACTCCGTAATAAAAAAGAAAGGAAAGAAATAAAATATCAGAAATAAAACAAATAAAAGACAAACAGTGCGCCAGGAAACACTCTTATCTCGGTGGACACGCGAACCGCGCCGTAAGGGGAAGGAAAATGAAAAGAAAATAGACCAGATTCTTTTACCCTCGCACGCAGGCTGCTGGCGCGCCCCTACTCTCGACACCAGTCGCCATCTATCGGCGCGCGCGGCCCGATGGACTGCGGGTTGCGCCGGCTCCGCGCGTAGAATGCATGTTTACGTGTTCGCTTCTGTCGTTGTAGTGCTTCATTATAACGTATGAGGGTCTGTGCTGTGCGTCACTACTCACATTTTCCCTCTTCCAGACAGTACTGCGGTTATCTTGTGCGCAGTTAGTCGTTAACGTGACTTCTCCGAGTTTTTTTTTTCGTTCATTTAGATGTGAGTAAGTGAGGCGAGGCAGTGCGCGTCTCCCTCGTTGTTTGTGCCCACCATGATGATATTGATATTGATGATTAGCGCTTGTGTCCTGTCTTCACCTTTTCTGTGGCTCGTTTTTCGCGCTACGTTTTTCAATGATGATATTCTGCTGGCTCAGGATTCCAAACGCTGGCACCGCAGCGGCGACGCTGCTCCACCGAGCCGCTGGTGCGGCGGCGCTGCTCAGGGAAATTCTGGAATAGTACTGCAAACAGCAAGGATTTTTCCCGCGGAGTAGTCGGCCAGGTAGCGTACGGACTGGAAATCGGCACTTCTAAAGATTTCTGCGCTGGCATGTCGTTTGTTGCCGTCTTTTACGTGCGCTATCATCTATGATAATTTTAGGCACAGGAATGCGGATTTATTGATTTGATTCAGTGGTGTAGCAACTGGATAGGCGAGCTGCAGACTGAAGGTTGTCCCGACGAAGCGCGTGTTTTCGATTACCTCCTTGCGCTGAGCTGAGCTAGCTCTAGTTCCTATTAAACACATTTCATGCACAAGATTGTAAGCACGACCGCTACTGATTTCAGTTGCTCTTTCCGCACGCATGTCATAGAGATCAAGGGGAGGTAAAGGGTTTACCGTAGTGTCTTTCTGCTTTTGCTATCTACCTTAATCATAGGAAAATATGAGCGATCTTAATACATTCATTCACACTTAGCCAAACGCCTACGCAACGCTGTCACACGCGGCGAGAGCTACCGAATAAAATGAACGCGACTTCGGACCTCAGAATTCGTGAACGCTGGATTCGCTGCTAATATCTATTCAAGCTTTGATAATTTGAGCAAAAGTACGTTTTCGTGCACCAGGTTACATAAACCATGCCAAATTTTGTTTTTTGTTGGCGCTGAGACTCAGATAAGTCCACAGCGGTAATTTGTTGACAAACTGGCACACCACGCATGCGACAAGAAAGCCCTGTTTGTGGGTGGTACTTTATGGCCGAAGGATTAAAGGGGTTGTGAAAAGAAAATGAAGCTGCCCGATTTTAATTTTTACTGCTTCCATAAACATTAGACATGCTAATTCCGAAATATTTCGACTCAATATTGAGTCTGCATTTAATAAAGCCCGTTCGAAATCGCTGCCTTTTTGAGCTCATGAAACGACCATGCGCCGCCGTCGGCTGGCACGCGCACTACTCGACTACGTCATTTTAAGATCTTCAGAAACGTAGAGATATCTTCAACTTTCGTTTGCCCTAAAATAATAGCTTTATGAGAAATTCAGAAAGTGAAACAAGGTTTTCCAATTATTTGCACGCGTAATTGCACTCTGTTAAACTGCAGCGCGTGGTCATACATCAATCACTGACCTGGGACCAGTTTCGGTTTCGGTTCTGCTTCTCCATTCTCCTTGGCTTCAGTATCAGCGGCTCGACATAGCCTTGCTTACGTGAACCTATCTAGGTGGTGTTCCTTGACAGCGGTGGTTTGAGTCAGAGAATCGAGCTGAGCAAGGCCAGCCCATCTCGACGACTCTCTCTTTACACGAACTCGATACGAACGAGTCAGCTATCGCGGCGCGCACCAGCTCCGCGCTTCTGTTCTTTGCTGCAGAAAAATATATTCCAGAAGCGTGAAGAGGGTTAGGCATAATTTGCAGATGGGGCTGCGAGTCAACCCACCCCCTGCGATAGAGATGACTCGAGTCCACGACCGGGTTCGGAGGTTCACGGTCGCGGCTCCCGCAGGCAGAGGTGTCGCGGTCTCTCGGCATGACTGCTACTTGCCGGGCGCGCGACGTGCCGTTGCGAGCGGCGTAACGACGACTGACAGCAGCTCGCCGCCTGCGCCCAACCGATGTCAATGACAGGCCGCACGCGGCGCGTCGCACTGACAAGGGACAGAATGCGAGCGCGCAGAGCGCCAGCGTCATAATGACGTGGGGACGCGTTTCTCGGGGCCGGCCTGTCAGCCTGGATGCCGGCCGCCGGCGTCAGAAAAACACGCTAGTATTATTTTTTCACGCTCATAACAAGCACTGGAATAGATGAATGCCAAAAAATGAATCATTTTTGAGGATAGTTGGCTGATGCCGAGTTGCTGGCAGTATTCAATTCGGCGATACAAGCAAATTTCATCCAATGACCGCTTTATTTACTGCCTGGTCGCCGCTCGCATAGCTGGCATTTGCTAGCTCCGCTGGCGTCGCAGAAATCGAGCATATCTTTATTTTATTATGGGACAGGTTCACAGTTAAAGGGGTGACGAGAGTAGTACCTTTTACAGCGCTGACCAGTTCCGAAGCTCCCTCAGCTGCGGTATCGATAGTGTCGATGCAAAACCAGGTAGGCTTAGCGACGACCAGGGCCGCCGGCAAGCCTCGATCGCAGCTTCATCGCCCGGCGCGTCCGCAGGCGGCGTCGTTGCCGAAAGCTCGGCATGCTGCCACTGCTCGAATATAACAGGCAGCCTTTCTGATAGCATGGCGCTGTTTTGTCTTTTCTGGTGCGAATGTGAAATACAGCGAGGCTGCACGCCGGCCGGCAAACCTGGATCCCGTCCGCTGGCGTCATAAAAATGAGCTAAATATTTTTCTTCATGTAAATAATAAACTTTGGGAGCAAGAAGTGTGGAAAATAGATCATTTTTGAGGATCGTTGTACAATGCCGAGTTGCTGGTAGAAGCAGCAACTGTAATACGAGCAAATTTCTTGCCACAACCGCCGCTCAGCTGCCGCTGCCCGCGGCCGTTGCGGTCCGGCTTGCGCGCCTGGCGTCCGCTATATAGCTTCGCTGCCGAGCGCACCGCAACAATGACCATATATTTTGTTGTGAGACGATGCTGTTGACAGTAAAGCGATGCCAAAAGCAGGCATTTTATCATAAATCAGGCTACTTCCGAAGCGCTGTCCACCGCGGCTTCGGTGCGAAATAGGCCTAGCGACGACCAGGGCAGCCAGAGAGCAGTGCAGTTCGTCGCCCGGCGCGCCCGTGTCCAGCGCCGTTGCCGAAAGCGCGCTACGTGGGCAGGCATGCTTTGTGGCCGCCCGAGTACAGCCGGCAGTCTTTCTGATAACATCGCTATTTTGTCTTTTCTGGTGCGAACTTCAGTAGCCAAGCAGCGCGCAGGCGCTGGTGTGCGGTGGCAAAGTGTTACACCGGATGTGGGCCGGGCATGAGTCAAGTGGCGCAAAGATGCTTGCCGCTCCGTGTCCCTGCTTGCTGTAGGCGGCAGTTCGCAAGCGGCGACTGGTGCGGCCGCCGTCCAAGTTTTCGCACATGTGTCAGCTTGAGAGCTAGCAGCTTGAGAGCTAGCAGACTCCATTCCGAGCAGACGACGGTGCCACATTCGAGTCAATATGCGTGCTGTAACCTCGGTCAACTATGGCTAAACAGGCCTCGCTAAGCCGCCATGTTGTGTTGACGGCAGAAGCCTCTGATTGGCTTCTTAAAATGACGTTTTCTGCGAGTTGAGGGGGACGCGCGTTGGGAAACCGAAATTTAGTTTTTTTCGCTATTCAATCAACCCAGACGATGAAACGAACCAAAGTATACTATAGTAAGAAGGATCAGAATTCCAAATACACACGTCGTTCAAAATTTTCGGAAAACGTTTCACGACCCCTTTAAGAGTGCATGGGAATGGGAACTGCATGCTAGCCGCACACCTAATACTTGATATTGAACAAAAAGATTTTTTTTTTGCAGTGGAGCACGAAGACGGTAGCGATATAAGCACGACCGCGTTCTAAGCGCCAGCACAATTCACGTGAATGTCAAACTAAATGTCATTAAGGTGGCGGTCCCACTCTGAAGGTGAGCGGGAACCATTTTTGGTGATATTTGTACGTCGACTGTACCTCGCTCGTTCGCTTCATAAATATGGTTCAGATATCTCCGAAAAGCTAGTTTTCTCTGCTTTCAAAAGATGCATTTGGTTTAACGGTAGCTGCAAATTTTTTTCAACTGTAAAAGAAAACGCAAAGATGAAAACTGGCAGTTGAGCTCAACTTGTCTCAGGAAGTGCAAAATTGTGAAAACCTCTTGCACCTAGAGAAATATCTTTCGAGATACTTTGAGATCTGATGCTAGTGCGCATATTTAAGCATTTAGAAGTACGTGTATAGATTAGTTTATTAGCCACGCATGTTTGAAAAGCATAGAAAACAGAACAATGTAATCTGCAATAACTTTCGGGATATGCAATGCACTGCGGCGACTTTTAGTACAGTTTGAGATCGTCTAATCGCTCTTCCATTCTGAAAATTTCATCCATCTGCCTTGTTTAGTTTAAAAGTTATTTTTGATCAAAGTTAGCGTTTTTTCGAAATAGTTAAAAACGGAATGCAATACTGTTCAGGTAACCAGAACGTGGCAGTTCTGATATTTTGCGTGAAGAAACTTAATGCTTCGCTCTACGCGGCTAAGCATCGCCATTACTCTACGGTTTTTGGGGAATGCGCAATGTCTAGTTGATTTTAGCTACCTTTTTTGTTCTCCTTATGAACGGCACAAGCTGTTGAAACGTTCCGCGGCTTCTTTTTTTCTGGCAAATATACTCTTAAAATGTCGGTCTCTCATTCTTTTAATCAACTTGTAACAATTGCTAACAACAAAGTCCACAGAATACAAACAATAATAGCAATAACGCAGCGACATGCGATAAATGTAGTTAAATTTAGTAAGTAGCGCCATCTACACACATGCACGTGTACTAAATAATCACAATTAAAAAAAATAACGAGTGTGGCGCTGCTAAACATTTACAATCAGGAGGTGTTCACGAGAGGGAACGATATCTCTACGATGTTTCCACGTTTCCCTCGATTTTGCCCATAGAGTTTCTTACTACTACCTAGAGGGAAAGCTGGCGGCGCTGCACTTCAGCCAACATGGACGCTCAAAGCATCATGGGGCGGTGAGCTACTTGTTGCGGCACAGTCGTAGTTTTTCGGGAACACAGAGTGGCAGTACTTAGGCGTTTCATTCCGAAAACGTAGTTCGTGTGTGCGCAGACGACTTTCGCGCGAACGCAGTGTGCAAAAGCCATAGTAGTGAAGACGCGACGACACACGACGCCAATAAAAGGTTTTACTCTTCCGAAATGCCATTAAAAAACCTCTTAAAGTATCTAAACAACAACATTTTTTTTAAAAAACATATTTACTTTTAAAAGTGCGCCTGTTAATTACGAAATATTAGTTTTTTTAGTGTTCATCACTTGGCCAATAGGAAAGCTAGTCATGTCTTATTTTAGGCAAACTTTGCACTTAAATGCTTTTCTGCTCGTTTGTTGCAATCATTAGACAAGATATTGAATGTTAGGACGTTTGTAGCTATCAAACAGCTTTATTTTTTTTATTAATTTTTGGCCAAAAGTTACAGTTCCGCAACAAGTAGCTCACCGCCCCATGATGCTTTGAGCGCCCATGGTGGCTGAGGTGGTCACGTGGGGTCTCCATGCAAACTCCCATAGACGGCTTGCCAGCTTTCCCTCTAGGTAATAGTAAGAAACTATGATTTTGCCCTATGTAGTGTGTGTCGAACTTCCAAGCAGATTTCCGCCATATTGTTTTGCTGGATTGTTATGTAGCGTAAAGCTAGTAAAGCCGCAGTACGCGGGTCAGAGCCGAGTTTTGCGCGAGTGTGCGCCACCTGTTATGCGCATGCGCGAGAACCGCGTGACGTCACGAGAGGCGCAGGTCCGCAGGTGCGTCGCCTCCTCGCCGCAGCCGGTGCGAGCTCCTCGCTGCCGGCGCCGCCGGCGTGCGCTCCTCTCCGACGTGTGACCTCGTGTTTACGACAGTTGCGCCACGCGCTACTGCGCATGCGCGAGGAGGGCGCGCGGAGAAATGACGGTCGCGCTCAACATGTAAGCTCTGGTAAGCTAAGGAGAGTCGAGCCGCTGCCAAACGGCGCAGAAGACTGGGAAATGCAAATTCTTCCGATCCCGAGGTTGTCGCCTGGCAGTTCGCCGTCGAGCAGCCAAGGCGAAATGTGCGGCCGAAACACCGGAGCGCTTTACGCTACGTATATCCAGGCATAGCAGAGCTAAGCCACTGCCAATTTTTTTCACCTGACGCTACGAAACGCATTCTGGGCGTCGTATTTATATATATAATACATTTTTCGAGGACAGCTTTGGCATTGCTAAAGCGACAGGAAAGGGAACAGACAGGCTTTCGCTTCGTGCTGCCGGTTGTTCGTTGTTCCGGCTAGCGCTGTGGAGGGGTAGTTGGAGAGCGCTCGATTCGCCTGCACTCAATGCACCAGTTCGGCAAAGTTCTGCGGCAGCGGCGGTGCGGTGGGTGTGTACCGCTAGTTCAGGCACTTTGAGCGCAGTTTGGCACTGTCTGCTTCCAAAACGGATGGTCGAGTGCAGGCCTGATCGTCGCTAGCCTTTGCGATGCCAATGAATTGCAGCCAGCTGTTTACAGCCTACATCAGCGGCAGCCAACATCTCGTATCTCATGAAGAAATGTGCAAACAGCACATCACAATAACATGTTGCCATGAACCAGCCTCGATCCGTTTCTTTGGAGAACTCGAGCAGCGTTCTAGCTTGTCGACGAGTGAAAGTTACTTGAGTCTCCGCCGTTTATCACAACCCGCAAACCATCATCTGCTTCCATGGCGGCTGCAACTGCACTATTTCAGCACTAACCATGGAGCAGGTGCAGTTTTCCTGAACTAGACTCGCACTTCTTTCAAACGAATGCCGTGGTTCAGAGGGCGCCATGACCACCGCTGAAATGAATTCATGTGGTATATAAGTCGGGTACAGCTCAAGAACGGAGCAGCACATGTCCATCAAAGGAGACCGCCCAGCCAAGCGCGTCGACCGAACAGTTTTCGGTTCGGTCTCCACAGGTGCGCCGCGACAGCACCGGTGGAGACTGAAGCCGCCACGACCATCTGTTGCCGAATATGACCCCACCTGTAACATTCAGCGCTTTTGCGCAAAAGACGTTCTCGCGCGGACATATGCGAAAGGTGAGCACCCCAGCCCTCTCCCCCCCCTCCCTCTTTAGTGGCCAGTGCAGCTGAGACAATAAACGGGGGCACCACACCTACTAGTATCTTCGCCTTTCTCCCTGTCTTTTCCTCTGCTCCAGCTCAGGTGCTCCTAGAGACGATGGCGGATGCCGGGGCAGCAAAATCTTTTCCTTTCTTTTTGCGTTATTATTCTTTTAGCCTTATCCCGAACAAAGGACTTCCACACTCGGCGACACGGGGACAAAGCGCCGACTCCTTCGCTCTCTTTCGCAAGCTTGGCTGCATGCACAGCCACACAAATCGACGTGATTGGCTGGAGAGCTCCCTCTGAGTTGCGAGTGCCGCTTCGTTCTTTAGTTGTAACCAACTATAGTGCTGAGAAGTCCCCTTTTCGGGAACTGGCACAAAGGACCGCCCCCTCCCCTTGCTGCGCGCCCCGCCTGCAAGCGGGGTAGACTAGCGCCGCAGGAAAAGGAATTCTCGGGAAATGATTACAAGCACGTTATAAGCGGTGTTTACATGACAGGTTGAGTTGAGGATTTGAGCTGAAAACCGGTTACTGGGTTCATGTAAACACCTAAGAGTCGGGTCCGGGAGTCGAGGGAGCGAGTCCAGTCAACTCCGCTGCAGGGGGTGGGTTGACTCACTCGACCCCAACAGCAGATAGCACGTAAACCGGTCGGAGTCGGATTAGTGGAAGGGGAGGTGATAAATGCGAACCTGTTAATCGCTTGCACCGTATAGCGCCTCCGAGGCAGCCGTGCGTGCCGCAATCTTCCAGGCTGCCACTGCCCTTTCCCGCTGCGCCGCTCGACGCTTGGTGCCGCTGCTGTTGAACCGGTCGCGACCCGCTAAAATCGAGTTCATGTAAACATGCAGTCAAGTTGGGCTGACCTTCCTCAACTCGATCTCCTGGCTCGACCCGCCGAAATCGGGTTCATGTAAACGAGGCTATAGTTGCCTGACAATAGACGGTGTGAAAATAGCAGCTGTTCCTTCAGTTTCCAGGTGCGCGCGCGTGGACACGCACACATACTCACACACATACGCGGGCGCACTTTTTCAATCTTTGATCCAACCAAATCGAGGCAAATCGACGCAAGGCAAGAAAGATATACATTTCAGCACGCGATGGAAAATTCTGGAGTGAATAAGCAACCTAATGATGCAAACTGAATGCAAGAAAGATGTACTATCAGCGTCAAATGAAATGCGAACAAAACACCTGAAACGCGAGCACAAAAAATCAAGCATATTAGAGGCTGGAGATGAAAGACAGGTGTGGGCTATTAACATTTCAGAAGAGCGGTCTTTTTCGGCTTCGATGGGAAAATCAACTGCTCATGTATTTTGCCTCCCTAGTATAATATCTGCGAGTTGTGCTGTTCGCGTTTCAATTGGCTTGTTCGCGTTTCAATTGACGCTGATAGTACGTCTAAAATGAATAAGAGCACGCAGCTGAGGGTCCAAACGAGACAGGGGAGGGGGTCGCCCTAAGTGCCTACAGAACTATCGCTTTGTAGCCGACCCCTTTTTTTTTGGCAGCGTTCCTGCACACATCGCCCCCCCCCCCCCCCCAACCCCCCCCCCCCCCCCCCCTTCTTCGTACAATGTCTATAAAAAAGTCTCAAGTCCGCCTCGTGAATGGTATGCATCTGTATACTGCATTTTTGTGAACCTTGGCGAAATTCCGTCTAAGTTGATCGGAATTGGTTGCAAGGTGCCGCCGCATGCACGACGAATATTTGCTTCTGAGGTAAACACATTCTGACACCCTGCGGTGCTAACCCTCTCAATAGCAATTTCACGTATCTTGCGCAATGTCGATTTATCTCAAGGGTAAACAGAAATTGACAATTGCCCACTTCTCTCTGCCTTTTTCTTTACCAACCATAGTTTATAAGGTTGGAAAGGCATCTGCTGAGCGTTGACTAAATTGTATAGCTGTCTTTGTTATAGTTTTCTTATCATAGATGCAATACCATTTGATAAAAAAATATATTTTTTTCAGCGCTAGAGTTTGCAGGTTACACTCTAGACCAGGAGTGTTCCGACTACTACTAATATTACTATGCATCAACAGTGACGAAGTGATTGCACGCGCAAAAGACGAGGGCAGAAGGAAGGACACAAGAAAGGCACCGATTTCAACTAAAAGGTTCATTGCAAAAAAAAAAAAACGCTAGAACTATATACATGAGACATAAACATAAATAATTTGCTTTATATCACACCTTCCTTATTTTTGGCGTCCGCTTTCTCTTTTCGCTTACTTAGTAATTTGCGCTGTGCAATTATGTCGACAATTATCACTAACTCTCCCAAGTTTCCACTGTATCGACGTTGTGCCTTTTGCGATACGGGCTGGGCAGCATTATTTTTTTTCTTTTTCTTTGCTCCCACTAATATACACCATTTTACGAGGAGCGGGCAGGAGAGGGAAAAATACTCTCAAACACGTGCGCTGCGCGACACCCCACTGTTGCCGTCCTCCCCTGGGCTGATAATGCGGCGCTCGGAGCAACGTCCGCGGCTGCTTAGCTACCGGTCAAGCGCGTTTGCGTCTGTACAACAAAAGCAGCATTGTTGTACGGAACACCAACGTCTTCTAGACATCACTGTTTTATTGTAGGTTGCGGAAATAGTAGACGAAAGTAGAAAAAAACGCCGCCAGTATGTACGCGCACCATGTTATGCGAAGGTCTCATCACGTCTGCGGTGTCCATTTCTTCACCGCTTTTCCGCCAGTCCCGAGTTGCATTGGCAGTGGACGTAGTTGGTGAACAAAACATACTTGCGCCAACAAAAAGCTAAACGCTAGCGCAGTTTGTGAACGAAATGCAGACAGAAACAAACCTCTGCCTGTGCCTAATATAGGGCGCGGAACGAAGCGCAGCGCCTGGGTTACCAAACTATAATCTGTGCATAATTTTAAGAGATCAAGTATTTGGACGGCCTTGGCAGAGCTCTTTTTTAATTCAGCAGTACACTATGTGAGGACTTCACAAATTTGGCCGCAATTTCTTTTCGCCGCCCCACATGATCGTCAATATCGGGAGGGTGTGGGGATCGCCACCTGAAAAAAATAAACATGTCGTTAGTGCAAGATTACTAATTTAATTTGCACAGCATGGCATGAATAGAAGCGGCGACATGAACTTTTACCCAACTGCAAAGTGAGAAAAAATGCAGCCATGGCAACGTAAGATGAAAAAATACACGGCATGCACAGGACGGTAAACTCTGCAATGCATTGTAATAAATTATTCGACTGAAATCGCATCGAATGCACTGTAAAAAAATCCGCACTATGCATAACCGTGCCAGAGATACAAGAAACGCAGCGACTTGAGCAGTGCCCCGACCCATTTGAGATTGGAATTCTCAACACAGGTCGGCGATTCTGCCTGTCAGTAAGCGGTAATAGCATTCCGTTAGCGTACCAACCTATTAGATCGTGTAATTGCACATTTTCTGGTATTTATTTGTGCACCAGTAAGTGCTGGCGGGAGCGGAGAAGGCGAGAATGCGAATCGCTTTCAGTCAACTGGCTTGTAACGCTCGTAGTACGAACAGCAAGCGGCAGGAGGGGCCGAATTTCAATTTCATAGCGCGTATCTCCGCAAACAAACATTCTAATCATCAGAAGTGGATTCGTTTCGGTCATGTACTCGCTGTTTCCAAAATGTTCAGTTTGTAAACGGGGTACTCTGTCGCAAGCTAAGCATCTAAACCGTCACACTCGCCATGTCCAAGCAGGCAGCGAAAGCGTTCATGAAAAACTGCGCTCCACGAAAAACTAGATAATCATTGCCCTCCGCGATCTTGTGTTTCAACACATTTTGCTTCCGTTTTTCTAACATGCAACACCGTACGACGTTTGCCCTACAGGCAACCGGCGACAAAAAAGCACGCGTGAACTGCGAGCTTGGCCCTCACCGTGCTGATCGTTCGCTGCGTCGAGGAATGGTCGCTTGCTTCCAGTTGGTTATTGCAGGAGCTAATGGCATAGCACACACGAGGATGGACACGAGGCGAACGCCCACCCAAAATTTCTAGGCTTTGCAGGAATAAAACGGGCGAATGACACTTTCAGAGATCGCACGCTGCTTCGGCTGCAGCCCACCGGCTGCAAATTATCAGTCCAAGATGGCGTCGGCGGTAGGCGGCGCTCGAGTAAAACAAACATGGCGGCGCCCAGGTATCGAAACTAAAATCATGTATATGTCACGACATTGAAAACAGTAAAGTCTGTAGTCGGGTAAAACTCAAGAACGAAACGGCACATTCCGTCAAAGGAGGCCCTCCAGATAGTAACAATGACGGTACAGCTTTCTGTGGCTACTCAGCCAAGGCTAAACAAGAGAGGGAAGGAAATGGTCCTCTGTTCCCGTGCTGGGCATCCTTATCCGGAACAAGGATCACCCCACCTCTTACGCCGTTTGGACAAAGACGGTACCCTCTTTGCCCCGGCTCTCCAACTTTTTCCCTTCACCCTTCCGGAACCATAGACCGAATAAAGGCAGCCCCACTCTCCTTGGCTTTGGCAAGGGACAGGCAGAGAAAGAAGCATGCGGAACCACCCCAGCCAACACCTCCCCCCACGCACGACGGGGACTAGCAGCCGGGTTTGCCATGGTTCGTTTGTAATCCTCTGAAGGCAGGCGCAGCAGCAAAAGAAAAGCCTTCACACAGCAGGGGTCAAGAAAGGACCGGCCACGTATCTCAACATCTCAACCAAAACCAGTCTCGGGTCGCTGGGGGCAAGACGGGTAGACACTTTCTCAGTGATGGATCAGTGTCGTAGCCTGGTGGCAGAATATGAACTACTGGCAAGATGGCGGCAGTGGAACCGCCACCTTAAAACGCATCAATGTGCTCCCTTTGATAACGTCAATACTTCCTGCAACACAGCCACGCTGCGGAAGTATGCCTGGCAATGTTTTTTTAGCGCCCGAAGCGCGGCTATATGCAGGCGCGGCCGCGGAGCTGCCGCAGTCCCCAAAGAAACGCCCGCACCGCGGCGCACCAGTCGGCGGAAAATGGCCGCGCCCAGCGGCTCTGGATTCTGGTCTATAGGTTTTAAGGAAAGGAAACGAAGCCTGTCTCTCTCATATTTCGGCGCAAGGGGTCCTGAAGGACACTCGGCTAGGCGCCAGGTGTAGATGGCTGCTCCCACGTCGGCACAGAGAGCCCGAAGATCTCCGCCGCTGCGCGGGCCTCCTGGACAGCCCGAAGCTGGCCGTGTAGTGAAGCACTTTTTAGCACTTTGTCCCAATGTTCCTTGTTCTTGGAGTAGGCGTCCCTCGATGCACAACCGCACAGCATATTGTTCAAGTCTGCACGGTCACTGCACTGGTCACACACATGTTGTCCGTCGTAGTCTGCCTGTCTCTCATATCTTGGTGTGCACCCGAAAGGAGTGGACACCACAGTGCATGTCTCTAAAGCAACCTTCTAAGACAGGATCGTATTCACTATACGCGCGTCTCCTCCTCCGCCTCCGTACAGGCAGTGTGTGAACGGCCGAACGCCTCCACGGTTATCGTGGTGCTCCCAGTGCATTGTGCGCGAACTGCGACAGCCATGACGTCAAACCAAGCGTAACTGAACCTTTTCGCTTGTATATCCAGGCTTAACCACAGCTAAGCCACTGCCTATTTTTTCAACCTGTTCGCCGGACGGAATTATCTAGCGAAGCGCTGCATAGGCTTCCTTCTGCGCTCCTATATCTGGCAGCAACGGCGCGGCTACGGCGGTCGACTAGGTTGACTTAAATGAAACCGAGAAAGCACGAGATATACAGGTCTGCAGTCTCAACATTTGGGGCGATACAGCATACCCGATCGCTAAGTACAAGAAGAAGGACGACGGGATGCACGACGCGAGGCAGCTTTTTACAATGACGAACCTTTGTGATGTGCTGGCTCTCGCCCAGCCACTTCAGTGCGGAGAACACTGAACACTACTGGACACTGAAGCCATGCAGTTACTTTTAATGAGTCACAAATGCGATCTTCACTGGTAATGTCTGAAATAATGCTTTTTTATTCGCTTGGCTTTAATACAAGTGCACAGAAGAATGGATAGAACTTTACCTCAAGCTAAAACGAAGTTACGTTTGCTCTGCAGAGCTAAATATTGTTACGTGGCAGGAGGCGTTCACGCCACGCATAACACTGGTGCACTCACGCTGAACAGAACACAAGCACAGGGCGCACCGGATGCCAAAACACAGGCCACTGCCCAGGATTCGGAGCCCGAGCACGCGCCAAGCGCCCTCTCACTTCGTCTGCTTCATCTTCTCTGAGTAGACCCGTAGCATGACCCCCGGGCGCAAAAGCACCGTCGCGGTGCTGCTTAGCGAGTGTCAGAAGAAGGTAGGTGGTAGGGCTTAAGGCGCGACACGTGCACAATATCGGAGGGTGGAGTACGGGAAGTGCACTCGGGGAAGGCAGGCTCAATCTCGTGTGTGACGGCTGTGACTTGGCGCAGCACACGATACGGGCCCACATATCGAGAAAGAAGCTTTTCCGAGAGCCCTACACGGCGAGAAGGCACCCAGAGGAATACAAGGGACCCAGGCAAGAAGGCACTGTCCAGGTGGCGGCGGTTATAGTGCTGTTGCTGAGAAGCTTGGGAGGCTTGCAAGCGGGAACGGGCGACTTGGCGAGCATGGTCTGCATGGGCAATGGCTTCACGGGCGTATTCAGAATGTGGCGGAGGAGATGTTCGATACAATGTGTCAAGCGGCAGTTGAGGCTCACGGCCGTACAAGAGGTAAAACGGAGAGTAGCCGGCAGTGTCGTGGCGGGATGAATTATATGCAAATGTAACGTATGGGAGTGCGACGTCCCAGTCTCGGTGATCAGAGGAGACGTACATGGCGAGCATGTCGGTAAGCGTGCGATTGAGTCGCTCAGTGAGGCCATTAGTTTGGGGGTGGTAAGCGGTTGTCAACTTGTGCTTAGTTGAGCACGCGCGAAGAATGTCGTTTACCACTGCTGAAAGGAAGGTGCGGCCTCGGTCAGTGAGCAGTTGGTGGGGTGCTCCATGATGAAGAATGACGTCCTGAAGAAGAAAGTCGGCGACATCAGCGGCAGTACTCGTGGGGAGCGCACGTGTTATCGCGTACCGGGTGGCATAGTCTGTGGCTACTGCAACCCATCTGTTCCCAGAAGTGTACTCAGGAAAGGGGCCGAGAAACTTGGTCGGGCGAATAGAGTCGGGGAGAATGCAAGGGTTCAGGATCGATGGTTGGGAGATCGAGGTGTAGGACGCCTTGCGAGCAGTCTATCAGGGCGGAGTGTTCTGACAGGAAATCGAGGCCGAGGATGAGGTCATGAGCACAAGGGTTCAAAACAGTGAACTGCACCGGAAGGTCATGGCCAGCAACACTAACGCGTGCAGTGCAGAGTCCGTCAACACTAACTGTTCCGCCGTCCGCGACACGCACTCGAGACCGAGCCGGCGTGAGAACTTTACGTAAACGACGACGAAGTTGTGCACTCATGACAGAGATATGCGCACCAGTGTCGACAAGCGCACGCACGGGGACACCATCAACACAAACGTCTAGTTGGTTCAAGTGGGAGGTCTGTAGAGGATTTGCGGGCCTGGTCGTGGATGCAGCGTCACCTCCGGGAGCTGCATCAGCTAGTTTTCCAAGTCAGAACGGTCGTATGAGGCTGCAGCCGAGGATCGAAGGGGCTGCGGGGATCGGAAACGACGGCCTCGTGGAGATGGAGAGCAGGAAGAACGACGTGGTCGGGAGCTGGCGAGATCATTGGCCGAATCTGATTGGTCATGAGGTGGTCGGGGCGGAAAACGGCGGGGCATATCTGAACGGTTGGCATAGGAAAGCTCGGTGCGAGGAGTCGGAAACCAGCTATTGCGGCAGTGCCGGGAAATGTGGCCGACACAGGAACAGTTGAAACATATTGGGCGATCATCAGGCGTCCGCCACTCTGCTGGATTACGGTAGCGACGAAAGTACGGAGCCCTTGGACGGAAAACATTCCTGGTTGGTGGTCGGACGCTAGAGTTCCCGATGGAACAGATAGCAGGTGAGAGATCCAAATTTGCGAGTTCCTCTCGCACGACGGCTTGAATGAGGGAGACATCGGGCAGGGGGTGACTGGGGGTGGTAGGTTGAGGGGCCGCAGGTGCACCGGCCTCCATTTCGCGGCGAACGATCCGGGTGACTGCGTCGGTGATGTTGAGAGGCGAAGTGGGAGGTGGGCTAGGTGGTGGCTGCTGCAAAACACACGATGATGTGGCGGCCGTATGGGGAAGTCGTTCAAACTGTGGAAATATGCGCCGGCTCTTGACTTGCTCGGAGACGGCACTCCTTAATAACGGCATCCACGGTATCACATCCTTTGCACAGAAGCAAATGGAAAAGGTAGTCCGCGATCCCCTTTAGGATGTGGCCCACCTTTTGGTTTTCCGACATGGAGGTGTCAACCTGGTGGCATAAGGCAAGGACGTCTTGTATGTACGTGACGTAACCTTCACTGGAGGACTGAGCACGCGACTCAAGGTGTTTTTGGGCTGCGAGCTTCGAAGCATCTGCAGGTCCGAACAGAGCGCGAAGCTTTTCCTTGAAGATGTCCCAACTCGTTAGTTCGTCCTCGTGGGTGTCGTACCATTGCCTTGATGTGCCAGATAAATAGAAAATTACGTTTGCCAGCATGACGGTGGGGTCCCACCTGTTATGGGTGCTGACACGTTCGTACATCGAGATCCATCTCTCGACTTTTCCAGTTGAGGCACCGGAAAAGATGTCGGGGTCACGGGGATGAGCCATGACCATGAATGTAGTGGCAGTGGCACTTGGCGAGTCGCCGGGCTTCGTCATTGTAGCGGTCCCGGTGTAGCGACCGCTGCGAAGCTCCGTGATGGAACAGAACGAGAGGAAGGGGAAAGTCCTCACCTCCACCAAGATGTTACGTGGCAGGAGGCGTTCACGCCACGCAGAACACTGGTGCACTCACGCCGATCACAACACAAGCACAGGGCGCACCGGATACCAAAACACAGGCCACTGCCCAGGATTCGGAGCCCGAGCACGCGCCAAGCGCCCTCTCACTTCGTCTGCTTCATCTTCTCTGAGTCGACCCGTAGCAATATTTTAAGTCATTCTGCTTGATAACTGGTTTTTGGTCCGGTATTTGCTGTTTTCGCCAGGTTCTGATTGACCAGCAATTCTAAAATTCAGGTAATGTACGAAATAACACTGCATGATTTTGCCGATAACATAGCGATGATTAATCGTTTTCTAGGATAGGTGGTGAAAAAACGTTCATGTTGAAGCTCGTGGAAGCGAAAATAAAGAAAAAACTATGCAAGTAGTACTTTTTGCGGGATAGTTCATTGTGACATGAGTGAAACAGCGCGCAAGAAGCCCGAAGGCGAAATGAAGAAGGAACAGGAAAGAGCGCTGATTTTTTTTTTCTGACAACTGAATTTTATTCAGCGAAACTCGTACAATGTATAGGAAGGCACTGGCAACGATAATCAGATGCAGTCAACGTCACATGGTGTAAAGAGCAATAAAAGCGATAAAAACATAACAGGGTGATAAAGCTAAGAGTCAACTGAATCTCAAAAGGGATGATAACAAAATGAAAAAAAAGTACAATTGATCACTATAAACAGTTAATGTAACAAGGTGTAAAGAGCCATAAAAACGGATAAGACATCAATAGCATGTAACAAGAATAAAACCGATAAAAACTGACGAAAAGAATTGTGGAAAGAATGAAAACTGACTAATGTGACAACGTGGGGCTAAAAAAAGTGCACAGACCTTAACAATGAAACGATAAAACAGTAACACAAAATGACTGAAACACGCGTAGTCAGCAATAAAAATTAGCAATGTTGTTCCAAAAAGGCAAGTTCACTCCCGTACAATCATTTTGACGCGTCACTGACACATTCCAAGCCCTTTCTCTTTATATAGAAGGCTTGCTTCAACTCCCGGGCTACGCTGTCCCTACTTCTATCTAGAACAACAGTTTCGCGTAAAAGAGACATGCATTTGCATTCTTTGCAATGAAGCTCTAGATTAGAGCCAGTGCCTTTTTCAAGTGAGCGCTCGTGTTCACTTAAACGTTTGTTCAAGCACCTTCCGGTTTGTCCAATATAGACTTTGCCGCATGTAAGCGGAATCTGGTAGATCACCCCTTCCCTACACCTGACGAATTTGTTGGCATGCTTTACGCCACAGGTTTGATCTCTTGGTTTTTCGTTATTAATCCTATGACACAACGTAGCTAGCTTACAAGCGGCAGAAAACACTACGGGAATCTTATATTTCTTGGCAACTTTTTTTCAAATTATGTGTTACACGGTGGGAATACGGGACAACGGCTGGTGTCACCCTCTTGTTGCTTTCGTATATTCCTACTGCCGGACTACAGTGCTGCTCTGTATTTTTTTTTAAGCCCTAAGAGATGCCCGGGACGTAGTCCGGGTGATTGCCACCTGAAAACGGTCCCCTGCGTTCAATTTACGGACACACCCACATAGAATGTCGCGTCCAGGCTTCTCATAATGAGAGCCCGACAGAACGCGAACAAGCTGCAGACGTTGATCCTTGCCCTGTTCGCCGCGCGACTGAAGAGCAGACATGCGGATTAAGAGGCGCAAACTATCATACTTCGATGCAGAAATGCAACACTAGCCGCGCAGCCGATCCGTCGGCGAACTTTTCCCCCTCCACGGCCGTTGCGCGTCGCATTGGCCCATATCTAAATGCGATAAACTTGTGGAAGCTTGTGCCGCTGCAAAATTCTCTGGAGGGTTTTGACCCCACATGCCCACAGGGCATGCATGGACACAAAAGCTCATGTCCTTCTCTTTCCTACCTATCTTCTCCAGCATCGCCAAAAAAAAGTCGTATTTGTTGGCCACTTTTTTTAAAATACGACATTCCAGTTGTTTTTTCAGCGCCCTGCAAGCTGAAAAGCCTATGCCCTAGAGTGAATGGTGAGGAGAGAAATAAGGGATGCCTAACGAAGCACCAGTTCAGATATGTTGGTTGCAATGTTAGAATCCTGTATGAGATACCCCTCAGTTGTGGAAGAGTGCCAATCTGGACGTTGTTTGAATAAGCGCTTGCGGGAACACGAAAGATGCCTTGAGCAGGGGACCGGAACAAACTCCGCTGTTCATTGTAAATCCTGTGATAGGGCAGGGACATGCGTGCCATTGCTAAAACATACACGGGTTATCGGAAGAGGCAATGATGAGGTCTCTCGGGTGTTGACAGAGGCGTTCCATATCAGGAAGAAGGGATCTGTTTGTGTCAGCAGCACCTCGGTGAAGTTGTACTCCAACGAGTACAAGTTTTTAGATAGGATTATCTGACAAGATGTGTGATCGAGCGTCGCCAGGCGTGTGCGCATGTACGCAGTCTTCGGAATGTCAGCAGATTCTGTACTGGAACCAGTGTATAAAATGACTGTTTCATCTGGCAATAAATTTAGTTGAGAGTAGCGCTCCTTTGTGTCTGTGTTCTATCCCCGTCCTTTCTTAGTCGTTTTGAGCTAAAAGCTTTTACATTACTAAGATGAACCAACTCGCCCAGCAGAACGCGTTACAGATTGCTTCAACGTCCGGTTGACACAAGTTCCAGAAAAGCCACTTCAACTCATCTGTTAAGCATCGTCGCTCCTCATGCCTGCAGCTAGCGTGACAATATGTCAAAGCACGCCGCTGCAGACATGACACAAAAGCCCACGCACTGTGATGCGGCCTAACGACCCCGTCCATGAGGGGAATTTGACGTCTCCCGTAATCCCCCGCCATTCGGCGCCCTCCCTTTTCCTGGTGGGTTGACTGACTCTTTTCTGTGCGGTTGTGCGGAGGGCCCAAGAAAAAGGACGTAATGGGCATTCCACTAACGCGACCGGATGCGGTACACACAATACAGCGCCACGAACTTCACTGTTTCCTCCAAACATCAGCCGTTCCCTTGCAGCAATCACTACTAAAGTGGTTGTGTAGATATTTACTTTTCTCACTCCTCAAACATGAGTTTAACTTATTGCGGTACTGCTCGTATTTAGTCAGGTCTGCAATCGACTTCGTTTTTAAAAATTTTTTGTATAGTTTGACTTTATGCTTTATTCGTTTCAGAGATTCGTGGTTGATCCATGGCTTACGGCCTTTTGTGCACTTTTTGTTGAAGCGTTTTTCAGGAAAATGCTCATAGTAAACGCGCTTCAATGTACAAATAAACGCTTCGTAGGCAGCATCAGCAGAATCGCAGCATTTAACTGTATTCCACTGTTCCTTCATAACGCTATGAAAGGCATCCAAGTTTCTTGGCGTGATACTCTCATATGACGTTTCTATGCTCTGACGCTTTGGTTTGACAGCAGCTTTCGAAAGAAATAAGTGATCCTTTTCCCATATTTTGTCTGAGCACAGCGCGCCTGATAAAGTATCATCTGTATCTGTATTAGTGATAAAGATATCAATGAGCGTCGCTGTGCACGCAGTAACCCGAGTGGACATGTCTGCGATAACGGTATGCGATAACTGGCGTGTCTGCGCTAACGGTTCATTATTCATCCATGGCCACATAGAATGCCACGTCCAGGCTTCTCATGGCGAGAGCCCGACAGAACGCGAACAAGCTGCAGACGTTGATCCTTGCCCAGAAGCAAACATGCGGATTAAGAGGCGCAAACTATCATATTTCGATGCAGAAATGCAACACTGGCCGCGCAGCCGATCCGTCGCTGAACTTTTCCCCCTCCACGGCCGTTGCGCATCGCATTGGCCCATATCTAAATGCGATAAACTTGTGGATACTTGTGCCGCTGCCTTTCTTCAGCATTGCGGTTCAACCACCCGCACCAAAACTCGCTGGAATATTGCAAAATGATGTAGTTGGGTGCAGCACTGCCTCGCTCTTGGGAGGGAACTGCGAGAAGGACGGTGGGAAGCAACGAGAGAGGGAGGGAGGAAGGGGGAAGCTTACCAAAACTGGATTTCCCATCCGTCCGCGCCGTCGTCTACCCCCGCCATCCGTCACGTACATGCCAGCCGCTGCAAAATTCTCTGGAGGGTTTTGACCCCACATACCCACAGGGCATGCATGGACACGAAAGCTCATGTCCTTCTCTTTCCTACCTATCTTCTCCAGCATCGCCAAAAAAAAAAAGTTGTTCCCTTTAGCGAAGCACACCAACCTGCAGGGGGGGGGGGGGGGGGGGGGTAAAGTGGCCCACGCCTTGCATTGTGCGCAGAGGGGCTATGGGCTCCTTGCAAATCTGAATGTTTAAAAAAAAAATGTGTTCCAAGAGCGCTACGTTTGGTTAGCTGTGGCGGCACCTTTTTGTTGTTTTGCTTGCTTTCTTTGCTTTCATAAATCACAACTTGAAAATTTAAGGAATTCTGACTCAGAGGATTAAGTTATTTTGGAACCAAAGACCCTCGTTCGGAGACTTCTTTCGTTTTCACACATCCTGCTCTGTGCACAAAAGGCGAGGGAGATTGGTTATACTCCCACCGTTGTATTCTTTTCCGGCAAGGAGAATGCCCCTTAATTTGCGTGAACCTGAATTGGTGGCAGTTGGCGGAAGGCCCCATGCTGCCTAATTCCCTCCACCAGTACCTGTCTGCACTTGGTTCTCGCGTTCGCATCTCTGCTCTGAACACAAAAGGGGAGAGCGGAAGCGACGGTCCTCCTACATTTCTTTAAAGGTGCACTGAAGAGGATTCTGAACATGTCTTTTTGCCGAGTCAACGAACTTATTTTTATGTCTTGTCTTGCAAGCAAGAATTGGCTCAGTACCGGGATTACTGACGCGACTAAGCATTGACAGTTTACACGGAGTGGAGAAGGCTACTCGTACATCAGAACATTCTGCTATCTTCTTTAGATTGTGAGATAGGGTGTGAATGTAAGGAATGACAACTGTCTTTTTCGGCTTGTTCGAGATATCAGGTTGTCGGTTTTTTTCGTTGATAAGTTCGTGCCTGAGCAGGTCTTCCGCAACAGAAACCAGCATATGGATCGGGTAGCCTGCGGCAGCTAATCTAGATGCTTGCTGGGCAAAACTGATGTCGAGTAGGTGCTCACAGGATTTCTCAAGGGCATTCTTAAAACACGAGGCGACTACGGCTCTTTTCACTAGTTTGGAATGCGCCGAGTGAACTTGCAGTAGTGGCTTCTTGGAACGGGGCGCATACGCCCAGCACACATGTTTGTCAGAAACTGTAATATTTAAGTCTAAAAACCGAATCGATCCACCTTCTGAAAGTTCGTGAGTCAAGGTTAGTGGATTAAGACACTCACGAAAAATGATGAGTGTGTTATAAACATCACGCTCGTAAAATCCAGAGCTGATGTCTAAAACCAGTAAAAATTCGTCTCCGAATCTGAAAACTTTAAAAACACTAGATCCCTCAAAATGGCCTTGCAGAAGCCGGTCGTATTTAGCTCGTAGTAAGTCACTAAGAATAGGAGCTATACATGAGCCAATACATATGCCCTCTTTTTGAAGATAAAGGTTGTCTTTCCATTTAGCAAAAGTTGAATTAAGATAAAAAGATAAAAGTTCTAAAAACCCACTAGCAGTTATTCCCGCGGAATTTTGAAAGGCCACCACTCCAAGTTCATCAATGCCTTATCTTATCTTGAGGTAGGGAGTAGTACAAATCTTTGATGTCAATTGACATTGCACCGAGACGGTACTTATGGCAGGCGTTCAGAAAGTTGACAACATCGTCAACACAAACACAATGTTTTTCTATTTTTGCGTTCCGCCGTAAACGCTTTCGCAGACTTTCATTACACGTGGTGGATTGGCGGGACTGACTTAACAAGATTAATGCAGCACACTCTGTATCAGTGGTCGTTTCGAACGGAAGACCGATATCCGTCATGGCAGATGCGCAGCGCTGCTGTCTTAGTTTAGACGGCCGGAAAGGAAAAAAAATCTGACTGGAAGTATAACAGCTGGCTCGCTTTAGATAGCACGTGGTCTCCCGCTGTCCGGCTTCATGTACTACATTTTGTTTCGAGGGCTCGAAAGAGGCAGATGATTCGATGTCAATGAATAGAATAGATACAAAATTACCTTGTGTTACGAACCACAGCGCAGTATATGCGAAGTTATCACTGCATTGTGTTTTATCTTTACATACCCACGATGAAAAGTACCCCAAAGTTCATGCAGCTATGCATCGTCTTTGTAAAGACCAAGTGCCAGAGATGCACAGAACTCGGCACTAACCGGATAGTGTCGTGTGGACGCAAGTTTAGCATGATCGCCACGCACTGTAGCAGGGGATAATCACTGGAGTCACAAACGGAAACGTGCGGACGAGAGAAGCAGTAGGAATGACCCATAGGGTTCGAGCGCAGTTCAGAGGGCCGTCAGTGTTGGAAGGATTGTCCCCCTCCATGACTAATCACCCCAGTCAGCCGGGGATCGGAAGCTAGATCAGGGGAAAGGGGTGTAAGGAAGTTTGCCCCGAGAGCCTCGGGTGCGCGTTCTTTTCACTCCACAGACATGTGGAATAGTTCTGGCATTGAACTTTGTCCACTATATCGCTGCCTTGATACAACCCCCCCCCCCCCCCCCTCTTAACAGTCGGAGGTCTTGTCGCTTGGAGACGATAATAGAATCTCCATTCGCTGATTCATCGCTGACAACTGACCGGGTGGAACGTGTCGTGGAGAGCTGAATATGTGGGGTGTGTGCTTTTACCCCCTTCGCAGTTGTTCTAGAGAGGGGAGCTTATGGTGAATGCGGTTATCTTAACCTTTCGGGGAACGCATATCCGGATCTAAAGATTTCAAGATGTCAGAAGGCAGCTTGAATGGTGGTTTTTCTTCACTTTTTTTTTTTAAGCTGCGGCGAATTCTGATCTATTCAGCCAAACAACTACGCCCAAGAATGTGGTTGGTCTGCATGTCTCCGAGAAGACAGGGCAGCGCTATGCAGCACTTGCTCCCGGAGTTTGGGTTGAGGAGGGGAGGAGGAGGAATAAGAAGAAAGGAGGTTTCTTACAAAACACGGGGGAAGGGGGGGGGAGGGAAGGAGGGGAGAGGTTGAAGGGACCCTATAAAGAGGCCAACCTGCACAGTTCGCAGCCATTTCAATTTTGTGCCTGTGCGAGAAAGTTTTCGTTCTCCTGTCAGCGAACGAAGCGAGCAACTAGACGGCGAAGGCAACCTTCCTACCCATCCAGTCCTTCACCGGTAAGCGCTACAGTGGCTTTTTTCTATGTTCCTGTACGTGTAGTGAATCGTTAATTCGGGAAAAAGTTAATGTGAGAAGTTAATTTAAGAAACCAATTAACTTGTTAATTAACGTTATCTATTAATTATCCTTCAGCCTGTTTTCTTGGCAAGAGAAAAAGAACAGACATTAGCTAACACTGCAATGCCGCCGGTTTGCTCAACACGTGCTTCTTATGGGGCAGTGCGTGGCCGGCAGCGAACGCAGACTTTTTGCTTGAAACAGGGTCCTGCTTTCTTAAGGCCAAGCGAGCGTAGGGGTTGACACGAACGCAAAGAGGAAACAAAGAACAGCGGTGGTGCTGCATGAAGTGGGCGTCGGCCACCCCAAATTTCGCCACCGTTCATTTTACCTCGTTTTTGTTTGTCGCCTAGTGTTTTTCCCCGTAAGAGAACGAAATACGTTACCAGGAATTCGTGACACCAACCTAGGTCACTTTTTGCGCTACCATGTGGCATATGACAGGCAAGCTTGGTTCGCCCCCCCCCCCCCCCCCCCCCCCGAAACCTTTTCTCCGAGCGATATCGCACATGCCCAGCAGATCTGCACAAAAGCATTTTGGAACGGGAAAGAATTTATGAACGCAACTTTTTTCATCTATTGCAAGATTTCACTACAACGATCTTCCGTAGAAAAGCTTGCGTTTTTGTTGCTATTAGGTTTGGTTTATTGGGGTTTAACGTCCCAAAGCAACTCAGGGTATGAGGGACGCCGCAGTGAAGGGCTTTGGAAATTTCGGCCAGCTGGGGTACGTTCATTAACGCGCATTGACATCGCTCAGTACACGGGCCTCTAGAATTTCGCCTCCATCGAAATTCGGTCGCCGCGGCCGGGATCGAAATCGCGTCTTTCAGGCCAGTAGCCGTGCGCCGTAATCACTGAGCCACCGCGGCGCTGCTTTTGTTGCTATTAGTTTCTGCGATCGTCAAAAGCGTCTGCATAAACGACAGAGAAACATTATAATGAAGATTTTGCTACAGATCGGAAGAGTGGGCTATTACTTTAAAGTGATTTCCATTAATGGAGCTTACAATTTTCAAATATTCAAAATTTTTGTCAGAAATATTGAAAATGAAATACGGCAAACGCGGATGTACTGGTTTCTGACACTAAACAAAATGCGATTATGAAAATAGGCAGGACAGAATAGAGGTGCACCCACTTTTATATTCAAAGAATTCCTGTGTCATTTATTCGCCCAACTTTGGTTTTTATTTTGTATAATCAGCGCGCTTTTTTCGGTCTATTTCGATTTTTTCCTCGACTTTATATTCTTCAACGAAAGAATTATGCCTTTTTGGTCAAATGTTTAGGGGAATCCCCCAAGGTGGAGTATATTTGTGTGGAGTAGATTATGCCTTTTTAGATGGTTTATTGGCGTAATCTTGTATGTTCAAAATCGCTTACATTCTATTATCTCCGCGTTTGGTCAGCATATGGATGCCTGTTTGCGAATAATTAACGCACAAAGCACTTTCCTGTGATCGTCTTTTGGGCTGTTTTATTATGAGGTCTTTCATTGGGAACTTTATTAGAGTTTGCGCTTTTCATCGTTCCTCAGCCCTCAGTTTGCGTCATCATCGTCGGCCGCTGCACCACCATCTCGTTCCCAGGCGACACTCGCGCATCCTTTGTGGGAACGGAGACTCCGCTACCCCCCCCCCCCCCCCCTTCTGAGTAAGCTCAGGAATGTCACCACTTTACTTCAAGGTGGCTGCGAGGTAGCCGTCGAGACTACAATTGCTGTCAACCTTATGCGGCACTGCAGTAGAGGCTAGGCAGGCAAAAGGCCTTTTTTTCTGTGCCTCATGTGAAACTTTATAAAAATGTTCTGCTGAACAACACCGCCGCTCCAACTTCCTCCCTTTACCTCCTCCCCCCCCTCGCACCCCTAGCCCTGCCTAGGCTCTGCTGCAGGTAGAGTACGACTAAAGCCCCTGTATTGTCGCTAGCGACGTCATGAGTAGGGGGAGGGGGGGGGGGGGGGCTCTAAGTGCGACCAACCGGAGTTTTCATTCGCTAGAAGTATGTGAGCGCGTTATCTGGGTTCGAGACCTATTTGTTGGAAAACAAGCTTTGCAGAGATAGACCGGGTTTTCACTACCTGCTTCGCTGCTTCTTGAATGAACAGCGCGAACGAAGACGAGCACAAAAGACAAGGAAACGGACGACTTCGCTGACTGAAGGGGTGGGAGGGGGGGGGGATGAGTCATCGCCCTCCACTATCCTTCCTCGAAAAGGTGAAGGGGGCCTGCCCCCACCCGCTCCTCGCGTTCGCGCCCCTGCTCTATTGTGTCCTTCCATCAACTTCCCTCTCTCACAGATAAAGGGGCATCTCCGCTCTCCCTTTCCGAACAAAGCCGTCTCCGAAGGAGGGTGTTCGGTGTTGGAGAATTTTAGAGGGCGCTCGTTATTCTGCAAGTTTATTTATTTATTTATTTATTCATTCAAGTTACCCCTAAAGGCCCTCCAGAAGAGGGTATTACACATGGGGGGGGGGGGGTTACAATCATAAATAATCGCGATACATTTTAACAAATAAGTGTAACAAAAAATGTTAATTAAAACATAAGGCATCACACAAAGAAAAAATGAACACTAACAAAAACAGCAAACTTTTACACATTTCTCTCACAGCGAAAAAGCTCTTGGAATTTTTTATTGTCAGTTTCTGTGGCGATGACTGATGGCAAAGTATTCCACTCAGTGATAGTACGGGGAATGAATGAATTGGCATAAGACGATGAATGACAGTTTACGCGTTTAACTTTGATCACGGCGTGGAAAGACAGCATCAGGTGACTGAAACAAACCCCTGCGAAGGGATGGGTGGTGATAAAGCTTATGGAAAAGGGTTAAGCGAGCAAGTTTACGGCGATATGACAAATCTTCCAGTCCGTACGTTTTTTTAATGCTGAAACGCTTGTGAAGGGTGAGTAGTCTGAAAATATGAAACGAAGAGCACGGTTTCGCAAGGATTCAATGTTGACAATTGAGAAAGTTGACAATTATGTTGACAATTGTGTTGACAAAGTTGACAATTATGTCGCTATTGTCGTTTTCTTCTGTTGTGAAAAGGAGTAGCCTGCGACGCTAGCAGGCACCCAAACCATAAAGCCTCTCAAACATCCTTTTTTTTCAGGTCCATGTAAAGTTGTAATATTCTGAGATCCTATCGTACTAATTTCGCGTATAGCCCTCATGGCGGAGCCGCGCGCTGCAGTGCGCACGTGTACAAAGTATCCAGTCACGGGACTGCCACGGACACGCGTTTTTCCGCGAACTTTTCCAATGGCATCGCCGTAGCTGGGGTTCTTGACCCCCCAAACGTAGCTTTAGCGACGTGCAGCGCGTTTTTTTTTTCTCCTCTCTCTGCGACTTACCCGACCTGAACAACAGCGACCCCCTTTCCACATTCCCCGACTCCTCTGCAGCTCGCTTAAAGGTACCCTGCGACGTACATAATGCATGGGTTCTTTATTATTTGTATGCACAGTAAGGGATATTGTGAGTCCTGAACGCGCAATGAGATCGCCGAAATAAGAATATTTGATATTTTAATCTTCGCTAGAAATGCTTGTTTCGAGCCCATGGTGTCGCAACGCGGCGGCCATTTGCGGCAGCGGAAATAAGGTGGCATCCAGATAGGGCGCTGCCTTTCTCATTGGTTGGGCGTCCAGTTTGCATATTGTTCCTTTATATTTACGAAATTGATCCAAAATATTATGTGTCTGGGTACTGAAAGCTTTTCGCATGCCACAAAAAACTGGAAAGAAGCAGGGAAAGCGAACGAAAACTAACAAGAATTCAGCTAGGGGCGACACTTTCCATTCCGCTTCAAACCTTCGTGGCGGCCAGCGCTGTTCAAAAAACGTTGGCTCAGACCAGAAAGCGCGCGCGTCGGACCGGCCGTGACCGTACCAAGACGGCAGCGAAAAAAAAGCCAGTCGACACACCTTGCCCGAAATTGTGAAGAGAAAGGCCGGACAGGAGACGGGAGTCGAGTTTGGGGGGGAGGAGGGCTACTGCCCACTGCCTTCCAGTCCGACTAAAAAAGAAACTTCGGGGAGCTTCCTTTGTCGTTAGTCCCCCTGCCCTGACAACGGCGTCGCGTACACGGGGGGAAGACGCCGTCAAAATGCGCGGCTGTCTACAGCCCCGACAAAGCAACAACTGCATGCACGCTTCCGCTGCGTGTGCGCTAGGCGCGGTTCTGATTGGTAGCGCCCAATCTCGGTACTGGGTGAGTGAAATGGGTGAGTGAAATGGGTGAGTGAAATGCGTTTTCGTCTGAGCATTTCATTTCGAATTTTCAGAGTGGAATAACTTTCGTTTGCATGCTCCGATTTCAATAATTCTTTTTGCTCTGGTCTCTGGAAAGCATGATGAATCTATTTAATGATAATAACGGGTACTGAAGAAATCATCGCGGTGCCCCTTTAAAGGGCTGGAGACACCAAATTTTTGAAGCTATAAAAAGCCTGCTATGGGATTCCTATGTATGCAAGGGCACTCAAGGCCAGGTGTTGGACGCAACAAACGTTTAAAAAATATTTTAATTCGGTTCCAAAGATTACCTAAATGCTCACTCTCACAATATAGACCCATCGCTAGCGCCAAAATACAGTGACGTACGATGAGCGGGGCACAGCCGCGTGAGCGCAGACTGCGCAGTCGACGCACCAGCTAGCCGCGTTTGCTGCTAACCGCCACTCGCTCGGTTTGCGGCGCGCCGTTGCAAACAGCGTCTCAACGTCCGATTGCAGCTCGTTGCCTGCGTCCGGCCTGCTAGATGTCAACGGCGGGCCGCTCGCGGCAACGACGGGAAGCGGCAGCGTCATGATGACATAGGGCGCACTCCTTGGAGCCGGGCGGTCTGCGCCAGTCTTCGTGCCGAACGCCGGCATCTGAAGAACGCGATAGTATTGTTTGTTCACGTTCATAGCAAACCCTGGGATATATGAATATCAAAAATGCATCGTTTCTGACGATCGTTGGCAAATACCGAGTTCCTGGTAGAAGTGATGACTGCGATGCAAGCAAATTTCATCAGCCGGTTTTGTGCTGCTGTTACCTGGTGCGGATCGCCTGCCGTCTGCTAGCTCTGTTGCTGAAGACGTCGTGGAAATCGAACATATCTTTTATTATGGGACGAGTTCACAGTAAAGGGGTGCCGAGCGGAGCACGTTTCTGAGCGCTGGCCAGTCCCGAAGCGCCCTCAGCTGCGGAGTCGATATGCGAAAGCAGCTAGGCATAGCGACGACTAGGGCAGTCTGGGACCAGCGCGCAGGTCGTCGGCCGGCGTTGCCGCAGGCAGTGTCGCTGCCGAAAGATACACTTTTAGCACAGTCATGCTGTCGTATCTCGAATCTAGAAAGCATCCTTTCTGGTAGCATGGCTGTTTTGTATTTTCTTGTGCGGATGTGAAGTACGCCGAGTCTGCCGGCCGGTAGGTCAGCCTGGATACCGTCTGCCGACGTCATAAAAGCGAGCTAAAGAGTGTTCTTGACGTAAATAATAAACCATGGGACAAGAAATGTGAAAAAAGTGTCATTTTTGAGGATCGCTGACCAATACTGAGCTGCTGGTAGAGGTAACAACTGTGATATGAGCAATTTTCTCACAACCGCGCCTAGCAGCTGCCGCTGGCGCGACGTTGGGGTCCGGCTCGCCTGGCGCCCGCTAGCTCCGCTGCCGAAGGCGTCGAGGAGATTGACCATACTACTATTTTATTGGGAGATGATTCTGTTAACACTACAGCTATTTGTGAAAAGTAGGCCTTTTATTATAGCGCAGACGACTTCCGAAGCGCCGGCCGCTTGCTAAACAGGCTATAGGCCTAGCGACGACCACGGCAGCCAGGCAGCAGCAGAGCTCGTCGCCCGGAGCGCCCGCGAGCGGTGCCGTTGCCGAAAGCTCCCAACATAAGCAGACATGCTTTGTCGCTGCTCGAGTATAGCTGGCAGTTCTGATAACAAGGCGATCTCGTCTTTTATTGTGATATTTGTACACCATCCCAAGCAGCGCTCAGGTACTGCTGCACGGCAGCGAAGTGTGACACCGGTTGTGGGCGCAGCTTCGGTAGAGCGGCGCAGCGATGCTTACTGGCATTTTGCAAAGTGTTTCGCATCCTCACGCGAATCCGCGAAGGCGATATTAGCGTGCGAACAAAAAAAAAAGTCGATGTCCTCACTCATTGGAATCAGATCTGTCAGAATCCGAGCTGCTGGGACTAGACGTGCAGTAGTTTGTTTTCATGCGCTGGTCAGCACATGTGTGGGAAAGCAGACGATGCAGCAGTAGGTGCGTCACAACATTTGTGGGCCCACGTGACCAAGCGAAGCAGTTGATCTTCCCCCTCTGTGACGTCACTGTACAACTCGGCGTTCCGAAACCGAAACCGAAAATCGTTCACCTAAAAATGCTATAATAAATTATTCACTGTGAATATATGAATCTTTGGGTGTGTATCATGCTTCCTGGAGCCATAAGAAACGTTTGAAACTAAGAACTCGCGAACGACAAATTTGGTGTCTCCACCCCTTTAACGTTGCGAACCTCTCCAGTGCACCCTACACCTCTTTCGCACCGCTTGTCCCGCTCCCACTGCGACAGCCCTTGGGACCTGGGTTTTCCCGTTTGTCGTCCCTTTTTCCGTCGATATTATTTCATAGGTATTTGCGGCCGGCCGTCTGCTGAGTACGTGAGTATAATCCTTGTATACGTATTTGAATTGTTGTAGGTACTGCTTCACACGTGCTTACAACTCTCGACCGGCAAACCTCCAGAATATAAGCCTTTGTCGGCACTTAATTTCAGGGTGGCAAGGTTTTCCGGATTATGTCGAACGATACGAATTATATAAAACACTCAAATGTGATTAACACAGGTGTTATGTGGTGAAATTTTCACCTGTATATTGCGTTGCTGACTTTGCCCATGATTTTGTTAAGTGCTGCTCCCCAAGGAATTTTTTCGCTGCAGTGGTGGTCCGCTTTCCATAGGATTCAGCTGTCCTAGTCTCTTTTGTCCGCCTCGCTTTTGCTCCTTTTCACATTCATATTTTTAATGGCAGCAAACCGAAATGGTTCATTGCGCACCGGTGGACGTTGCACATGAGTTAGGAGCTGTTCGTCGTCGTCGGAGTTTGCTGGAGGTGGCGTCATCCTGACTGGCTCTTGCAACTTTCCTGCAGGAGCAGCGTGCGCCCACTTCCAGTTAGCCATTCTCGAGTGCTTTGATTCATGCTCTTGCCTTCGTAGCTATAAGAACTCCACAAATGTGCAAGTCATGTGCCCTTCACGCATTCCATTCATTTTGTAGGGAAAGCTAGACTACTCTATCTGGGACGCATTTCGACGTGAGAAATACCTGAGTTAATCTTGGCCGTTTCGCTGGAGCGACTTTTCGATTCACTGGTAATTGTCGAACATGTAGCCCTGCTAAGAGCTTAACTTCCGGTAGGTAGTGTCATCGCCATTGGAAATAGGCAACAAAACATTAACCGGTTTAACCGAGCAAACGTGTGCTAGCGGGTATTCATTCATCAATTGGCGGGAGCACTCAAGATCCGTTTTAAGGGTATGACGTGATATCTTTCATGCATTGATGCCCATTTATGCAGACCTGGTCAATCTCTATAGTTAACAATCACAGGTGGCGGCGAGCCCTCATACCACTACCAGCGCAGTGGCGCAGCGGTTAAACGATGCGCCACTGCACCGGCGGTTTCTATCACAGCCACCGGCAGGGATATGCGACCAATGTTGGTCTTCCCGATCAACGAGCTGGCGCGACACTCCCCAGAACTTGCCGAGTCACTATCCGAGCTTGCCCGAGTAACTACCTGACCTCACCCGAGTCAGTACCCAAGCTTACCCCTGTAAATGGAGTTGCTAGGTGACGGCACCACAGAATCACACGTACGCATGTATTAGTGCTTTCACACTAATACTGCTGACAGTAACGAACCGTCACACAATTACGGCAGCGGAACTCTGGTTCTAAACAAGTGCAGTCTCTCTCTTTGTCGAAAGTAGGCGACATCATCAATTGCATTCAGAAAAAGCCTTCCCGTAAATAGGACGCTTCAAATGTCGTGGTAGCCACACAGTTCTGCAGACTAGAGCCCTCCTCAGCGTTTTCTGTCGGCCAGGTTAAGTACCGTCAGGCTTCCACTCCCGCACGGCTTTTCCTGCTCATATAGCTTTCAAGCTTCCGGTATACAACAGAACCGCAGTAATTTTGTTTTCTCGGGTCGAGTGCGACTGCAGCGGCGTTGCATAGCTGCGGTTCTCGTCTACCACCTACCGAGGGAATGGCGCCGCAATGGAGAGAGGAGTCTTAGAGGGAAGGGGTTATCTCCTTTCATCTACCATTCCCTGCCCTGCATTGTCATGCTAGCAGGGTCATGAGAAGCGGCCAGCACCACTAGCTGGAAGGAGGTCCTTTGAGGGAGAAAAGCCGCTGCGTTAAGTTGTATCCGCGTGTAGACAAGGAAGAACAGCGCAAGCTACACAGGGACGAGAAAGAAGACGAGACACACACAGCGCTGTTTTTTTTTTTGAACCCCGCAGCAATGAAAGGATATCAGGTGGCATCACCTGGTTGCTGATTCAGAAGCTGAGCGACCGTGCCCTGCATGAAACTGCTGTGATGAGTGGTACCAGGCGGTGCGGGTCATAACAGGCAGCGGAAGGGATTCCCGAGGTACTAGAAATGACCTTGAATAACACATCGCGGGCTAGTTGGTTCATCACAAGGCAGAACAGAGCAAGCTACACAGGGACAAGAAACTAATAGACAAGAAAGCTGCGCTGTGTGTGACTCGTCTACTTTCTTGTGCCAGTGTAGCTTACGCTGTTCTGCCTTTTGTGATGAACCAACTAGCCCGCGATGTGTTATCCGCGTTGAAGTACGCAGCGCCAAGGCACGGATACTGGCGGATACAAAATAGACAAACTTTTAGCGCTTGCAAACCAGGACGAACCTGAAGAAGATAACAGGTGCTCTATACTAAGTGCTCCTCCTCATTTGCACACGCTAAAAGTTTTGTCATGTCATACCAACTCGCCTCAAGAGCCACTCTGACAAAAGAGACGACTTCCGGTGGCAGCCTGAAATCGGAACCGGAAATACCACACGCTTATGCCGAAAGAAAGTAGCGTCACTTGTCAATGATTGGCGGTACTTGAAAGGGCGTCAGACGCCATAGATGAGATGACCACGGCCTGTAGGTGTCGAATGTGCCCCTGTCTCGGCGCATTTCTGTTCTTTGTGGTGTGCATCTCGCACGCTCTCCTTGCTCCTTTCGCAGCCTTCCATCGCAGCCATTGGTGCTGTATATCCTGGCGTGCAAGGCCACTTCTGCTTTTTGCGATCGACAGTTCGCTCAGCCCCACTCGCTGCTTTCGCTGTCTGACGCGCTGCAGCACTCGCCCGTATTGCTCTGGCGATGGTAACGCGCTTGGCCGCCCTCTCACCTTTGTGTGCGGGTACACACAGGTGTCAGGGAGAACGTAATTACGGCTTTGTATGCCTTAATTCAATCAACTCAAGTTCACGGTGACGGAAGGGCACTACTGGCTCCGGGCATTTAGAAGCGCAGAGGGAAGAGATGGGGAACGTGGGGAAGAATAATTAAAGGATTGCGCTTAAGTCTGCTCAACAGCGAAAATGCCAAAGCCCTTCCCTGTTTCCTTTTGGTTGTCGTTTTTGTTTTTATTTTCATTAATTTCTCTTTCCGAGTTTTTTCTTGTTTTTTTCCTAGTTATGTTGTTTTTACGTTTTTTTTTTCAATTACTGACTAATCAGTGATTCTTAATTAGCGATGGTTAATGCTGTGGACACTTTTTGATCTCGCAACCTGCGCACACATCCTGCTGACGCCACTCATGAGCGAAGAAATGTTTCCGCATTACAATATTTAACCCGTGTAGAGCGATATAGAGCGAGATGAGTCTTATATAGTCGGCTAGGAAGGCCCGTCATTAAATGATAAATCACAGCTCCCGATTCGTTCTGCTTGATGTTATGGACGTTTTTCTTCACATAATTAACTCCCGCTCGCTATCTTTTTCCCCACTTTTATCAAACAGCTGACACCACAGTTTCTCCGCTTGACCGCGGCCATGGAGCCAGCTCCCGACACGGTTGGGTCAAAATCCCAAACGGTGGACGTCCCACCACAGGCCACCTATTGCGGAAGCATGGGACTTAAAGACGACAGCATGTACACGTCCATAAAGGTGCAGCTGTCCGCGGCGAAGGTGGCGATAGTCGCGCAGTTCATCGAGGCGTCGCCTTCCCTCCGAGTCGTCACTTTTTCAACGTGGCGCGTATGGCTGTGCCACGATGACCATTGGTCTATGGTGGACGAGGACTTCCAGAAGGGGACTATTCGGGAGCTGAAGATCGCTTCGCCGTTCTTCACCGAGCTCGACGCCGAGTGTCTGGGCGCTGCCGTCGGCCGTAGCCGAAGTGTGCGCAGCGTGACTGTGAGGAATTATCCGCCGAGCACGCAGGGACGCTCCTTCGTCCGTGGCCTCGCCGCCAACATCGGGGGCAACCGGACGCTGCTGGAGGTCACCCTGGATGGCACTTTGCGTAGCCACGCAGGCGTAACTGAAGCCAGCCAGTGGGGCATTCTCCGAGACCACAGCAACAACAACTGGCTCCCCTTGTATAGGGCTGTTCTGTACGCGAAACGCGAATGCACCAAATGGTAAGTGCACTTAGGATTGCATTATTTCCGTTATAAGCAGCTGTAAACCTCCGCTCCATGGACTCCGCTAGTTGGTCGACGAGGCAATTCTTGGACGGCGGAGGAAGCCCCCAGTTCACCACAGGCGCACTGCTTCGATCGCCCGCAGCCGCCTTAAACTTACCGTAGCATAAATGCCTATTTATTCAATGGCCTGAAATGATTTCGACGGGCGTAATGTAGTCCAACAAATACGTATAGGCTGTGGATATTCGAGTCAAATTTGGAAGCTCTGCTTGGACCTTATAATTCAGAAATAATTTTAAAAAATCGTTGCTCGCAGCAGCTTGCAACAGATTAGGCTTAACACACGTCACCACGCGTCCCCGACCCCGATGTCGTCGGCCGACAGATGGAGCGACTTTGAAGGCTCACTCTTCAAGCTCAAACACTCTAGGGAGATTCCTAGCAAGAAATGGCGCGCCCGTCACGTACAGTCTTTGCACAAAAATTAGGCAATGGCTTAGCTCTGGTTAAGCCTGGACATACAAGCGAAAAGCTTCAGTTACGCTTGGTTTTAAGTCGTGGCTGTCGCAGTTGGCGCACAGTGCACTGGGAGCACCACGATAGCGGTGGAGGCGTTCGGCCGTCCACAGACTGCTTGTGCGGAGGAGGAGACGGAAATCGGAGCGGTTAAAATTCAGGGGGCACTTGGCTCTTTAAAGTGCTGCAAGGCGAAAGCGTTTCCTGGCACACTGCATGTCTTTTTTGTTTCACCGTCTACTGTGCGATGTCAGTGCACGTTAAAGAACCCCAGGTGGTCGAAATTTCCGGAGCCCTCCGCTACGGCGTCTCTCATAGCTTTAGTCGCTTTGGGACGTTAAACCCCATAAAGCAAACCAAACCAACCTTTCTTTCATTTTTTTTGTTACATTTTTTTTTACTTTTTATTACTTTTTTATTTATTTCTTATTTGAAATTTTTTCAGTTTAATTTTTACATTTTGTTCTTCGTTTTTTTAGTTGTATTTTTTATACGTGTAATGCTGTATGGGCTTTGTTTAATCAAAAATTAAAAGACGGACGCCAGGAGCAAGTCTACATTCCCAAGGATCCCTACCCTCTCCTACTATGCTGAAGGCCTCCGAAAAGAAAACATTCAAAGCGCATTTTTTTTTTTCCTTGAGCTAAAAAAAAAACTTTGAAGCGACCCCCGTGCACGGTGCGTATGCAAGCACCTCAATACACCGAACAGCGTGCTGCAGAGGACCTGGGGGATGTTTTTTTTTTTTTCGATTGAACAGCTTTTATTTCCATCATAAAAGACGTTTATCCCCTTCCCCGGCACGCAGGCCTGGGAGACCGGGAGTTCCGCGTGCGCGGTTAGAGGCTGGCTGGCAGTCCTTCACTGGCAGCGGCCTTTTCCGCCAGATGGATGGTGGTGCGCTGGAGCTCAGGGTCCGGCCTTCTTAGCAGGGTCTCATTCCTCTATACTATCAATAGCACGCCCTTGTGACGTCAGTGGTCAGAAGTTGTCAGAACAACAAGCTGTTCGGAAAGAATAGTTCTAAAAATGCCCACGACACCGAATCAGTATACTGAGACTTCGAGGAATCGTAAGCAGAGCGCGCACGAAAAGAGTACCGTATTTTCCGATGCATAAGACGCACCCGCCATATATGCAGGCTGCCATTGAAAAAGGTTGTATATAAGACGCACCCGTGTATAAGACGCACCCCAACTTACCCAGTTAGGCTGAGGCTTAATTAATTATGCTTCAACAAGCGGAAGCTTTGGGCCAGTTGGTCTGACATGTTGGAGAGGAGGAATAACCGCGAACTTAGACGAGACTGAAGAACGAGAACCGCTCGTCCTGTCCTCTTCTCGTTCTTCAGTCTCGTCTAAGTTCGCGGTTGTTCCTCCTCTCCAACATTAAATATGCTTGTGCGACCACCGCGAAATGCACCGTAACTGTGAGAAGTTCTTAAGCAATGCTAATTGATTGAAAAAGGCAACACTCACGCCATACCCGCCCGCGTATTAGCAAAAAAAGCAAAGAAATTAAAGAACTCTCCTTATGTCCACAACATTTTATTTTTACTTGAAACCTTTGAAGTCTTCATCTTCGGAAGCGTGATCAAAAAGTTCGCCCATTTCAGGAGGCAACGCGGCTGAATCATTCTCTTTGCACTACGTACGACTACGTACACGGAGCAAAGTTGCAAACTGTGGCTAAAAAGGAACTCCGGCTTGTCTTGGCTTGTCTTGACAATGGCGAGAAGCGCGACTATCGCCATCTTTTGACATTTCGCATTACTTTTGCTTGGGGCCTCCGAAACGGTCGTTAGTTTATGATCCCGGAAGTCGTCATCCCTGCCGTTTCATGATGATGATGATGATGAAAACTTTATTTATAACAAGGGAGTTTTGGACACGTCGGTCCTTGGGCCCCCGCACGGCCCCACTGCACTCAAACGTTCATGTCCCGGAGGCTCATGACGCTGGCAGCCCGGCCGGTGGCGATGGCTTGCTTGGCCGGGTCCTCGGAGCGCAGTAGGGTCTCCCAAGCCTCCCATGAGGTAAGGTGCTCCAGGCCCCGCGGGGGAGGATCCGCCGGGCAGAGGAAAAGAATATGGTCGAGGGTGGCTTTGGGGTGGTGGCAGAGGGTACAGGAAGGGTGAAGTTCGCCTAAAAAAGTTGCGCACGGCGGTCCCCGTATTGAAGTATTAACCTTGTTGCAACCGCGTGATTGGTAGTGATATTTTTTTCCGTGAAGAAAGCTTGAACATGAACCCGAGTAATTTCAGACCTCGCAAAAAAAAAAAAGGGTGCGTATAAGACGCACCCTTGTATAGGACGCATCAGCAATATTTTTGAAAAGAAGCCGCGTCTTATACACCAGAAAATACGATGTCATGGCCCCATTAATTGAGTGCTCATTTTTTTTTTCCTTCGCCACAGGCAACGCATCGGAGCACTCGGAGCACTGGAGACTAT